>NC_069137.1:42843841-43176341 GCF_026914265.1 Mya arenaria | reverse complement strand
AGAACAACCGCTTAATTACCTTTTTGTCATTAACTTTTTATAAGTTGGATGTTTCAAAGTATGGAGACAGCCCTCGCCTTATGCCGAATACATGGTTTAGTGCAGCAAAAATAAATACTTACTATTGCATAGTATACCAAGAATATAGTTTCCTCCATTTTATAACAATTCCGACCGACCGGACTTAATTTAGATATAACAAAGAACCCATGCATATATAGCTATATGTATATATGGAATATGTGAATATGTCTTCGATTTAGAGAATGTCTAGCTATTCCTTATATGTTCGTTGTTAGTACTCTAATAAATGATGGTTATGGCATAAATATATTAAGACTTTACAACAAATATGTCAATACATTAAAAGATTTCGAAACAACTCGTTTAATATGCAGAATTACATATTCTAAATTGACATGTTTTCGTCATCATTATGTTTCATTTTGGTATCTTTAAAGCTTTGGTGCACATTATACATAAACAAACAAAAGTAAAATGAAAACAAATTTAAATCAAACTACCTGTGTTTTCCGTTCCGTTAATCCTTCTTCTGTTCAGCTCAATGGCGTAGTAGAGTGCGTGCGCAATTCGATGGCTGAAACACTGGGGGAGTTTCAATTTGAAACAAGACTAGAGCGCATGTCTGTGTTAAAGCTTCACTCTCACATATTAACCGTTTCGACAACTTCTTTGTTTGTTTTGAAATGAACCAATTTGTGCGTAAATGTCTGGGCACCAGTGAAAAGGGCTGCTGACATAGGATCAGATCCAAATGTTCATATTTTGTTCGAGAATTGATAGTTTATGGCTAAAAACACATTAATTTAAGAAAAAATAAAATTTTCGGCATTTTTTCCGAGCAATTGAGAAATGTTCTATTGGAAGTTATCTTATTTGACCGATTTAAGGGCGTTGATAGCAAAATCATCTGATACTGAGACAAAAACTGAAACAAATTTCATACTGTCAATCTTTGAGAGAACAGCTTTTAAGGGAATAGTTGTGTTAAGCTGGTTAATGGTGGCAACATAAGGTACAGAAACACACCTAGATTGAGGCAATGTATTACGCTTATATATGTTCTTTATATTGGCCTAATAATTAATTAAGGCCGTTTATAGTGTGGAAATAAATCATGACTGTAAGATTTAGAAGTTCACAATTAACAGCTTAGTCAAACCAACAGTTAAATCTAAATCAGCAGTGTTTGAAACATCCGTACGGTTGAACTATTGTTGTTGCGAACAATGATCACGAATAAAATTTTGTATTCTCCGTTTCGTTACTTTCGCAATTAAGTAATGGGTTTAAAAAAGATTATATATCAAATTGAAAGTTTTTGAATATATTACAGTCTGCAAAACCCGTATTCTGTATTTAGAAGAATTATCAAGACCAGCTTAATATTAAACGATTGTTTCAACCAGACTGCTTATGAATAATAACCAAATGAGCTTCAATAGGACGGCTCTGCTGATAGGGGGACACATAAAACCGGCAACGTGTCGCTTTGACACGCGTGACTGATTTAAATAATATCAACATGTTTGGGACTCCGAAATGGGCCATGGAAATCATCGTGTTTATTTATGCATTATTGTTAAAGTCAAGATGTTACATCATTGAAAACGCATTTCTCATACAAAATCTTAATTTTTTCAATTTTTGAGTAAGCACCTTTAATAACACGCCATTGTAACACTACAATCTGACTGTATATTCATACCTTCGATTATGACTCAATACTTTATCATTCAATATAATCGATCGCAGTTTTGAATTCAAACGCAGTTACGTTGTGATTTATATTTGTAAAGCATATTAAATTACATGTTTTGAAAACGTTAAGAAATTAATCACATCAATTTGGTCTTCATTGAAGCCCAATATAATCTGATAACAAAAAGCAAACATTTTAATATTTAAAAACTTTATACTTGATAAAGATACGAATTCCGACGATCAATACAATGTGAGCTCGTCTGACAAGGTTTAATCTATCGCAGCTACCAAGCATATATTATCAATTGTAATAAACCAATTAACATATCGTATCAATTGTAATGAACCATATATTAATATATACACTTCAACTTCCATTCCTTAAAATAACTACCTTTCGGCAATTGCGGTTATCGTCCGATGAACGCAACACCTTCGGACATGTTCGGATCGCATTACAATATACATGCTTTATTGTCACATTATTTGATAAACTGTTTAGTTACGGTCGGGTCGTTCTATTTACAGAATGAGTGAAAAAGGACTACAGCTAGGTATTCTTAAATGAAATGAAGTATTTTTTTAACAATTCTTGAATAGAATAATGAACTTTTGGTGTAAATAAAAGAAATGAATTGCAGGATTGTTGCCATTATCGGCGATATGAACGCAAAAGTGCTGGTCAAAGTAATGCGGGACTGATTCGGACTCCACACAATTTGACCACCCATACTGCGTTCATACCCCGATAATGACATTAATCTCACAATCCATTCCTTTAGAATGTGAAATCATCTGACGAGGTCTTAACTATCGAAAGTTCCAAGGCTTTTATAAATTTAAAGTATCAATAATTATTGTAGTTAACTTGTAAACTGTTTAATATTTCCAGTAATAATGCCATTCAAATTAATACGGCCTGTCAATTTCAAAATTATCTTCCAGACAGGATTAAAAAAAAAAGCGTCAAGGAATAGCAAGGCCATTATCTTTATTTAACTAATTTGATATAAATATATATTCATATACATATGTATTTATATAAACTTGAATATAAAAGTTAATGAGCTTCTTTGTCGCTCAGAAATTAAACGTTTACTCCAAAACGTGTCTATTTGTTGTACATAAGATATTTGGATCAAGTAATAGAAATTCCCAGGTAAAGTAATTGTTTCGCTCTACTTGTGGATAATACAATATGCTACGCATTGTTAAGATAAAAGATACAATGAACCAAGTTTGCTACCGGCTATATTTAAGATTAACAAGAACGAAACCTAAATACTGATTCTATAAAAGATTTAAATGAATTGTTAAACAACTAAACACGTTAACTTATTTTCTCACATTCTGTTTATTTATAAGCAAAACTTGTGACCGATCGGTCTGTAATTATACATATAATTGTGTTTACAAATAGAGCCTGTTTTAACCAATTCATTGTGTATATTTGTTTGGATATAACAGAACCTTGTAAATTCGTTCTGTTCTATACAATCAGAGAATAAATGACAATGTCGCAACGTATCGTGTTTCTTAAAAGGTTTGATGTAAATGATCAAATCAAATAGACAGTCGAATTTCATAAGGAAGTTGTAATGGTTCATAGCTGATTTAAACCAAAAAGTATTGAATATGAAGTGAAGCTATCGAATGAAGTGTATACTGCAATTTGTTTATCTGTATACTTAAAGTAAAGTTAAATACTGCATGCATTTATTTATGAGATCAATCGGTCCTACAAATAGTCTTTAAACATTCAGCATATATTGGTATAACGTGTGTAACTTGGACTGCATGATCCCTTTATATTTATAAAACAAAACAGAAAAAAATGTTGATGAAGTAAAAGATAAGTTATATATATTTTGTTATTCTTCTTTCCTGTTACAATGATGACGCCATTATAATTATACAATCGGTATCTTATTGATTGATTAATTGATTGTTTTATTGTAGTATTGATTTGAAGATTTAACGATTGATTGATTTATGAGTTGATTGACTGACTGATGTTAATTCAGACTAAAATACATTCAATATACACATTGTAACTTAGCAATGCATCATATAGAAAAAATAAATGTTTATATCAAAATACAGTTAAAATGTTCTTGAAAATAATTCTCTCTCTAAAAAGAGACCGAACGTGCTCCGAGGAAACCAAAACCGAATAAAAGGAACCAGACTCGATAAGAAGAAACTAGACTCGCCATAAATAACTTGGCACGCTAGGAATAATCTTGACTCGCCAAGAAGATACTGCTAGGAAAAGACTGGATCCTCTAAAGAATAGACCAGACATGACAAGCTCAGAAGAAGCCAGATTAAAATAATTAAGAGTCGATAACAAGATTTCATTCCCGATATGAAAAGACAATATATGCTAAAAAAGACAGACTCGCTTAGACTATAACTCACTTGATTAGAAAAGACAATACCCGCTAAACAGACAATACTGGTACAAGAAGAGACCTGACTGATATCAGTTTTGGAAATTATACTAAGATAATCTGTATTGCAGTTGGTGAGAAATCATGCACTAGTCGACCAAAAAATAAATCGTTCTTACGTACACACTTTAATTAAAGTTCTAAAAACAACGTCCAAGGCTCATACAGTTTTTGTCCAGGTGTAAACTCATCCTATGAAAAGCACTTTCATTAGAATACCAAACAACTTCTATTTTCCTTTCGTTAAACAAAATACATAAGAACAGTCGTACAATTCAAAATTGTGATATCCCTCAGCAAATCAATCATCATACTCAACTAGAAGAAAATTGTTACAGTGAATTAAAATTTGCAGTTTTTCCACTTGAGACTGAACTCACAATTGAGAATGAATTCACACTTGAGACTTAACTCACACTTGAGACTGAACTCACACTTGGGACTGAACTCCCACTTGAAACTGAACTCACACTTGAGACTTAACTCACACTTGAGACTAAACTCTCACCTGGGACTGAACTCACACTTGGGACTGAACTCACACTTGAGACTGAACTCACACCTAAGACTGAACTCACACTTGGGACTGAACTCAAACTTGGGACTGAACTCACACCTGAGACTGAAATCACACTTGGGACTGAACTCACACTTGAGACTGAACTCACACTTGGGACTGAACTCACACTTGAAACTGAACTCACACTTGAGACTTAACTCACACTTGAGACTAAACTCTCACCTGGGACTGAACTCACACTTGGGACTGAACTCACACTTGAGACTGAACTCACACCTGAGACTGAACTCACACTTGGGACTGAACTCACACTTGAGACTGAACTCACACTTGAGACTGAAATCACACTTGGGACTGAACTCACACTTGAGACTGAACTCACACTTGAGACTGAACTCACACTTTGGACTGAACTCACACTTGAGACTGAACTCACACTTGAGACTGAACTCACACTTATTTGGAAGCATGGCACCTAGCCCCAATATCAAAAAGGAACTTAAATCAATTCTCAATCCCGATCACCACGTGTTTTACTATATAAAAACATAGCATGCTTCAAAACCGTTTGAAACCGTTATTTCTCATTAATAAATGATGATAAAACTTTTTTCAATTTTTTAAAGAAACCTAACTCTATATAAATATACATGAGATATCGATAATTAATAAGTTGCATTCAAATACATATGTTGTTGTAATATATTTTTTTCTTTCGGATTTGATCAGTTTAGTTTTCAATCAACACTTTAAAGAAATGTATAGATCAGAGCGTTCTACCAGTTACAATCAAGCATTGTTTCTAAACTTGGCCGCCCCTGCATGAGGAGTTGCTTGTGAACATATCCAAAAGAATATAACAATTAAACATATATATGCGAAGTACATGGGAACTACTTTTTATATGCAGTTAATATTACTGTTATATATATATATATATATAAACAGGTAAAGAACCAAAGCAACCAGAGCCTCAAATAAGAAAAATCCACAGAAATAATGAATTTCCATATGTCGCTTTGTTCCACACTGCGGCCATCACCAACCAAATGCCAAGGTCATTCCATTTAGATATGTATAATACATAGAAACAAACGTTTAAATCTATACGTTGGCGTAGCTTCATGCTCAATTAAAACTGTTTAGATAATTAACTTTGAATAAATTTAAATAACTGAAATGTACTAAACATTAAAACAAATTATGTAGTGGTCTAGTGGTATAGGTGTCTGACTCTCATCCAAGAGGTTATTGGTTCGAGCGTCCACCATTGCTACTTTCTCTCGGCCTCTCAAAAATGAGACAGTACTTGTTTCTGTCCAGATTAGCTTTCAACTGTCTTTAAAATCGAATCAAAATGCATTAGTACAAAACCAAAGAGAATATACTCACAAATGATGTCAACAAGCAGGTGTTGTAAACGGCATATATTAGCAGTTTCTCAACGCAGATTTAACAGTAGAGCGTTAGATTTTTACTGCCAAATACACAAACATTGCTTCTGCCTTGACGAGGGCCATTTTGGAAATAAGTAAATATTAGATATATGCTATCTTACTTAAACGGAAAATAATGTTTCACTATTCTTTTAGTTTGAAAAACATAGTAAAACTTCTTTCGTAGATATGAATGATGTAAGCAAGTATGTCTCTTTAGAGAAACTAGGGTTACAACGAGGTACAGCTGGGCAACCGAAATAAAGCGCTTAGTAGTGTTTTATTGGTGGGAGCAGAAATATGAGTAAATTATTGCTTTTTAATTAATAAAAGTATACCCTTTTAATCGGTGGGAGCCATCATACCTTTTTGGGTATGATTTGCTCCGGGTATTATTTGCTCTCAAAGGTAAGATTTCCTCAAAAGCTCTCAAAGGTAAGTCCCCAGCCCTACCCTCCCTAAACATAAGATTAACCTTTGGGAGCTATATGTTTTGAATGTGAAAAAACTGCATAAGGTCCAATGTGTGCTCAACACTATAAATCTAATCGTATACCTTTTTTCTATAAAAGAAGCATTCGTTGCAACATTGTGTGATTGATATGATGCGTAACTTAGGTCGTTCGTGATGGATACTGTTGAAAAAGATGACATTTTACGGATCTATTTAACAATCCTGCCGCCAACACCGGTCCACAAAAACTAGTTCGTGCTATTGATAAACAATATCCATGGATATATACGACATCTTACATAAAACATTGGTTATCAGCATACCTACTCACTAAAGAAAATCTACAATGCATATGTTTAAAAACAACCAGCGAGTAAAGTTTGAGAGTGATCCAGATGACCTAATAGCTTATGCCTGGTGACCCCAAAACTGAATTAAGTATGGATGGCGATAATATTACACTTAGACAGTAATTACTTGCTTTACATTTTGATGATTTTTATAACTGCACTCTCACAGATTGAGATTTTGACTTGTATATCTTTTTTGCATTGGTGATAACGGATTTTTGTATCAATGCCATTAATTGAATAAAGTAGAGAAAGATCAGAGAAGCAAAAGCAAGATATTTTATTTAGTTGCGTTTATTTACTTTATTTTTTGTTTGGTTAAAAGTAGTTTTAGATGTACTGTTATTGTTTTTTGTTGTTATCTGTACTATAAATTAGAGTAGGTTAAAAATATATTGTTTACTTGTTCGTGTTAAAGCATTAAATGTTAGCTAAAAGACAAGGAAAAAAATAATAAGAACATCAATTTGCAGTTTATGCTCTTGCCCTTTGAAATATAGGTTCCTGTTCTTTAAAAAAAAATCCGCATCAATATGTACCTCAAATTCAACAGGAGGCAGGAAGGAGAGACGAGGAGGCTCTAACGAGTTTCTGGCAGTGTTTTCCAAGCCTTTAAGAAACGTAAGGGTTACATTGTGCGCATCTCTTTAATCAAAATACTTGTGTTAAATTAAAGTCAGTGTTCGGCGACGTATCGTTGACTGATCTGCATTAATAATGGAACGAAACGAGAACGAAATTCGGCTATGTTCATGCGTCAATTGTAGCTACGTGTTCTTGTCCTGGAGGAATATATTGCTCCATTTACGAGTATGGCATACCTCTGCGTATTATTCCGACTAATGTATATGCTGTGAGCAAACGTTTCAGGATCGAAAAACTTTCTTGTTCATTTGAAGAATAGATTTGGTACACGCCCGCGCGGCGAATGATTCTACTATTAAATCAAGTGTCATGAAGTTTTCAACATCAATGAATGTTTGGATGACAAGTAGTCAAGTCGTACATTGTGGAAAACTGGATCTATTGGATACATGAAAAGATAAGATGAGGAGAAAAAGACATGATCCTCTCTCCAAAATGCATATACGGATGATTCTCCCGGCGGCTGAACAGACGACAGCTATCGCCAAGAGCATGCTTGACCGTCAGTCGAAACCTTAAAGGAATTGCAAATATGAAAGAAGCCAGCAAAAAAAGGAAAAAGCAATGTTTGAAGGGCGGATGTTTTTCCGTCATAAGGACAACAAGAAACCTAGAAAGGTAATGCCATCTAGGCAGAAAATGCCATGGAAACTTTAGAAATGTCCGAAACGTCGTTATCATCTTGCAGGTATGAAGTTGAATGTTTCACTCACTTTTCCTCATTAGCACCAACGTATTTCGTTGCGATGTACCAGTGTGATATTTGTTTGAAAAGTTTCGACGCGATAATATTTTGCGTCATAAAAGGTCTGCGCAAACGAAGATTCGGATTAAGACTCTATGTCAGACGTTATCGACAAAGAGGATATTATTGGACCTTTTGTTGGAAACGTGTCTGATAACAGCGACGTCAACATGCCGGTAACCTCAGGGATTTCTTTGGGTAAAGATCCTTTGCATTATATTGTCGATCATACTTTTTGTGTAGGTCACAGTATGAGGTGGAAATACGTGAACTTATGCAAGTTCTTACTTACGGTTTAAGAAAAATGCATTAAACATGATTTTTTTTAATTAAATATAAAATTCTGCGACCTAATTCTTTGTCGGCTGTCTTATATCACTGGTTTCCATGGATTTTCGTAGCAATTGGCTCGTTCCAAGACAAAAATTTAAAAAGTTGTCAAAATGTTCAATCTGTGGGAGTGCAGCTTTAAAAGCACCAAAAAGCCTTAGCGGTATGCATAAAATAGCTTTCAGCAATTACATTCCGCTATCGATAAAATGGGACTTGAATAAATTGAATAATATTTACATCTGATTATTTGGATTAAGTTATATTCATATCTTAATATAAAAAAAATGATAGAAATAAGATGGAGGCCATTTTTTTCCTGAGTTTTGTAATCAAGCATTCAGATGTTGTTGATTTTTATAATTGAACCCGGCTAAAAGTCAAGTCAAGGACAATTTTGAAACCATGTGCGTTAAACTTTCTTTGTTTAGGACATTTATGCTAAAACACTTCCAAAACTTTTGGGTTTATATGGGACATCGTGTATGTAAATCTGATTAGCATTGTTTAATCTAAAAAGCATTAAAACCATGAATAAAGTAGTGTGTGTTGCCTTCATAGGGTCGTTACTTTTAAGTTGTTCAGTTATATACCTATCGTATTCACACCTATGCCGACGAAATAAGTTGACAGCAAAGCTGTGATCACTCTGAGAATGCAAAGCGAGTTTTCACAATATCACGATATAAAAAATAATAATCGCGGACCATTGCTGTTTGTTTTCAGAATACTACCCCAGCTTCTCAGCGCCTAACTAATTATTATGATACACTACTTATACGTGACATGTGTAGTTATTATGTTTCAGGAGAATATACATTTGCCACATGGGACACAATCACGCTACTGAACAGGAGTATTTGCAGTGCAACGTTTTATCTTTGATGAAGTAAGAATGTCATCTAAGTATCTTAGTAGCTTCGAAGTTAGCAAACCAATACATTGAAACATTTTCGGACAGTACATGATTACATTATTGGTAAAGTTCACATGCTGCATACATCACATCTCCGATCTTACTAAATACAACAACCACCTTGTACAGACATTTCTTCATGGAGGCAATAACTTTACATTTTGCTAATGTCACATCTTTATTTTTAGCATTTTTCATGTCCGATGTATGGTTTTCATTATGAAACTGATAGGCACGTTCACGTTTGTAGTTTGTCCCTTTTAAAACAATGGCCCCATACTTGCTGTTTTTTTGTACTACATACTCGTATAGCTAGTGGAAATTGTGGATCGGTAAATGTCTCAAATCAGACGACCATTCTGAAGTGTCAGCCAACACAATTAAGTCCGAGAAAGCACAATTTTCTGAAATGTTAATATCAACTTTCCCCACCACACAGTCGTCAACACTTTTACTTTCGAGCTTCGTTTTTTGTCATTCCTTGCTAACTACAGCAAACATGCGCGACACTAATGATGCCTTTGACCCGCTTACACTTTCATCGTGAATTCTCAATAGTTTGTTAATTGCAAGTCAGGTTATGTAGAGTTTCTAAATCAAATTGTAGGTAATTCTCCATCTTTAAGATGGCGCCGTCAATAATGAGTAATTTATTTTTACACTTTGAGCCTCGTTTTGATTTCGGTTTGATCTGTCAGTTCTAAAAATAGTAACGCCGTCGATATTGTGAAAAAAGGTCTATTGGAAAGGCCATAAAAGTACCCTAGAACAAGACACTGCTGACAATGTATTAGGTGCCACCTTTCAATATAAAAACGACATATATTAGTTATGCTTCCCATTTCTTCGGTCACCGATAAATTGAAGCAGTCGTCTGTGAACAAATCTGAAAAATGTATTAGTTCATTTCTACGAATTACTAAAAGTGATAAAGCCTTGTGTGGTTATTTATATAAGTCCTTACATCAAGGAGTGAACCCTTCCCCTCATAACGGATATGCCTCATGGTATATTTATCATATACTGTGAAACAAAAAATTCCCCCCGAACACTAAGCGTGTACGGGAAACTCAATATGTCCGTGTTTCCATTTTGTACGGGTAATGTTACTTGTATATTTCCGAATATCCATAATATACAGGATTTGTACAAGCCGGTATATTCATCATGTACGGGAAACTAAACATTTCCGAGCCCTAGCTGTGAATTTATTCACCCAGAATTGTCAAATTCATTTTTTTTTGTATCATATATATGTCATAGTAACTTCTTCAAAGACTGTTAAAACACATGACCGCGTTAATATTTCTACAAAACGCGAACCCTAATACTCTGCGAAACACGCAAAAACGAATAAGTCAATGGTATATGTAATAAATGTTGATCATATCATATATGCTGTCAAATGTAGCACCACGCAGCATTGTCAAGTCTTATTATTTTGTATCATAAAGATGTCGCTTTAATTTCATCAAAGGCTGTTAAAACCCCAAAAAGCATTTACAATTTCTACAAAGCGTGACTTTTACTTACACATTCCTGCTTCTCTGCAAGACAATGGTATTATTTTGCCGTACATTCCACAAAATATTTTTAGTACTAGTCGTAAATCAACCCTACCAGCATTGTCGAATCTTATTATTTTTATCATAAACATGTCGCTTTAATTTCATCAACGGCTGTTTTAACCCAAAAAGTATGACATTTCCTACACAACGTGACCATTACTAACACATTGCTGTTTCTTTACGAAACACGGTCAATGGTTTGAATGTTGTTCATATCATATGTGCTCTTAAAAAAATCACAGAATTACCTTACTTAATTACAGAATTCAAATCTATTTTATAACATGGCAAAGAGTATATCCATAGTGTACGGGAATTGTTACGTTACAGTCAATGTGTACGGGAACTGGTTTATTTTTGTATATCCATAATATACGGAAATGTACACTCCCGTATTTTCATCGTGTACGGGAATGGTAAAATCCCGTACATTCAAATTGAATGAAAAAGCATATTTCCCCGTATCTTCAACATGTACGAGGATCGTACATATCAGTACACTCAAGATATACGGAGATATACGATGCCGTACATCCATCAAAGTATAATTACTAGTCGTTAGTCAATCAAGTAGTGTCCAATTTATATAATTGTTATCATTCACACCTCTTTTTAAGTTCATCAAAAGCTGTTGAAACCCACAAAAGCATTCAATGTTCTACAAAGGTGATTTTTACTGACACCTTCCTTTTTAGCAGTAATTTTTAAGCCGATGGTATAAATGTCGTTCATATCATATATGCTATCAACTTAGACATCCAAAGACCTAAATTGATAACAGAGCCATTTTATTTATTATAACACGCCAGCATGAGTTAGTACACGCCCGTACATTGAATCCCGTTTACTTAAGTTGTGCGAATTAATTAATATACGGGTCCGAACACACCCGTTTATTCAACATCCCGTACACTTACCGTACATGTCTAATGTACGGGTTTCAGTACATTCCCGCATATTAAACAATTTTCTGCAGTGTAAGGGCACGACCTTAGCCCAAGACATCAAACGACCAAAAGCCAATCTTAAAGCAAATACTAAAGAGCTGACTAGGCGGCTGGTTTTTGCTGCCACACTCAACACTAATGTACCCATTAACCTTTCATGCCAATCCAGGGACCCTTTGGTGTGTTTTTCTTCTGATATAAGTAAAGTAAATGTTAGAGGAAAAATGCGCTTGGTGTTGAGCACTAAACCAAGACCGCAGGAGACCAAGCACGTCATTCCAACTAACTGAGCTCACCTGGCGTCTGGCTCCTACCCAAACATACAACAAAGGGCAAAGTGAAACATTTAATTGCATTTGCTCAATTTAGGTTTGCACATAAGTTTATACAGGGCAGCGCTTAATCTAACGTAGTGGCCGTTGAAGTAGTCCGGCTAACTCTGCCTATCCATGCCGATATGAATGATGTGTAACAAAACCGATGTTGTCCACGGCGCATTAATGCTGCACTCTCAAAGATTGAACGTTTTAACAACTTTATTTTTTGTCTTGAACGAGCCAACCTTTGCGAAAATCAATGGAAACCAATTGTATCAGACTACTGACAAAATATTAGATTGCAGGTTTTTATATTTGAGTTTAGAAGTTGATGTTTTATGCATTTTTCGTAAACAGTTAATAACGGTTTAAGCCATAAAACATTAGTTTTGGAACGGAAATAAGAAAATCAGCAATCTGATATTTTGTCAGCAATCTTATGTCATCGGTTTGCAGAAATTTACGCATTTTATTTCTCTTTACAAGACAAAAAATAAAATAAAAAGTTGTAAAAATGGTAAATCAGTGAGAGCGCAGCTTTAAGCGGGATTTTATTGGCTTCGTCATCCAGTATAACATGACACCATGATTTCAAGCTTGATGGGACCATCAAACAGGATTTTTGGTCATTATTGCGTCGAAAATGGTCATTATCGCCCTGGAAAGATTTCAGGTGGTCATTATTGCGCTAGGATTGGTTTGTATCGCCCTGGGAAGTTACGCCCGCTCATATTTAACTGGGTTTTCGTGTTCATTTTCGTGTTCACTGTCAAAAATGAGTCTAGACAAATGTTACCACTCCCTTCCCCGGTGGGTAAAAAAAAGTTACCTTTATGACCATTTTTTCCAGCGTGTTTTATTTTTCTGAGCAATGGAAATTGTTGGCTGTTTTTGCTATGGCAGTTTTTTTTACGCCTTTTCAGATAAAAAAAAAAACGCATAAAGATATCTTTAACCGTTTTTGAGCAGTAGGGAGATAGGGTCCCCGGGGGGTGTTCAGGGAAATTTGTATAATATTTGGGAGTCAAAATAGGGGTTTGTAATGTGTTTTTTCGTGTTTAGAGACGTGAAATACCTGTAACTAGAGTCGCTTCTTTAGAGATTGACTATCTCGTGGGTTAGGGCTTATCATTTCGGGGCGATATTAACCACCCCCAAAAATTAACCGTTTTTCGCGAATAACATTTTTATTCTTTGAGATATCGTAAATCGGTTTTCAGCTTTGAGTTTAGCATAATAACCTTTGTTGATTATTTTCTTTTTTGCAACAATTTGAGTTTTCATCTTTTGGTTATTTAGATGTTGGTTTTAACGCTGAATTCAAATCTGAAAACCGTTTTTGATATCTGCATCCGTTGCACAGGTATATCAAAGTTTTAGGCGATATTTTCTTAAAAAAAGAATTTTTTTTTCACTTAGAGATCTTTTTTTTTTCAAAAACATGCACTAGGGGTTTCTAATGTGTTTTATCGTCTTGAGGGACGTGAAATACCTGTTACTAGAGTGTTTTGTGGCTTCTTTAGCAATTGACTATCTTATACGCTTGGGCTTATCAGTTCAGGGCGATACTAACCGACCCTAAAAAGTACACATTTTCGCGAATTTCTTTTTTATTAATTAAGTTATCGCAAAACGGTTTTCAGATTCTAGTTCAGCACTAAAACCAACACGAAAATAACCACCTTTGTCGATTTTGATTTTTTTTTGGCCTTACCCCAGAAAATTTGCCAAAAAGTAAAAAATAAAATCTTTTTGGTTATTTCGTAGTTGGATTTCACGCTGAATTCAGATCTGAAAACCATTTTGGGATCAGGGGTGTCAGAAAAGTGGTTATTTTTGCCCTGACACATATAACTTTTACATTTTTATGATATAAAAAAACGTACTCCATATTCGTGCTCGGCGCATTTATTTACCCCTATATCAAAGTATTTGGCGATATTATAGTCCAAAAATTGATCCCCAATTGTATACAGCGGCAAATTATACAGAAAAATAAACAATGAACAAGAGGAGAATGGGGCTAAGGTTAGTGCGCGTATTGGGTCAATTTTTGACGCTGAATTCAAAAATGAAAACCGTTTTTCGATATTTGTTTCCTTGGTAACGTAATCTTTTTTTGGGATGGGTTCTAAAATAAGTTGCTTTCATTATTTCTAACTTTTTTAATATTTGAGCTAGCTCAATTCTGTTTTCAGATTCGTTTTTGTCGTGCCCAAATACCTTGCCAGAATGTTGATTCTAGATAAAATCTGACATAATGAACAAATAAATTAATATGTTGTGGTTTTGAGTCACTTAAAAATAGCCATATGCGCACATACGGACAAACGCACGCGGTGACCCAAAAGTGCCGTACACCGTAAGATGCGTTTTTTTCTTAAAGGCGCCCGTCCAAGATTTAATAAGATATCTTTAAAGACAAAAAAGTAATAAACATAACACCTGTTCACAAAAGTTATGCAAAAATGACCATTTGCGCACCCGCGGACGAACGTATGCGGTGACCCCAAAGTCTCGTACACCGTTGGACGGTTTTTTTTGCAAGGGACCCGTCAAAGTTTCAATAAGATACCTCTTAAGACAAAAAAGTAATTTAAACAAAAATAGATCGCGCGGATGTGATAGACAGCACACTTTTGCACATTCGTATTGCCCCACGATATCGTACAGACGAACGAACAAAGATACGTCCATAAGTGTTTTTGCGTTAAAATAGGGATAGACTATACTAAAATCTGACTAAATTTCAGAAGCACTGCTCAAAAAATAAAAATATAAGACAAATTTCAAATTAGGACGCTTCTATAATTACATGTAAAATAACACCGCTTCCAATTTTGCGCTCAGACAGGCGGACAAACGTTGTTTTTTGCATTCATTTTTGCGTGTACGTCTAGCAAATAGATATACCTGACATACAACGGGGTTTTCTTGAATATATTCCCGGTATTTTGCTCACAAATGAAATCCCCGCAGGTAAAATGGCCCGCAATTTGACCCGTATCGAAAACAATGCTTTGCGTGTTCGTTTGCTCACTAGAAGATGCACCGAAGGCTATGCCTTAATGGTTTTTAACCGCTTTGAATATGACAAAACGGACTTCAGATTCGTGTTCAGTGCACAAATTTACCCAATATATCAATGTATCAGTCGATATTAAAATCCAAATATTTAACCCCAAAATATCACCAAGGGTATATTTTCTGGGGTTAGCCAAAAAAAATGGAATTTGTTGAAAAGTTGTTTATAGTAGTTATATTTGATGCCGAACACGAATCCTAAATCCGTTTTGCGATATCTGAACCCCATCTGTGTGTTTGCGGATAGGGGTGGGCTACTGACATTTTGGTCATTATCGCCCTGAACCATTATTGTCGAAATATTTCACTTCGGTATCCAATTCCGCGACATAGACGGTTTAAGCGAAGAATAATAATTATAAATGCAGAAGTTTATGTCCAAAAAATGTCAGAAACTAGCCGCGCACCCAGACCCTATCCCCACCCCCTGCAGGGTATGCCCTGTATATTTCCTGCCTCCGGAGACAGGAAGAATTGTGGTTTTCTCTTAAGTAAATCAAAAATAATGGTGTTTTAGTGTTCTTCCGGCACTCCTAGTGTCTTTATGTAACCAAGAGTGGGCTATTTAGGGTTATCAAACCCCCCATTTGGCCAAGTTGACTCCAAGATTGCCTTAGCCAGCCTTTAGGCCGTCATTTTCCGAAGGCGAAGGGTATTTGGCAAAAGTTAAAGGGGTACCCGGGTTTCTCATTGCGCTCTTGAAAGTTTCCAGGCCTCTTAGGAGTTAACCCTAACCCTAATTGGTTAATAACGCAAAAGGGTTAGCAAAAGGGCGATAATCTCGGTAATCAGGGGTCGCAACCCTGTCCCTTTGGTGTTATATTTTACTTGAAGGTTAACTGAACAAGAAAAACCAATGTTCGAGGGGTCTAAGGTGCTTACCCCAGACTTAAGAAAAAATGGCGCGCGATTTTTTGGTCGAGCTGGCGATGGGTTGCGATCCGTAATATACCTGGGAGTCGAGATTTTTGGCCGATTCGTGTGCGGAAAAAAACTGCAGGTACGATTTTAGTTGGATTAGTTTATGTGAAAATACGTATTTTCCTAAGACCATAGCCGTCTTAAATTTTTCTGGGGTCGACCACTAGCTGGTTAAAAACGTTCTCCAAAGTTGAAGGCTCCTGTGAATTTATTAATGAAAAGTTTTGAACCATATTTTTTGTAATACCCTCTAGGATACCCAAACATAGATTTCCACCGAAAAATCACCAAAAACCTATTCACACAATTATCTTTTTTAGCCCCCAAAGTTTCCATTGCGATATTAACCATGTTACTCTTATTATAATAAGAATCAATTGGTATAGTCTAAACGTTTATACTGTTCAAATATGATTTTTCTTGTACCAGATTTCAAATTTACTTAAAAGCATGGATTAGCAAAATCAACCCGTATTTTTAATTCTGAGAAAATAAAAGAAATATCGATAATATTTGTAGGCCCTAAAATGGAGTTAGGATGCCTTACCATTTAAATGTTAACAATCATTTCCCCTTACAGTTGGAACATAAATTTTGGCGTACATCAGTAACACCGAACTGTTAAATGCATTTTATCTACACACAATATCATATGAATTGTAAACTAATAAATAGTTTCGGCGCCCACAACCTGAGTTCTTCAAATTCAGAACGTTTAATAAAGAGAGTGTGGTATAAGTGAAAAACATTATAACTACCCTTATGGTAATTATAACCCAATTTACTTGTTACCGGTTTGATATGATATTTGAAAATGTGTAGTTTTACCATTTTTCAAGCTTTAATATAATAGACAAGAGCATGCAGTCCCTCTATGGTGAAAACTGTTTTTCTTGGTGAGGCGGGAAACTATTATATTCTTTTCAATGTTTAACATTGAGTTTTAAAGACGAAGCTTATCTGATTGCTGAAGGAAATGAGATCAATTGATGGAAATAAGCTGTAAGTAAAAATAATATATTGATTAACTTGTTTTTTCTTCATGTCATAAATAATAGTCAACAGAAAACTACAATAGTCAATTGATGGTACGGCTTTTATTTGGAACTATTTTTTTTAATCAAACTCATTAAATGACCAAAAGAGTTTACATAAGGGTAAAGTGGAAATAAATATTTATTCCATGCACTGAATACATAAGGTACTTAGGTTGTAGTTGCCGTATAACAATTTAAACATATTCATACCAATAGGATAATACAGTTTTTTTAATTTATAACACGTAACTAAACGTGTTTTTATTTCGGATTAAGGAATGTTAATGCTAGGGCCAACATCAAAAGCTCAGACATGACAAAACGTAGAAGTCCGTGCATGGCGACTTTAAGATATATGAATCCTAATGTTTATATAGTAAAAGTATAAAGTATATCGTACATATTCAAGTTTATGTTTATCTTCATTTTTTTTTATCTGTAATTTGCAACAAAATGTGCTTATAATTGCCTTCATGACAAACAAACCAAACCTGCACACAATACACACTATAAGTCACGATGTAATTCAGTAAATTTTATGCGAATTCGGCCACTTCTTGCAATACAATGACATGTTTTGCTTTTGTACCGATTGTTGGTTTCTTGTCCAATTTCCGTTTAGACATTCATTAGCCAGAGTATATGTGTTCTTGACCAAAGTTAGTGATAAAATTTAAACCAATAGAGTAGTTATAATGACTGCAAAAATGGTGGGCCTTTATTATAGTACTATTTATGCTAAATTAATTAAATTGACAACGTCGTTTATTGTGTGTCTTAACAAAAGGGATTAACAGTTTTGTATGTCTATGATACACGACTAGAAGACTATTTGTACAACAACTTCAATACCCTATAACGACAACAATAAACAACAACAACAACAATAAACAACGATAGAACAGTAACAACAGTCACATTAACGATAACAACAACAATTGCAACAACATCTCTGTACAATACATTTTATTTGAAATCTTAAGACATTTCCTTTAAAGACATTTTTGTTGAAAAGAGAAAATAGTTTTTTTTAGTTTTCTTGCAGGTACATTATATATCAAATTCATGCATAAACTAATTGCGTTAAGTGAACAAATATCTTGTATATAAGATCGTATAATTTTACTTCATTCGCTTACAAACACTTCTTCAAATAGGTTGAACTTAGTAAAGAAAAATCGATAACTCTGTATTACTTATCAGTTCGTCTGATATCTCTTATCTCCCCTGCAATTGTTTGATAACTATTATGGCTTTTCAGTGCTTTTGTTTACACTGAATAACTATCATCTAACTTACAAACTGTGTGTGCCCCTATACGAAACTAATAGTGTCGAGCCCTTGCGTCTGCACATATTTTTATTATCCTTGTATTGGTATACTGTTCCTCGTTTGTAGTGTGCTAGCTTATTTCATTGTTTGTTATTCTAAGTTTACTAAAGTCATTAAAGGGTTCAACTGACAATCGAGTTAATGTTTGCGAAATCTGTTTGCTGTATAAACCTCTGTATGATCACTTTGGAACGAGGCTTTCGTTATGAACTATAAATATTAAATTCCTCCTCATCCTATCTTCCGAATATCGAATATATCCACTTTTCCGATTCTGAAACGTCTTTTCACAGCAAATACATTAGTTTAAAAAATACGCGCAATCATACCATATTTTTAACATATTTCAAAGGAAAAGAAAGCGTTACCGAATATGACAAAAATGCTGAACCTTTCAGAAACATTAAAAACAGCCATACACACTTACTTAAATCACCCCCCTCATCTTCTTTCAACGCCACCTTTCCCCTTCTCCCTGACTACAATTGTATCTTCTAAACCTCATTTCCACTCGTAGGTTTATCCTATTACAAGTCATGTAGAACACATTTAATTTGATAAATATTGTGAAGCCATTTAAAATAAAAAACACACAAATTCATGGAAATTTATGGCAAGCCATGTTCAATAAATATGTAATCAAGTGTGCGGCGGCGCTACGCGATACACTATTTTCTTTTTGTTTTAGG
Source organism: Mya arenaria (assembly GCF_026914265.1). NCBI lineage: Eukaryota > Metazoa > Mollusca > Bivalvia > Myida > Myidae > Mya > Mya arenaria. The sequence goes on along the minus strand of NC_069137.1, from coordinate 43,156,872 downwards.
TCTACCGGTTCAAACGCTTTAAAACTTAATAACCGACTAATTAATGTCTAACCCACAGGTCATATATTACAAAACATGTACTATATCAAATTCCTCTTATCGCTCTTTTATCATAATTAACGAAATTTAATACGAGTTGATGTAAACACAACCGACAATGGAAGTCTCGGGTCATGTTCCAATATGAATACTTCTCTCAATATGAAAATTGTTTTATAGTATTTAAACCTTCACTTTATTTTCAGACTTTTTAACGCGGATTTTGAGACGCTTCTCCTCGGCAGAACGGTTTGAGGTTTAGGCTTCCTTAATATAGACTCTAGTTTTTAAAAATAGTTAGTAAGTTTTAGGTAAACAGTTTATTATAAATACCAAAATGAAAATTCGTTTATAAACGATAAAACTTTTAATACAAAAATGTCATTTACAGTTAAATAATGAGGTTCATGATCAAAACATGTGTTAATGATCTTTAGCGTTGTGTCTGCATAGCAGTTATGAAAATTAGTTTTCCTTGTTTATTATGGAATAACCACCAGGTGGCGTTTATAAGCACGAGTGATTTATACACACAAGAATCTCGTGCGCATATGAATGACAAGGCATTTAGCGTTTGGTAACCGATACGTTCACATCGATTCATTTGATTGTTAAATTTTACAAGCAAATGTTTAAGCTGAAAGTCTTCTGTTAATATGCAATTGCATCATATGAATGATTTGTTTTGACTTTATTTTTGTATACAAACAACATTGCAATACAATTGACACTCATATAACTTGATATAGTACGTATACATGAATCAAATAAATGATAATCTTTCCATATATCATTTTAAAGGAGCTTATGGGTAATGTTGCCCGACAGATAGTGTACAAGACAAATCCGGTGAGTCGGGATGCAAAATGGGCAGAGGTTTTTGAGTTAACCCCAGGAGGGCTTTATCTCAGTTTTTCCTCGGTCAGTCGACCACGTCTGTAAGCTCCAATATGTGCAAGCATGTTGTTATCTATACATTCTTTGATCATGTTGCCAGCCCATGTTGTATGTGTACACGGTTTCAAGAATTGCTTTAATGGGACTTCCAATATAATACCATTGAAAAGTATTGCTTTTGTTGTTTGATACAGGAGGTTATAGAATGGTAGTCAGGAAATTGTTACTAGTTTTATATTTATAACGCAACTCTTTGAACAACCAGATATGAATATTTGTTTTCATTTCCAATTTAATCCAATGCCGAGTGCTTGCTCTAAAGATATATACTCCTCAAAATAAAAATCAGACAGCACGTAAATAATGTTTTCAATTCGCTATAAAATAACGAAACAGCTACATGTTACGGTGATTGCTTTCATGCTCGACACTGGTTTCTTACATCGTACATTATTCAAGTCATAAGCAGCAAACGCATGTCAATAGTGATACCAGTACGGATTGATGATAAAACATATCACAAGCAAATATTAATTGATATCAATCTCTATGCGACATATTCTAAATTGTGCTAAAATAGACCTACTTCCAAAATCAGTAATTCGGAAGTATCATTTCATTTTACGTTCCAGGTTGAAATAGCTTCCTGAACTTTCGTAGAGGCTGCATCATAACACTGCTAAGAATTAATGTATGGACTGGTAACATTGATTTATCGCTGCCTTTGACAATATAAATTGCAGCTTTAAAATACATGTACCGTCAAACGGCTGTTTGTTTCAGTACAGTTTATCAACTGCTTTCTGCAACTGGAAGGCGTTCTTTTTGTAAGTTAATTAAAGTGTCTTTTGACTTTTAACTGTTCGTAATGAATGGCCCTAGACGGGTGTTTCAGAATTTTATTTTAGTCAACTATTCAGTATGATACAGCCGTATCTCTTTTGTAGCCAGCATTGTTTCTTCCTAGCGGGTCTTGTCTCCTCGTAGCGAATGTAGTCTTTTCCAAGCGAGTCTGGTCTTGACTGGTCAAGCCTTTTTTTGCAAATACATTCTTGTTATCGAGTCTAAGATGTTTTAAAGCGAGTCTGGTTTCTTATCAGCGAGATGGGTCTGTTCTCATCAGGTCTGGGCCCCGTTTAGATAAATTAGTCGTTTACATTCCGCTCCTTAAAAGTGCTCAGGAAAACTGAAAGAAAACGGGCAAAACCCGTTAACGATATTTTTGTCATTGAAACGTAGTACACCCTGATTAGAAATTTATGATCTTAATCCTTACTGTTAATTTTCTCGCACGTTTGACATATTATTAGCGTGCCTTGGTTCTTCTTAAAGTTTCTTTTGGCGATTCTGGTTTCTTCTAATCGAGACTGGTAAGAGCTCAGCCAGTATGATCTCTTTTTAGAGAGTGTTTTATAAATGAGCCTGATAACTCGTTTTTGAAATGGGAACATGTTCGGAGGGTCTAGTGTCGTCTGTTGCGATTTTTAATAATATAAGTTATAAATATATTCTAGGTTGACAAAACATGAAGGACCAGAAAAAAATATTTATGGCTTAATGATACGGGGTGGTTTTGAACTATCATTCAGCCAATAATAATTTGTGTACATATACACGTCTTAAACGCAACGTAATTTGAAATTGAAGCAACTGTAGTGTATTAAGGGGAAACAAATTTGAGAAGAGAATATACAATGTTTTGTGGGTTGCGTTCCCCCAGTTGATGATTAAAGCGACTTAAAAGACATCCTTTAAATAATGAAGTAATCAGAAAGTTCGAGCGTAACCAATTGCCATCCACAACTGTCCAACACGTTGTACACTTATACTTCTCGAAATTGATAACATAATGTGTTTAAGATGTTTGTTAAACAGGTTATGACCCTTTTAATATTTATTTAGATATTCAGGATTACATGACTATATGATTTTAACGTAGCTGTTTCTGTTAAGTTTGTATGAAATTCAGAGTATTAAAACTATTATACTTTTAAGTACGACTGAACCGTATTTTTGTGTTAACATTTAGGACTATACAATGCACAACCAATGTACCTCTTGTTTTGAGTGCGTTTCAATAAACGTAACAATAAATCAATCGTGCAGTCAATCAATCAATCAATACTTAAATAATTAAATCAATCAATCAATCAATCAATCAATCAATCAATCAATTAAAATAAATTAATTAATCAATCAATCAATCAAACAACACTCATTCATTCAACCAATCAGTCAATCAATCAGTCAATCTATCAATTAATTAAAATTCAATCCATAAATGAATTAATTTATTACTCACTCACTCACTCACTCACTCACTCACTCACTCACTCACTCACTCACTCACTCACTCACTCACTCACTCACTCACTCACTCACTCACTCACTCACTCACTCACTCACTCACTCACTCACTCACTCACTCACTCACTCACTCACTCACTCACTCACTCACTCACTCACTCACTCACTCACTCACTCACTCACTCACTCACTCACTCACTCACTCACTCACTCACTCACTCACTCACTCACTCACTCACTCACTCACTCACTCACTCACTCACTCACTCACTCACTCACTCACTCACTCACTCACTCACTCACTCACTCACTCACTCACTCACTCACTCACTCACTCACTCACTCACTCACTCACTCACTCACTCACTCACTCACTCACTCACTCACTCACTCACTCACTCACTCACTCACTCACTCACTCACTCACTCACTCACTCACTCACTCACTCACTCACTCACTCACTCACTCACTCACTCACTCACTCACTCACTCAAGCACTCAAGCACTCAATCAATCAATCAATCAATCAATCTATCAATCAAACTATCAATCAAACTATCAGTCAAACAATATTTTATTCGATCAATCAATCAATCAATCAATCAATCAATCAATCAATCAATCAATCAATCAATCAATCAATCAATCAATCAATCAATCAATCAATTAAATTATCAATCAATTGATAAGATAACCATCTTATGAATATACATGTAAGATGTCGGTATTAATCTTTAAAAGTATCGGGCATATTTTTAACTCAGTTCAACACGAACGATTTCAGATGTGCTATTCTCAATGTCAGTTAGTTTTTATATTTCTGTTATCATCACCAGTCAACGCAATATCAGACTTTACTTTAGACTGAAGTCAGGTACGAAATGACATGAGCATTAATACAGGAAAAGATATACCCCACCTACATAACTTATCTTCATATATTTAACCAACTCACTACTCGTTCAGTTTTGTTCTTTAAATAAAGAACGCATTTTAAAACAAGAATTTCAATTTAGATATGATTGATCTTTGTCTTTAATATCGTACCAATAAATAATTATTGTTTAAAGACTATTTGTAGAACATAATGATCTCACGCATTAATATATAAATGCTTTGATCACTTATGAAGATAAAGTTATATTGTAGTATACAGTCTCAGCGTTTATTGGCATTAATCCGTAATTAATACTCCTTGGTTTAAATATGCTTTTAACCATTATTACAACTTCATTGTGAAAACTGACTTTGACTAACATTTATCATGTTAAACAAATGGGTTAAGATGATAAATACCCCGTTGTCCTTTTTGTCCAAACAATATCTGCTGATTGTATGAAGTATAATGATAAGGCTTTAGAAAAGATCTAACTCAACCCTTTCCAACCGTAAGTCATTTAATATATGACATGTTAATCACTAGATTATAATTAATAAAGAAAGAAAAAGCCTAATTCTGATTGTTTAAGCTCAAATAAAATCAGATGATCAGTTAACTTAAACATGCTTTCAATTCTTCATTTGTTTCTATCAGAATAGGTTTAAAACAATTTAATTTTTAAATAAATGGTAAATCATCATCACAACGTTCAAATGCGGGATTCATTTAAGTTTTAATCTACGACTATGATAGTACGGATTATGTTATATAGATCCTTACATGTCCAACCATTTCACGGGAATCAAATTTCGCCCTTAAACATAAAACAAACAAAGTAACAATATCACTATAAGACTATAATTATTCATCAGCTGATGCAGTGACTTGTGTAACTAAATGAAGTATGTCTGCTTTATTTCATTTACAGACTGACATAGAATGCTTTTACATCAAACCTGTCCCTACTTATAGGTATCCCCAATACATTGCGAACAATATTATAATATAAGCAAACCGGAATTTATCAAAAAAGTTTTTAATTGGTTAAATTTAAAAACAAAATAAGACAAGTTAGTGATTACATACTTTAATTCCTAAGGAGCCATCTTAACCTATTTTTTTAACCTCTGAAACAATCCAATGTTTGAAGTAAATCTATGCATTTCATTTTTTGATACTCGATACGAACACACTTTACACAACCTTGTATCCGCTGTGAAATTACTTTATTAGCCAAGTTCCATCTTTTACTAATGTTAGTATTATGAAAGACTTTCTTGGCTCTTCATCACTGTAAACAATGTTTGAAATTGATGCAAAAATCCGAAAAGATGTAGAAAGGCCTTAGAATATTAACTGTTTTAGCTCGATTATGACAAAAAGCTGATAGCTGAACAAATCAATCTCGAATCCGTTTACAGCGAAGAAATTACAATCGGTGTCCCCTTTTTGATAGGCGATGAGAAAGTACGCCTGGTGAGGATCGATCCCACAACCTTCCGGGTGAGAGGGGGACACCTATACCTAGGTCTTATTGCTGAAAATACAAAACAATATATGTGTTATCTACCAATTGTGCAACCATACAGTATTGTAATAACCGCGGTCCCTACATTTAGGGAGATATCGACGACGTGGCTAACACAATCGCGCTTTATTGGTAATTTGTTTTCATTTCCTTGTCAAATATAAGATAAAAGGTTTTTGGACAATGGATTAATTTTTCTCATACATATATACTATATGGTGAAATACCTTATATTTATGATTTATTCGTTATAGACTTCAATGTAGCTTTGCATGTTATACAAATGATCAACCAGTACGCATCGGTATTTTAATCTCTATATTAAACAATGGAGTATTAGTTCATGATCGGCAGTATGGAACAGAATATTTCATTGTAGTGTCACAATTACCTAAAGGCGGTTGCTCACAAAAAGAAAGCCTACTAATATGAATAAGGACCTTTTGGAATATGGAAACATTAAAACAAGTTACCACATTCAATTCACGAATTTTAGATAAATACTATGCGGTTAAGTTAAGTTTTTTTAAGAATATTTTGATAAGTCTGTTTGTGACACCTTACGAATCTAGATGTGCCATTATACTAAATAATATATGTTTCTACATCCCCTGAGTTAAAAAATTTGTGAGATATACACAAACAGGCAGTTAAATACAAAATACATATAGTTGAACCGCAAAATTAATGCAACAAAACATAGAGTTAAAGGACATTTTTCGCGGGGACAATAGCTGATTTTTTCAAATGTTTAATAAAAGCTTACGACAACATTGGTTGTATACGTTTAACTGACGGTTTGATTTAGGTCTTAATTGTAAACTAATTGATTGACAGTCTATATTTATTTCGGCACTATCAACGGGTTTCAACAACCATTTAAATACATTCTTACATATTCAGTTAACTACAGGGTCAAGCTCTGAAGTAAATAAACCCTAAACTTAGTTAGCGGAACATATATATATATAAGGAGAATCAGACAATAACACTTTTAGACTGACAATACATGTAACAAAACATTATGATTAATACATATAATTCTGTTACCGCCTACGAACGGTCAGCCAATCGGTAAATCACTCAGTATTTCAACTAGTTAATGGTCCCCAACTCACACTTGTGCCACCATTTATCAATTTAAGTAAAACCAAAAATATAAACCAAATAAATTACCTCATTATACAATGTCAAACACTGTTTTGTACTTAACTGTGTCACACCGTACTTAGGAAAACTGCTAAACAAAACAAGAGGCTAAACTCAACTACACCCTTTAATACAGTGACGCGCTCAAATCTTGTTTCAAATCGAAACTAGAAAATCTCAAAGACAATCAGCAATTAAATTGCGCACGTAGTCTACTGTGTCAATAAGCTTAACATTAGGAGGATAAAAAATAATCACAGGTAAATTTATTACATATGTATTTATATATGTATTTTTTCATTTTATGTTTGCTAAATTTTTATGCAGCATTGTTTGAACGCTAATTAACAAGAATCACAACGGTCATGAATCAATAAATGAATGGAGAGTAAATAAATATTACAAATGGAAAAAGTCCTGAATATGTAAGCCTTTGATAATACAATAATATTGTTTTCAATAACTTTGCTTTAACAAACAATATTCAGTAAAACATAGTTTTATAATCTTGGTTTTCAAACAATCCTCGAATGTACAAGCATTATGGTATATCTGAATCAGAATGTATACATCAATACTGATTCAGATTTACCCTATGAAAATTTCTTCATTTCAACTTGTTTACCCTATTGCCTGTATTTGTTGTTACATGTCCGTTGAAACGATATGTTACCGTGACAAAATAAAAAATAGTAAAAGCGTCTACTTAATACATAAAAACATACTCGTGAAAAATAATATAATTCATCACCTAATTTATCGCAACTTCTACAAACTGTATCATATTAGTGGCGTTTTTTTCCATCAACCAATTTCAGTACGGTGTCTACTGTGCTGCATTTAACTAAAACAGCTAATAAATGTTGATTATAGGGTTAATACACCTTTTTGAGGTCGTTACCATTTGCAAAGGCCTGGCAAATGGTTTATAGCCCAAGTGCGTAGTAAACCATTTTAAGGGCCTTTTCAGTTGGTAACGACCGAAAAAAGGTGTATTATCGCTATTATTGCATGAAGTACACACCATGAGTATGTTTTGGGTTAAAAAAGCAGGTAAATGTCACGAAAATACAAAAGCAGAGTACTTGGATTATTCACACATATTACTGATATATAACTATTTTAACATTTGTATGTTTTGGCAACTATTTTAAACCGGATTTAAAAAAAATAATAATCTAGAAACAATGTACAGCATCTTCAGCATCAAGGAAAACAATATTTGAAATCTCTTTGTTCATTGCATACGAAGTAACGTCCATATACGTCGTATGTTCTGAAACAAATCGACAGAAATGACAAGTTGGGAGGAGTTTAACGTTTTAGACTTAATTTAGTTTTTCTAGAGCAAACACATAGTCAAATCAACTGCAGAAAGTACAATCTAGTAAACACACATCAGCTTGCAAGGGAAATACAACTCAGAAGATGTAAGTTATATGTAATTTATTTTATTTGTTTAGTATTTGTATAAAGCTATATGTATATGCTGAAATATGTTTTTGTGCAAAAGGTTGTGTCGTTGACACACCTTTGGTCATAGACCTGGTCGCTCAGTATCGGGCGCTGATAGCGCTTTATGTAAAACAAATAGCCGGGCATTAACGGCACGTGAATTTACTGAATAATTCACATTTTCTATCGATAACGACCCTTTTTTGCGTTTTAACATACGAAAATGGACAAAACACACATTTTATGCATAAATAAAGAATTATGGCACAATTTCTTTTAAATATTCCGTAAAATGTTGTTTTTTTTTCGAGTTTTTAATTCATTTTTAAAAACGCATAATTTGACTATTGCTGAAACGTTACCTTCACTTTTTTGTGCACGAAGTATTGGGTTTTCCATATATTTGTTCGCTTACATTTACTTAAGAAACATAGATGATAGATCCATTTGAATTTTATTCTTAATAGTTGCTCATTGTAAAAATGTATATAATATTAAATATCATGGACGAAATTTCCTAATATTGCTATCAGTATTTGTTAACAATTTTGGCCAGATGGCAGTCATATTATCTTCATTATCAACAGCGAGCGGCATGACCCCGGTTTTACAATAATTAGTATCATTTGTAATACATCGCTAATTCTTATTGACACAATTTACATAAGTTATCGTAATTGAACTCTGTCTTTAACACCATGTATCCGTAGCAACACTTTTACTAAAACATAAACCATACTAACCGTAGTCACACATCCTGAAAATGTAAATGAAGTGAAATCAATATTGCTGAATTTTTACGTTTGTTTTATTACGCCGTAGGGGCGGAGGGGGTGATTGGTTGCTCTGCCTCCTTTACAGGCATGGTGCATGCAAAGCTTCTAAACAACCAACCAAATAAAACCAATTAATAACGAGATTATAATTATGTTTTAAATTACTAATATTGAATTCCGTTAGCGGAGGCATGATCGATAACATTTAATTTCGAATAAAGAGAGGTAGTAGTAACCAGACCATTACAATAAATAACTTCAGGAAAAGGGTAGACCTAAACTTTAAATTGACAAATATAAATATGTACGACAGGTGTATCTACTAAAGTTCATCTATAGATTTATAAGTTCATGGCACACACAAACATTTTCAATATACTTGACTATGAACTAATTGCTGGGAGGGCTTTTATGATATTTCGTATTGATAAAACGACAAAGTCACGACTTTTGTTTAAGTAGAATACAAACTCAGTATTAAAACTCTACAGTCTTTTGTGTATTCTTTAAATACAAATGATCCGCTATCTATATTGTTTGGTGATCCACGGTATGAAAGAAATCAATGGTTCTATTGTACCTACATCAAAATTATTCGTATCTTAAAGGCTCTTGCTTATGTATTCACTAACCTTCATTCAACCTTTTCAAAAATTGTATTCATTAATCCCACTTGTTCTGTTCGCAAACTGAAATATGAACAAAACTTATTAAAGCAAAATAAGTTCTTATATTACTAGTTTACTTGTCATCATTGAAAAATGCCCAGTGTTAACGTAAGGAAAGACGTAAGTGCTGCATGATAGATGCTTCTGTTGTGAGCAAATATAAGGGGCCATTGCGAGCAATATTAAGTTATAGTTGAAACTCAATAGGCAAAACAATAAATTTTCCAATTTCAATGTTACTTTTTTCAACATGTAGACGAGTATTGATTATAACATTTGCTGAACTTTTTTTTAAGTCCAACGTTTACACGGTTTAATATTTATTGTAATATACTGTTCTAAGGCTGAAAACAGAAGTTTAGACTGTGGGTTACAATTGCCGCAGATGGTGTTAGATTTTACATGTCCTATTTTAATATACAAATGAGCTTTTGAAAATATGTTTTAAATTCGTTGACATGATGGTCGATACAAAATACTAATTGAATTCAATCGATGTCACAAATATTTGTAACTTAAGGTTCTTCCTGATTTATTCACTGACGCTTTACATCTATTCTATATGTTCTATATTCCCCTATGATTTGTAATTATCCTTCGGGTGTTGCAAACTGAACTATTGGCAACACAGAAGATAGTCAGAGGGTCACTTTGTAAGTCGTATGGTTCCTTTTTAGCGAATCAATTTTCCCTTTTAAATGAAATCCATTTTCTCAGCAATTAAGAGTGCTTATTGGCCGCCATTAACTACCACATTCAGTCCTAAAATGTACAAACAATTTCCCACTTAAATGTTCAGCGTAATACCTTGACAATTTTTTTTATATTTTGATAATTAATATAGGCGAATCGAAGGATGCAACCAAGCCCTTCTTAGGTATGTTTAATACGACAACTTCACGAACACTGAATCAAATGTGAACGGGAAAGCAGTTATTTGATCTAACTTGTCATAACATCACGTCATAAAAATATAAAGATAATCGGATCGTTGTTACAATTTGTTCCAGTCATAACAAAACAAAGAACATTAAGAACAAAATATCATATTCACGTGCTGTTGACTTAAACGGAAACGTATACAATTACAGACCTTTACACTTGTTTATCCTGGTTTAAATCATTTATGAAAGATATAAACTTGTTTATTAATTTCATATCTGTTAAACACGAATCTGTAAAGAAACAAAATGCATTAAGATTTGTTTTGTGAAATTTGTTTTAAAATTTAAAAGTAGATTAAAAAATATGACGATATTGTACAACCCCTGTATTTGATGGAATCTTTTTTTTTATTATTCAATATTGACAAATATTATACAACACAAAACGTTGCAAACATATATATATATACACATCTCAATGAGACATTTATATATAGCGTACTTGTTATTTGTATTACATAATATTTGTTTTTTAAGTATTGGTGTATGAGTGATATCACATGCAAAAACATATTGTACAAAAAGGTCAATATAGGTCACTGCCAATGCAGGAAGCAATCTTTTTATCTTTCAATATTTAAGTGTTGGAATAAAAAGTAAGAAGATAATAATGAAGGAGGGTAGGACAGGTAGAAAGGATAGAAAGAATAGAATAGAATAGATGGAATAGACAGAATAGATAGAATAGATAGAATAGATGGATATAATAGATAGGAGGTATTTATGCATTTATGTAATTATTCAACAGATGCCATTTGTTTTCATGGAAGTACATTTTGTTGTTGACTAGAGCTGTTTCGCGCTCTATTTTTTCTCTAAGTTTTAGATAGTTCAAAAAGGATGTAAAAGTTGGTATAGTGTTTCTGTTTTTCATGCTAAATATAAAAAACTTCATTAGCAGTATTAAAAAGTTAATTATTGTCGTATGTTGTTATTGTTCAAAGATACCAAAGCTTATGGTTTTTAAGTTTAAATTGATCGAGTTTGGGTTTTGATCAATTATCCTTTTTAATTGAGACCACAGATTTTGTGTTATTCTACATTCCCAGAATAAATGTTCCTGTGTTTCGATGTATTCCCCGCAAAAGTCACATAAACTTGAATTTGAGATTCCACACTTGTATAAGAATTTGTTAGTAGGTATAATTCTGTTTATAAATTTGTATTGAAAACTTCTCAGGGTAACATCATTGGTGTATCTATAGTAAGATGTGAAGATTAATTTCCATAGAGTGTTATCTATATGTTCGTCTGGCATCTTTTAATATTAATGATATCTATTTAATATCTTCAAATTTGTAAAAGTCTTTTGAACGGTAATCAAATATGTGTTGTATGAATTGTACACCTTTATCATACCAATCTCCGTAATAAAAAGTGCTACCGTTGTTATTAATGTGTTTGTTGTTCCATATTATGATTTTTTGTGTCGGTATCTTTGGGTATAACTGATTTACTTCTGTCCAAGAATGAATGATGTCGAATAAGAACTTATTTCCACGACAAATTTTGTTAATCCAAGTATCGTTTAAATAACACTCAAAAACCAGGTTTCCACCGTATCTCTCAATAAGATTTGAATAAAATGTTTTATATTGGCTTTTGTTAGAGCGGTCTAATATCTTTACCCATGACGCTTTAATTGAATTTACAAGTTTATATATGTCCGGTACTTTCAAACCCCCATGTTCGTAATCTTGTATTAGTAGATTTCGTTTTATTTTATCAGGTTTGTGATCCCATATAAAGTTAAATATATCTTTGTTTATATCGTCAAGAATATGTTTTTGCGGGTTTGGTAGAACAGTTAATGGATATATAATTTTTGGCAGTACAATTGTTTTTATAACTGTCACTTTGCCAAGAAGAGTAACGTTTCTGTGATGCCAACCTTTGAGACAATTTTTGAAGTTTTGTAATTTAGGGAGAAAATTGAGGTCTAGGAAGCTATTTTCAACATTTGTGAAATTTATACCAAGTGTTTTTGCTTCGTTCGATGTCCATATGAATTTCTTTTCTGGCAAGTAAGTTAAATTAGTGTCTTGCAATTTTCCTGCTCTTAATATAATTGACTTTTTAGTGTTCAGTTTTAAACCAGATATATGTCCAAACTCATCTATTGTATTGACTAGAGCGGTAAAAGACTTTTCGGTACCATCATTTATATAAGTCGCGTCATCGGCAAACAGTGATTGTTTTATCTCAATATTGTATATATTTAGGCCTACACTGTCCGTTTTGTTCTGTATAGCGTTGGAGAGTATATCGATACAAATAATAAACAGATAAGAAGAGAGAGGGCAACCTTGTCGTACTCCTCTTTCAATTTTCAATTCCTCAGAAAAATATCCATTGTTGATGATTATAATACTGATATCATTATAAAACAGTTTAACCCATTTAATCAATTCGGCACCAAAATTAAAATGACGTAAACAATTTAACATGAACGAATGGTCCAGGCTATCGAAAGCCTTCTCAAAGTCAGCAAAAAATAAAATTCCTGGTGTGTCTGTTTTGTTTAAGTAAGATATACATTCATTTATCAGTCTAACGTTTTCTCCTATATATCTAGATTCTATGAAACCAGTTTGGAAGGGGCTTATGATTGATGGAAGTATACATTTTATTCTGTTCGCTATGGCACGTTTTAATATTATTTCGTAAAGCTCAGCTTTTAAGGACGATATTTGGTCTGTTATTTCATCAACATTTATATTTTGTAATTCCAGTTTGAATTCGAGTTTTGCGATGCTGTCAATTATTTCTTTTTCTTTTGCATTTGTATTTTTTTTAGATTTGATGAATATGTTATGGTAGCGTTTCTGATATTTCCTTTTAAAATGTCCCATACAGTTACTGGGTTTGCGTCTTCATTTGTATTCAAAGTATCTGTGATTGTATTTTCAATTATTTCCTTGTAGTCAGGCATGAACAGTAAGCTATTGTTAAATTTAAAATATCCTGGTCCACGTTTGTTTTCAATTGTACAAAGTCGAAGACTAACAAATGCATGATCAGTTCTAAAACTTGTGCGTATACGACAATCAGTAACAAGATTTTGAATGGAATCCGATATCAAAAAGTAATCTAATCGACAATGTATACTTGGTTTTGAGTTTGAATGCCATGTAAATTGTTTTTTGTCGGGGTGTTTTATACGCCATATATCAATTAAATTATAAGTTTCGTTCATACTTTTAATAAAAGTCCGACATCGATTATGTCTATTTTGGTTGCCATTCTTCTTATCTAATCTTGCATCAATAATGGTGTTAAAATCGCCGCCTATTATAATGCGTTTATCAGAATTGTTATGTATAAATTATTGCAGACTTTCGAAAACGTTTATATCGTCTGTATTTGGTCCATATATGTTAATAATGTTATACTCTTTAGAGTTGATTGAGAGTTCAATTGCCAATATTCTTCCTGTTTTAATTTGATACGTTTTAATTTCACCAAAAGTATAGTTTGGATGAATAAGAATTCCAACACCTTCACTCTTTGTCGAGACACCACTAAAAAAACAAAGACCTTTCCATTCTTGTTCCCACTGTTCCTTATATTTATCATGAAAATGTTCTTCTTGTAAAAGATAGAACGTCGAATTTTGTTCTTTCAACCAATGGAAAATCTGCATCCTTTTTTCTTTATTACCTAGTCCTCTGACATTAATAGAACATAGAGTGGTATCCATGTTAGGTTGGGTAGTGGTGATTTATGCATAAATATCTCCATTTTGATTGTAGAGTAGTTTAATTTGATGGAATCTTAGGCCGTATTCTGCCAGCCTGTAATAGTTCCATTTGACGGGTTGTTAGTTTTCTATATTTGAATCTTGACGGATAATGGTTTCCCATGCTATGTAGTATCTGGCCGTGTCACGTTTTTCCATGCTATGTTTTAATTTTGACAATCAATGTTTTTTCCATGCTTTGTTCATTACTGGACATATTATGTTTTTATCATGATAAGTTTGTATCTGGACAGAAAATGTTTTTCCATGCTATGTTTTAGTATTCCTTTTGAATGCTCGATACAATATAATCCTAGGAATGAGCCATTCCTGATACAATTGTGGATATTAATTAAGAGGGTGATGTCTATGAAATAAATAAATCATTTTTATGCCAAAACAAATAAAGGCGGAACATATAGATTTGTCATTGTCTGTTCCTGCGTCCGTGATTCAGTCCGCGAGTTTATGCGATCTTGTGTCCAAACTTATCTGATATAAAGTCAAGAAACCTTGGTGGAATGTCATTAAGGTAATGCAGTTTTAGTCGTAGTGTTTGGATTCCCTCTACACTTAGCAAACCGACAGTTAGAGCCCTTGAATAAGCTAATATTGGTATTTCAAGGCTTGCGTCGCTGAAAACTCCAATACCTTTTCCTAATTACTTAAGAGTCATGAAATCTTAGGGGAATATTAATGAGATGATGAAGTTATTGCACTTTCATTTTTTTAAATAAAAAAAATAATTTATCGAACAGTTTCTTTACAAGTAAATATTTAAAAAATGTTTAAAGTAAAACGACAGATTTTAAATGGTATGTTTTCATCACACATAGGGGGATGGGGGATAAATAGATTTGCCCTTGTCTGTCCCTGCGCTAGTCCGTCCATGATTCCGTTCGCAAGTATATTGCGAACTTGTGTAGGTCAAAATTCACAAAACTATATAAACTACAGTCATGAAATCTTAGGGGAATGTAAATGTATTGGTGAAGTGTTGCTCCTTGAATCACCAGAGTTATGGCTCTTGAATAAACAAATATTGCCATTTCTGAAGTTGTGTCATTCAAACGCCTTAAACTATTTCACATATAGTCATGCAACTGAATGCTGTTTAGGTGATTAAGTTGTGTATCTGGTTTTTTTTTGTCTCACATAGTATATCCAGAATTGTGGCCCCTAAATAAGCTTAATATTGGCATTGTTTTGGACTTGTTGATCTTTTGTCGCTCATTACTTGAAAAATATTATTCATACATTAGATTTTTCAGGAAGGTATTTGATGTTATTGAGTTGAGAAACTCATAATTTTGATGCATATTTATGGGGAATAGACAAACAATTGGCCCTTTCTTTTGTGACAAACGCGGCATATTCGGGGCATCCGTGTCCTATTGTCACATTTCTAATTTGTTTTTAGTGTGTGTTTATTAAGGAACGCTGCATAAACTAAATTAAAAGTAAGCTCCAAATTGGTTTAAAGTATGCAATTAAAGTTATCTGATTTACTGTTTAGCTCAATGATGTATTGGCGTTAATGCGAAATTCAATAAGTGTGGGAATTTAGGTCTCGATTTGTATCAAGGATAATACTTTATCACCGTGTTAAAGGTAATATAATTGTTTCGCTGTTTTCTTTTCAAAATTTTCCATTACTAAGTAAAAATCAATTTCGAAAATTGAGATGGTTAATTAAATATATAAGGCTTATTTAAATTTGTGTTAAAAGTGACATGTTTTAAACATCAATTTGCCCCGACTATTATTATTCATTGGATTTGTGCATGATGCTTTCAACTTGATTAAAATTGACTCTTTATTATTTATAACGTTAGTGATTGATCTACGCATTGTTGGTTTCAATGAAATGAACCATAAATAAGGACCTTATTCACAACTGATTCGAAGAATCGTGTCCATGGACACAAATCTGTCCAGTTACACAGAATGCCAAACACTATCTGTCTAGAAACAAACATAGCATGGACAAACATTATCTGCACAGATATAGCATAACATGGAAAAACATTATCTGTCCAGATAAAACGTAGCATGGAAAACATTATATGTCCAGATACAAACTAATCATGATAAAAATATAATCTGTCCAGTAATGAACAAAGCATGGACAAAACATAAACTGTCCAAATTAAAACATAGCATGGACAAACGTGACATGGCCAGATACTACATAGCATAGGAAACCATTATCTGTCAAGATTCAAATATAGAAAACTAACAATCCGTCAAATGGAACTTTTAAAGGCTGGCAGAATACGGCGAAAATTATTTGTACATTTAACGATTGAATGTGATAGTTATTGGCGGCCAATAAGCACTCTTAATTGCTGAGAAATGGATTTCATTTAAAAGATAATAAAGAATTCAACTTCATTAATCTATTTACAAAATACTTAAATGGTGTAATCACGCAGACCTTAAAGGTCGTTATATCATCGCAATAATTAAACATGGTATTGATTTCTTTATCAAATATACAACTTAGTGTCGTAAACCAAATCGCCGTCTCGCATCACAATGCATACTCACGTCGGCACCTTTATTACAACCAACGGCCTGATCTAAATATGTGTCGAGTTAAATATATATTGATGATAGAAACTGTAACACACGGTTACGGAACAATTGATACTAATAATTGTCTTATTTACAATAATTGAGAAAAGATTGTTTTCTAAATTTGGTTTATTGTAATCATTATAATGTTTTAAATTTTGGTTTTCAGATATGAGTTCAGTCACAATAGGTATGTTCAACTTAAGCATTTTAACCCAAACTGGAGTATATATACATTAACATTTGGTTAGGAACATTTTATATGTTGAATATCTTACTAATAAGCAGTATATTAAATGATGTCATATATTGATTAATTGTTTGCTTAAAAAAGCTGAAAAACCAAATAAACAGAAAGCAACCCATATAGCCTGGCTCCTTGTTTTTAACTATCCTATATGCATTCAATGACAATATATTGTTTAAGGTTATGTAAAAGAAAACTTCTCATGTTAATCACTATGTACATGCATTCAAAAATTGTTGTTTTTTCAGGAGAACGTGTGTTAAAAAAAGCAGCAGGTATATTCACTTATAATTTATTATTTAATGTCATTTATTTTTAATGGAAATCCTAGGGAATCCCTAACTCGACCACTGACTCTTTATATGCTTATGCAGTAGGTACGGTGGCGGAACAATGCGCCCTGCAAACAGTACCTGGGTAGTTTAGACTTGACCTTTTAGACAATCTTTTTAGAGTTTAGACTTGAGAAATAATTAGAGGAACATTGAACAATTTTAAATGAAATTTTATATGTTTTGTTCTTGTTTCTAAAATAAATATGAGCAAAGTATTTTCGAACAAAAAGTTATCAATGTTGTTTAGTAAAGAACCGTCCGTTTTATGTGTCAATACTATATTATACTATACTAATATTATCTTGTTACCTCCCTTTTTCTTCAGATTATAATTTAGCTTTCAATTGAAATAATAATGGAAATGATATTGATTGTAAGTACGATTATTTTTGTTAAATATTGAAACTTCTTAATTATAAAATGGTCACTTCTTTAGTTTATTAACCAATTTAGGTTTCTTGCAATAAGACAGTCAGATGATATGTAAAATTCGAAATGATGGTGTGCGTGCTAAAATATTTTACATTCGGTTTTGTTACATTTTTGATTGGGACATATATGGACTTAAATTCATGCTTTTGTTTTATATAGTAACACATTTGCACAGGGCTTCAACGATTATTTTTTTTGCATGACTTGGTCATTACCAGTTTTGCGACACGGGACAATTATCATGTTGCGGCACGTCTGAGAAACGTTCGTACGCGAATTCAATTTTCGGTTGCGAAAATCAAAATGGTGACCGTCGAATTCATGTGAGTGCAGTATTTGTCATTACAAGTTATTGATATATTCAAACTCGAATGTAGTTTAGGAAAGTTTACTAATTATCGATTACCAATGACGACTAATGGGGCGGTGTTTTTCAATCAACGTTGACATTGAAAGTAAAATAAAAACGAAGCGGCAAATGTGTTTTCTTTAAATTTGTACACTGTACACATAACATCAAGAACACAAGGTACCACTCGACCCAGTTATCACGCAACGGCCCGGCTTCACCATGTATAAACCTCTTTTCATGGACACTGTAACAACCAATTTGGCAAAAATATTTTTTTCTTCTTAAAAATGAATATTTTTCGCAAGGGAAAACAACCTTTCAACCTTTAAAAGGCACTCGGAACAATTTCGCCATGTATAAACATCCAATTCATGGACACTAAAACATCCAAATCGGAATATATATACAGTTTTTAAAAGATTGTTTTCTTCGCAAGGGGAAACACCCTTTAGAATGTAGTAAATTGCGCCAGTTATATTTACTAGACTTAGATTTGCAAACTTATATGCTTTCTAAAACCTGGTACACCATCGCTTGGCGGGAACAAATAATTAAAGTGGCACTCATATTTAAAATCAATAACCAAACCTGTGTTTCTGGTAACCCAACTGACCTTAATTTTTCCTCACCAACTTTATAGGTCTTTTTTTAGGCATAAGGAAAAAAATCTAAAATTATATCATAAATACATCATCGCTATTTACACATGTATAAAAAAACAAAGATTTTGAGTGATTTACCTTTTACAAATCACTAAGTAATGCATTTATGGAAAATATCAATATCTGATAAGATAGAAACCGTGTGTTTAATGGCGCACATATTGAATGATCGGTGAGTCCCAAAATGATGAACATTTCCGAATTGTTAACCATATTTTTATGCTTAATAACGTTGTGAACCTCTTCAAATCCTAAAAGAAAAGTGTTTGTAGGTTACATCGACCATTCACACAGCTCCGAGTACAGATCACTTTTCAAAATTAATAAATACAGTAGTTGATAGAAAATATAACATATGGTTCTTAGGTAATTAACATATAACAAAAAATGCAATCAGTTCATTGAGTTGCAAGGTCAGACATCTCCTTTTAATGCTCCAAATTGTGGAATTCTACAAGACGAAAGCTTTTCTCCGTAATTATTTTATTTTTATCCTAATGATCTGAACGGCTTGTTTCTAATCGTTTAAATAAAGGAGTAACTAAGCACTATTGTTATAATGATGCGATGTTATTCCTTTAAATTAGTGTTATAATTTTTCCAGACAGTACGAATATACTCCCTGAAACTCCAGAATCTTTTCACAAATGTCTTTATTTTCTTATGATTATACAGTCTATTGCTACTACTGGGAAATAAAAATATATCCATCAATAATAATTGTATATCAAACAAAGGCTCATGATCTAGCTATAATTTCTACTTGAACGGCAATACTTCTAAAACTTCAAATTGTAAGAGGTTAGAAATACTTGTTGCACCTCAAACGGCAATTCTAAAACTGCAATAATAAATTAAGCACAAAAAGTGAACAAAGCAATACATTTGTTATAAAAACGTACAACTAACTTGCACTTGCCGATATATCTTCAACTTCCATTTTGAACCCCACAATCCTCCCAATTTAATCGTACTCCTGTGAGGTTTAAGGGGTACATTTCTAATATAAATATCCTCGAAAGAATACATCTATCAGAATAACACAAGCAAGAAAATCCGGACATGCCTACACGCGCTATTGGAAGCTTAACAGATATCCCTTAAATATCTAACTTCATTCAAGAATGATAAACTACAAGAACAAATTAGTACAGTCCGACAGAAACAAACAAAGATCTTTCGTTTACCGCTTTATGTTACATGGCACCAAACGTTCAATGACTTTATTCCACTTTGGAGACATTAATTCTACAGATGAATGTCGGCAGATTTTTATGAAACTTGCTACAAACAATCGTCAAATTCTGTACTTGTGTTTCGATAAAATAGGGGAATACATCCATCTAGTTTTATGTGGACTGTTTTTAGACATGTATTCACTAAAAACTGTTGAAGGCATTTAATAAATTCGTTATTTTATTTTAGAAAACAAATATGTTGTTAAATCAAATATAATATTATGATCATTGATATGGAAAATGTAATTTCTCCCTGTTATATTTTTAATACAAGTATATTCAAGAAATACATTCAGGCTACGTTTTAGGATATCTCGAAATCAGGTAATATATTACAAAACTTTCTGAATTAAAACGTATGTTTAATTTCAGAGGCTGCAGGCAATTCCAAAGTCACAGGTAACTGATTTTCATATTTTCATTATTGTTATATCGCCTTGTAAGGTTAGGTTCCATTCGTCCAACATCTCGGTTCAAATCAAAAACAATGATTACGTTTTTGTCATGCATTGGATTTTTGACGTTTTTGATAGTATACAGCTGTCATGATAATATCAAAATCTGCACCCGTCTCCTCTTTTGTGACATCTACTCATGCACCATTTAGTCTTACTGTCAGCATGTCTAGAAATAATTTTTCTTATTCGCGTCAATTAGAAGGAAGTCATATTTCTTCCAGCTCATAAGAAAGCTTTACGTACTCTTAACTCTGCACCAATGCATCCCTTAGTTCGTACTTTGTGTGTTGTCCTTTGTTGATGTTCCAGCGATGTAGCCGTAAAAACACATCATGGCTGTTTAAGCAGTTATCACTTTCATTTCACACAAACCATTGACGGTTCTGCCATTTTGCCAATTGAGGTTTTTGGATTAGACAACTCCGTTACCAATTTTGTTTCAAATGGGCAGAAATGAATTGTTATGGTTCAGTATTGATTTGGTCATGTCCTGTGTTAGTACTGATTTATTGGCTAGTCGTAGTTGTTCATTTTACACGGTGCAGGCCGGTAGATGCACATCTCATATACGAAGAATATGCGAAGAAATTCTGAAAGTCATATACAAGCACAGCTTTTTGAGTAGCCACTAATAATTTTTGGAAAAGAAGCTGCGGATCGTTCTTGACCTATTCCCCACCCATATGTACACTGGCACTGTCGTTGAACGTGATGACCTGACATTTCATGCTAGACTTGACATCGTATACTTTCATCCCTCCTTACAATTATTCATACGAACTTCATGATCTTTATCCACATTTACTCTCACCCCTGCTACTTCATAACTCGCAATACTGTTCAATGATTTTTCTGCCAAAAACGGGTTTCTTTCCACAAGAAATGCAAACAATTGCTGAATATCATCAATGCATTGTCTCTTATCTTCATTGACTCGCCGCTTCCTTTGTGTTGTTCGCTTGATTCACCTTACTGATATGTTAGTTTCTGTATTCTGTGACTTATTTCTGAACATGCTGGCTGCGACAAAATCAACCGTGACCCCTGAGCCTCGTCTTTCCCCTTGTCATCCTGCCCCCTCCACCTCCCCCCGATTGTTTTAACACTGCACATCAGCATGTATTATATGACCAGGTCCTTAAATCCACCATCTTATTAATTTACTTATACGTAGATTTCATAAATGCATTGTGTGTAATCGCTGCAATTAATGGAGGCATTTCTAAAAGGATTGTACATGAAGCAGTCAGTCAACAGTACGCCTAATTCTTTACTACATAGTTCAAGTCTATTCCTGCAGCTGACAGGCTAAAAATATATTTCAATGCTAATTGTTGCTTATGGTTGACACATTTCAATTGTTATATCTGAGTTTTCATTGGTAGCTCTATTTTAGTTATTGTGTGCTAGGCTGTCTCGTCTCAGAGCTAATTGTATTATAAAAACTACTTATACACCTATATATATCTCGCAGTTGGAATTTAAATTGCTTCAATTTAACATATTTCTACCATATCTATAATATATAATTGTTATGTTGATTAATTTTTGAAACAATGTGCCCCCTTTCCTTATTTTAGCATTCTGTCCCATTTTCTTACCCTGCCCATTTAAAATGTTTGCTGAAACTTTTATTTAAAAAATCGTAAAAACAATCACTGGCCTATAATAATATAGAAGCAATATAGCAATATATATAAAGCGTTATTTATAGCTATTGAGCAATAAATAATTTAGCTATTATAGAGGTTGTTTAAAATGATCAAAGAATGTGAGTGTAACACATAATTGAGATCAAGTTATAAACAAGTATCACAGTAATTGATTATTGTTGTCAAAACAATTGTTTTTTATTTAAACTATTACAGTGGAATGTTACGATATAAAAACTTCTATTCAATTTTCATAACATTTTTTTTACACCAAGATCAAGTGTTTTAATCCGATGACATTCCCGATGAATTTGACCTCTAAGACTCATTTTGAAAACAATGGCGTTTACAATTTACTCCCGTTGGTCAGAATAAGGGTGAGAAAGATATATCTGTCATTAAAAATGTAGAGGTTTTTTCTTCCCGTTTTGATTTAAACAAAGTATTAAAAATGCTGAAACTGTTTTGGCACACTTTAACATCTTTGCAACAATGTTCATATTAAGTTTTATTCCGTCAGTGTTAGACAAAAAATGTGCAGTTATTTCAGCAAAGCGGTTACAGACTACTACTTATACGATATAACGATCATATTTAAATCACACTGACTTGTAATTTTAATTCATTTTGATACTTAATAAATATTCATTCCATAAGTGCACTAAATTATACTTTAAAAGCGGAACACGTTTTTGCATGCATGCTTTGTTGCCTTTATTTTTTTCAAATGGTAATTTCACATCTGGTTTCAGTCGAAACGGAGAGCAAATAACCAAAGTGCAATATCTTTATCTGTTATTAATTTCGGTCATTTATTTCTAACGTATTAGTAATCATAGGGACGATAGGACAAGCTTATTTGTACAATTTGTACCTAAATGAGCAACAAATAAAACTATTTACATCATTCAAACGATATTGACATAAATTTAATTTACGTACAACAAAATGTTCCATGTTTGCAGTTTAAGTTTTGAGCTGTGACATTTATTTTTGTTTTTTTTATTTCCAGGCGTTGCTGTCGTTCTTCTTGGAGTCTTAGGTATTTTCCTTTATTCAATATACTTTGTCTTTAATGATTTCAATTTCTATCATACATAAATATATTTACATGTAAGAAATAATTTGATCAGACTTTTTGGTCATACATTTATAAGAAAATATGAACATCACCACATATTTGAATTGTGGACTTGTCGACTGTGCTAGTGTATGTATTGTTCATAGTAGTATTGAGCTGAGTTAATATAAAACAAACTTATAAAGATACTCAAGAAGCTGTGCAAAAAGTTCTCAAATGTTTATTAATGCATATATATTCATATTTACATGACTGTATTAAACCAGTATGTTTTATTTCAGTTGCGAGTGGTGTTTTGATCAAAAGTATGGCTTTTCTTTTATAGACTTCGTTCCTATATTTTTGTTGTTTTATGCATAAACTAATTAAAATCTATGTGATATATTTATCAGACTCAGAGTCCTGCATTTTAAGAACATGCAGCAGCTATCCTCAGATTCTTGTACGTGATGCGCGAAAACGAATTGTCGCGTGTTGAAAAACAATAATTTTAGTTCAGTGGACTTTTTTGTAGAAGTTATAATAATTCGAGGACGTATTTAGTGCATTTGTGAAGATATGGGTGTTAAGCGATTGTAATTGAAGTACAATTGTAACGAGTTTATATTGAAACTAATTATTCCATTACAAACACTATTCACGTTGTTTAAATGCCTAAATATATCTACTGTGATCGGGCAAAGTCGTGCGAAGAGGTTTTTGCCAGTAGAGATATAGCAAACCTTATACGGAACTCTTCTATTTATGGGTATTTCGCTCGTTATTCGAATCGCGTAGTTCTATCTATTGCTGGCCCAGTGTAAAAATTCAGGGTCGCCCAAAAAAAGGACGGGCGGCAATGCCAGACTTGCATGAAGGGGTACCGAATGTTACGAAGCTAAATATAGATATTATCAGTTACTACGACATAGTAGACTAATACATTGGAGATTAAATTAACTTAAAACGACATCAGGTTGCGTAAAATTAAGTACAGTGCCAAAAGGATAAAATTCAAAATGTTGCGAAGAAATGAAATTAATTTCGCGAATTTATATAGAAACGATTAGTTCTAACATGCACATTTTATCGTGCAAAATCCACCGAATATGACTGTCATGTTTCAAATGAGACGTATGTATTTTTGAGCAATTATCTAATGGTTAAAATAACGGCATTGAATACATCGATAACCCTACCAAAATCCTGCCTTCATATTTCATACTTAATTAATGTGGACAATTCTGAAAGGGAAATAACTTTAGACAAAAGCATTTATAACGTCATCCTTACGCAAGAGTTTCGAAATTGAAATAGACAGTTCATACATTGGAATGTTTAAATGTACAGTATGTTTCCATTATCTGACCAACTTCAGGGCTATGTTAATTATTTGTAGTATCATTACAAAATGATAATATATGAAACAGAGCGCAACTGTCTGGTGTGATGAACATAATATTATTGACGAGTGTTATGCAGATTTCGGACACAATCATTATACAGTCGACAAAATCATTTCTGCAAAACAAGTTTGTTCATTTCATATCGACTTTTTTTTAGCTTGACTTATGTTTTCATATAGGCATAGGCATATAAATCAACGGAACTGTCTTGTCCAAAAAGTTATCAACGAAAATAGTTTTACAACTATTCAAGATTATGCATATGGACTGGAAATCGTGTGTTACGGTCAGGCATGGACCCACATGTTTCTTTACTTGTAATAACAGTGCTGTACAAGCCCCCGTTTTTTGTTTTATATTTGTCAAAAATCTATTCCATTTTTAAAATCTACGGATGCTCCAAGTGTTCAAAAAAACTGTGACATAGACGATGATAATGTATTCCTTTTCGCCGATGATGCGGCAAGTCTCGCTGATACAAAAAGAAACGTACAGAATCAGATTAACCTTGTTGAGAGGTTGAGAGCAGACTTTGGTATGCAATTGCAGATTGACGAATAAAACATACGGTGTTCCGAAATGGCTGTCCACTTCGGTCCTATGAGCAATGCACCTATGTATTCGAGCGGAACGAGATTTTGTTATTCTATGCATATCTGAGAACAAGTTTGTACACCAACCCCATCATGGTTATAAACTCAAGAGAAAATTTGTCTTCAAGCAACAAAAAGCAGTTGCTTATAAATTGTAATTTCAAGAATAGTTCGGATATTTTCAACATGCAGAAGGCTTTGAACTGTTTGATTCAGAAGTGCAGTCGATTTTCTTACTGACTGAAAGGTGCATACACCCTCTTGATGCAACATGGATGTCACATTGTGGGCAATTCTTAACAATGGAGTTGAACCTTATACGCTAAAAAGGCGATTGCAAAGTTGTGTTGCTCAAGTCATGACTTCCTTATTGAGAAAAGAAGATATATGAATATTGATAGACAGTTTAGATTCTGTACCTTTTATAACAAACAGTTTTACACAGTTTAAGACAGTGTCCTTTTCATTTACTATGACAATAGTATTAAAAGAACATGGCTGATTATTTGAATGATTTATTTGCTGATTATGTTATGTGTCTAAAGTTGTTCTTTAAAAAAATGTCTGACTATAAGGATATTTTTCCATTTTCAAAGTTTATTTTGAAGACATTTATATATAAATAAATGCAATTATTGACGAAAAAGTAAATATTATATATTTGCATTAACTTTCTGCACGTCATAAATATGATATGACATGTATGTTAAGTTGTGTCTCAAATGATAACTATTTTTCAGGTGTGGTCGCGTTAAGAAGCAAAGGTATCGTCTTTTATTTTGTACACTTATCCTTCAATATTATTTGTTTCCTGTAACTTTTTTAATCTTATGCATACATTTAATCAAATGGCAACATACGGATAAAAAGCTGTGTTAGATATTGGATTTAACTGACCAAGTTACAAAAGCAGATACCCAATAGTGTTGTTGAAGGCTGCGATGTTTGGAAACAACCAGTTATAATTGGAGTTTGGTTTAAGCTTTGGATGTATAAAATCATTATGTTTCTGTTTTAAACTCGAATGAAAGACTGTTACTAAATAACTAAATGAATTCATTAATTATTCAATGGCTCTTCACTATAAGCATTATATAAATGTGTTAAATCCTTAACGAAACATTTAAATGAATTTGCCTCATACTTTGAAAAATGCTTTTGCAACTTTTTGTCGCTCAAGCCATGATTTCCTAATTGAGATGGGAAGATATAATAATATAGATGGAGAGTGTATATTATTTCCCTTTTTAAAAACACATTGTCTACACCGTAGAAGACGCGTGTCATTTTCTTTAACTATGTCCATCGTAAATAAACTTAATGACAGATTACTTGAATAGTGTGCTTGTAATTCTATGTGTCCACATTTGTTCTATAACCCTTCGTCAGACTAAAAGGATATGTAATGTTTTGCACTTTCAAAATTTAGTGTGAAGAAATTTATATATATATATATATGCCTGACGAAAATGTAATTCATGTATTTTATTTGTATTATTTTCTATGTTGTACTGGACGCCTTATACTACAACAATTCTATGTAATGCTATGCTGTGTCTCAAGGAAAACATATATTTCAGGTGTGAACGCTGATGGAGGCGCAGGTATTGTATTTTATTATCAGCACTTATTCTTTAATAGTTATTTGATTCCTAAATTAATTGTTAATATCATTAACTTAACTATATCTGTTTGAAAAAAAATAGCAAGGGAATATACATTAATTTTGATGGAGAGTGTATATAATGTCCCTTTTTAAAAAAAATAATATTTTTTACACCTTTGAAGCCGCGTGCCATTTTCTTTTAATATGTCAATCGTAAATAAACCTAATGGCAGATTTCTTGAATAGTTTATGTGCTTGTAATTTTATGTGTCCACATTTTTGCTATTAACTTTTGTCTGACTATAAGGATATGCAAGTTTTGCCATTTCAAAATTTAGTGTGAAGACATTTATATATAAATATATGCCTGACGAAAATGTAATTCTACAACAATTCTATGTAATGCTATGTTGTGTCTCAAGGAAAACATATATTTCAGGTGTGAACGCTTGTGGAGGCGCAGGTATCGTATTTTATTTCCAACATGTATTCTTAAATAGTTATTTGATTCCGGAATTATTTTTATTTTATTCTTAACTTAACTATATATGTGTGAAAAAGTGATCGGATTCAGAGTCATACATTTTAAAAGCATACGAATATCACTGGAATGACATATCGCCCATTCTAACAATTAAGAAATAGTTAATACAACTAGAGCTGTCGAATGGTTAATGGCAAAAAATCATTGTTATTTTTTAGCAGGTCATATAACAGTTATAGTAATTGGTTAATAATTAAGAATGAAACAAGTGCAGCCAGGAACCAATACGTTTCAATACTACCAGTCCTCTTAATTTTAACACATAAACTCAAAGTCATGTTAACGATGTAATAAGCTAATATGAGTACATTTTAAGTAGGTAAGAATATATCACGTGTTTAATATATATACTATGCGAAAGTTCACGTCAAATTATTTTTTTTATTATTGCCAACCGTTTGTTCGGGACTGGATAACGATTGAACAATTATAAAAATTAAGCAGTCTTGAACGCTGTAAATATCATGTTATCAAATAATTAACTAGTTTTTCATTACCGACTTGTTGAAAGCAGTGTATGTACTTTTCGCAATTTAGACGTTGAAATCATACAACACACAAATATTATTGGTAAATTGCATTGGTATCACTACACATGCGTTATGATAATGAACTGATAAGACATGCACTTAAATTATCCTTACAAATAAAATGTGGATTACAGGGAGATCACCTGATGCGTACGAATTAATACAAAAACAATTCAAGGTCAGATAATGTTAACTTTTTATCAGTTTCAGATTTATGTCATACAATACATACGCATATATAATTAAAATGTGAAATTATGCAAATAAGAAACAGATACCATTTGAGCAACGAACAACACATTATTTTGAGACATCTTCACAAACTTAGAAATATATAATATTGGGTATAACTAGACACCGACTTCAATTTGGCGAACCTTTTTTATGTTGTCACGAATTGCTATATGAAATTCGATTGTATTTTACCTATAGACATCTTGTGAAACATAGTTTTGTCCTAAACTGTTATTTTAATTTCATTTTATGTTACCTCACACTAGTTTCTGACCTTTTCATTGGATAAGAGATGTCACATGGTGACCCACTATTTTTCTATAGTGGGTCAGTAAAGTCAATAGTCGACAAAAATGGCCGCCATTTATTCATTAGTATGGTATAGTTTTAAAATTTTAACTCATGAGACGTGGTCGATGAAATCAATTTGGTTATTTGGCCTGTTTTACTGACCCACTAACGCCTCGCCCCTATAAAGTTCACAGACCCCCCCCCCCATGTTTCCGTAGTGGGTCAGTAACAGACCAAATAACTAATGATAGTTCCTGATGAATGTTCATGCTTTCTCCTTGTTTGGAACGCCTATTGTCTTACTAATTTTGATTCTAAGGTCTTAAGCTTATTAATTGCGACACACTCGTTTTGAAATATTGATTCGTTTAAAAAATTCATTTTAAAAATTCATGAAAAACAAACTTCCTACCACGCAAACTTCATTTTTATAACTTTTGAATGGTATAATTTGTATTGAACCTCAGTATATTTAACTTGCAGAATTATGTAGTGGGCCTATTTCATGTTAATAAAACTGTAATTAAAGATTTAGAACTAAAAGTATTAATTGTAAAAGTAATTTAATTAATCCAATATATAAGCATTGATGGTAGGAAATAAAAGTGAGTGTGTTTATTGTGCATCAAAAACATAAAACCTACATAAAAGTGTAATATTTTTTTTCAGACGAACAGAGCAGGAAAGGTACGTAAAGACAATAATCGTTTGTTAACAGCAAGTTTAACATGAACAATTAAATGGGATATATTACATATAATATAATTTCTATCATATCCAGGAAGTGCTGGATGATGAAACAGAAGTGAATCATAAATAAGTGTCTTACCCTTTTCTATTAAAACATCTTCTATTTCACATTCTAAACAATTTCACACAAATATTCCTTGCAATACTATTTACGACATTTACTAACATACTGCAAATGAAACTTATGTTCGGTGACACCTCCGGTCCAAATTCAACAGATTAAACAGAAGACATGCATTAGTTTTTTTTCTACCTTAGTTCAAACAATGTAAAATATGACAGCCAGTGTTTTGCGTCAATTTACATTGATTCATTTAGAAAAATCTTATACAGTTTTTTTTTCCTTAACTGTAATTTCGATCATTATAGTTTGAGTTACTTATTCGCCAAAAACATTTTACCTACAACTGATGTAATATCTTTCAGGGGAAAAGAGAAGAGGTACGTATTATAATAACTCTTGGTGCTGTTGTTTTTTAACAAATGAGTAATTAGCAATTAAGGTGTAAATTATTGTATACTGAGCATTTCAAACTAAAATGAGCAAAATGAATGTCAAACTTTTCTTAAAAGTTATATGGAATTATCAGGTTGAACGACATGGGTAGATCATTATAATGCCAATGCTTGATTGATTTTTCGATGCAAACATTTAAACTATTGTACTTGTTCTGAGAAATCGTTTTTGTTTAACTATTCAAGTAATTTATACTTGCATTGCGAAAATGTTTATCATACCTTACTATAACTTCCGTACGATAAACATCAACGCTATTCACTTATACCGGACGCTATTTATTGAACCCTATACTTAATAAGAAAGTCCACATTAGTTACGTCATTAGCAATCCCCGTGAATGACTCAGGAGTTTTGTTTCGTAAATAATACTTGTTTTACAGTTTAGATTATATTATTGGGTTTACTTTTAGAAATATATTTTGACTGCTCCGTTTTTCTCGTTCTAAATTTGTTAACCCAAACATAACAATGGTAGGAATGTTAGTGTAAAAATTAATAGTTAGGGCTGCCTGAAACGTTTTTGTCTCTTACGAATATTCTAATTGATATATCATTCTCTGTAGTATTTACAATGATTAGGCTAGACCATAAAAAACGTAAGTGTATGATAGGAAAATTGGCAAAATATTTCAAGAATGATCATACATGTACCGCATTTATGGTAAAGAAACGGATACATTTTGTATTTACATTTTTTCTGTCAGTGAATTGACATACATCCGAAGGGAGACCATTCATTTCTATGCTAAAGCAAATAGGCCGGTTTAAGATCAGGAGACAACTAGTTTAATATTTGTGCAAAAAAACAATTGAACTTCGATTAATACAACTTAAACGAAAATGTTCACGTGCGCTTTAGCAAGAGTAAACAATATCATTCACGAGGTTTGCGGATGATGGACTGGTTTGTAGCATTTTCTCAAGGTCAACTTTCAAAAAATAGCAATCGGTTCGATACTTGAATATAGATCAATTATTAAACACTTTCAGGTTAGCCAGCCCAGCAGAGTAAAATGATGACGTCAAGTAATGTGGCCCAAGCATCCCAATAAAAACGTCGTTGACTACAAACTGTGAACTTCTGGCTGACACAAAATGATATGTTCCACAACTTTTTTTGGATGAACATTCTCTTAGATCTAACCTACATAGTTCGACCGTTAATGAAACTCAACAGTTACTAAAAACCATGACTCAGTTCGCCGGTCGTCAATTTTGTTGTGACTTGCTGCTCCCTTCTTGATGCAGTTTCGTTTCTCAATTTGCCTAACATGAATTATATACTCATTTAGTGCAGCACTTACTGATTTATATTAACAAGTTCACTCTATAACATATGCTTTACACCGACAGGTGATGATGTAATATTAAAAAAAGTCTATATTTTAGTGTGCATTTTAAGTGTAAATTCTAAACACTAAAAAATATATTTTTGTTTGTTTCAAAGGATATCATACAACTTCTTCTGTTCTTCGGCAGGTTTTAATAAAGGTGTTACGTATTGATATATTCATTGAACAGTTTTACAAAGTAGTAGGTGCTGACATTGGCGGAAAATGGCCATGCAGATTCGAATGTTTTGCTGAAGGTTGGAATTGATGAGCAACCATTTTTTTAAATATTACTGTTTCCGATAATGTAAGCAAAATATAATTGCTCTTTAAATTACATGAAAAAAATACATGCCTTTTCTTAGCGTTACTTTCGAAAGATTTTTCTAGCAATTAGATTAGGCGAACAGTGCACGTGTTGACGGGCCGTACAGTTGGGAAAATTAGTTGATGTTATCATTTTATCAGTGCTCTTATTCTATCTTACTTTTTTATCAGTGCTCTTATTCTATCTTACTTTTGTTTTTTATCAGTGCTCTTATTCTATCTTACTTTTGTTTGTTATAAGTGCTCTTTTTCTATCTTACTTTTGTTTTTTATCAGTGCTCGTATTCTATCTTACTTTTGTTTTTTAATCAGTGCTCTTATTCTGTCTTACTTTTGTTTAATTGTTTGCATGATTATCAACGGTTTTCGTTAATATTTTTTCCTGTATTCACCCTATAAGCTTTTATTTCCAGGTCAACAATTCATTGTTATGTATTGCCATCTTATGTTTGTTTGTTACTCATGTCGGAAAGAAATGCATCTAGCTATGTTTCTTGTTATCATATGCTTGGCTTTAAATAAAGATTCTTGTTTATTGTTCCTTATTTATTAAGTGTGAATAAAGACATGATATTATAATAAAAAACGATAAATATTCGAAATGGATGACAGCGAAATTCCGTAAAAGGTGTGTAAGAATACATTCAATCCAAATGATGTATATTTTGACAATATTTACAAAATAACTGATTACAATAAGAAAGTTTAATTCTGACGCTTGATTGTAAAGAAATACATTATTAGCAATACAAACGTTAAAATGAACTGTACAATAAAGCATCACGTGGTTTGGATTGTGTTATATAAATTGTGTAAGAAACGGCCGATTGAGCGATAACGATAACTATCGACCGTAGTTTTGCTCTGATATAATAGGTTGCATTCTCACACTCACTTCTTTTGAAGCGAAATGTACTACTTTTATCAAATTAATGATTTTTTTAAAGCTGATAGTAGAACTACTTTTGAAAGAAAGTAGTTCTTTTTATACAAACATGGAGCTTGACTCAACTCGAAGCCATAAGAAGATATTGTTCGAATTTCAATACTCTATAAGTAAAGTTACTGACACATATTCTGCCATATTTTAATTATAATTCCAATTATAGTTAAAGTTTTGACACCATCACAAAAAGAAAATTTCTTTAAATATTGATTGGCAAATCAGGTCTGATTTTAAAGTAATCAAGACAATTCCGTCACTTGCAATCTTTGTCGCTAAATCCATGTTCAATTGTTAGAAAAATGGCCTGTTATTGACGTGGTTTGAACTTTAACTTAAATAGGTTAAATTTAAGATACACGTTTCTAAAACAGATACCGTTTCACAGAAGGGTTCCTGACATGATTGTTATATTTGAATTTCTTAATAGATTAATCTCCGCTGTTAATATAACCAGCAAAAGATAACTCGAAAGTATTGATAATTTATTATATATGTTGTTACATTATCGGCTGATTTCAAAATAACTCAACATCCATTTATTTTTTGAGTGATCCTGAAACGAATGGATAATACCGAGCTTGATAGGGCGTTACATTATTTTTTATTTTAAACAACGTCAAAGATATATTTGCTGACAATACTAGTTTAGTCTCGTTTCACAAATATTTTCGGCACGATTCACATTTCTCGTCACAAATCCAATTGTTCAAAATGTTCTCTGGTCATCGGTAGCAGGATAGGACAACCTCAGAAAAAAATCCTGTAAAAATGTATATGAATCAAATAATTGCATTAAAATCACAACTGAATGTGCCCCGGATGTCTTTACATTGACAAACATGTACAATGTAGAAGTTGAAAAATATATCCTATGTATTTTATGTAACCAGTTATGGTCGTAGCTCGTTGCAAAGTAAATGCATATTTATCGCTTTGACAAGAAGATTTTGATGTACGAATAATTTCATATCGATACCTGTTTTTAGAATATGAGGCGTTTGCAAGAGAGTTTCATTGCTCTCCGTTTCACAGTTATTCATTTGCGATTCAAACTGCTCAATTAACGCCGTATTACTGACTGTTGTGCGTTTGGCTTTGTTGCATACCGCAATATCGATTCGGGTTCAAACAAAAACTTGCAAAAGTATCTCGAGCGATTAACCAAAAAGCAACAAGTGATGGATATGATCAGCGTTGTCACTAGCAATGTGACTTAGAAAAAGACACAGGAAGGTATTCAGCAGCGGACCAATAAGGTCGGACAGTTACCGGAACATCGGTACTTGCATTTATTTTCCAGACAGTGAACACTACATTTAAGCAATGAAATTGCCATGTCAAAGACATTTCAGTATAAGGTTGCCAAATACAATCATAGACTTAACATTTCATGCTATTGAACCAATTTATGTATCCTTAAATTAATTTAATGAATCTGTATATCCTATGAAACGTGACAT
Source organism: Mya arenaria (assembly GCF_026914265.1). Classification (NCBI taxonomy): domain Eukaryota; kingdom Metazoa; phylum Mollusca; class Bivalvia; order Myida; family Myidae; genus Mya; species Mya arenaria. The sequence goes on along the minus strand of NC_069137.1, from coordinate 43,122,938 downwards.
AGTGTTTTTTATTCGAGGGCTTTTAAAAAAATTGATAGTATGTAAATGATTCCTTTGAGAACATGAATAGAGAGCTCCACTTAATGTAACGAGTGGAATATTTATATTGAATTTTCAAAATTATTTCTTATTACATGTAATTGTGGAAGTAGAACTAAGTGGGTATGACTTATTTTTCTTAAACTATTCTGGAATTTTTTTTTCGTTATTAGTACTTTTATAATAGTAAAATATGCAAACGTTGTGAATAAACTAAACACGGACCTCGTAAGATTTCATGGATTTTTAATAATTTTTCAACTGACAGTCTTTTATGTACAGTCGTCATAACTACACACTTTTATTTTCCTAATTTAAAAAGCGGCCTATTGTTTTTTTTTATTAATTTTTTATACATATTGCATTTTCCCAATACAAAAGAATGCGATCTACTCACGAATGGTAATGTTTGTTCCGCATAAAGCAAACAGGAATCAAATAAAACCTCAATGTGTTTGAATTACGATTAGGTCTACTTGCTGTGTCCCGAACTTGTCAAGCCGCTTCAAACAAATTGAAAACATTAAACGTTTGATTCAAGTAAAACGGAGTAGTAGAAAAAAAACTCTGGGGCCGTATTCATAAAAATTCTTAAGTTTTTCTTAAGAAAAATGAAATCTGTCTCAACTTAAGATAGGAATTTCATTTATCTTAAGTTCTATTCATAAACGTTATTAAGTAGTAGTTGGTAAATCCCAACTTAAGATAAGAAGGATTCCTAGGAATTTCTTAAGTCCCGTTGCTATGTGTTGAATACTCTTCAAAGAAGAAATGCGCCAAAAGCTACCGTCTATTTTACGGTTTTGGAAGCAAATTGTTCAATTTTTGATAAAGTACTTGAAACAATTGAGTCTTTTAAAGTCGTGTAAAAATTGGCGATATTGTAAATATAAAAATCAACAAAATCATCAATTTCGGCACAATTTCACTGTGATATTAGTGTACATAACCATAAATGTCACCTTAAAGTGCTAACAAATGCATTTATAATAATCATTGTATATGAACAATTATTCCCGCTCTATGACCACAGCTAAGGGACAGGGTGTTAAGTCGAGAAGTCAGGCTTTGTGACATCAATTTCATTTTATTTGGCATTTTTTTCTTGAAATAAGAAAAAAACATATACTTATTTGGCATTGGGTATTGGTCAGATATTCTGACCAATGAAATGCAATTGCGGGTTTAGAGAGGGGCGCACCAGGTGCGCGCCCCCTAGAAAGTCGAAGTTTAAAAAAACAACACCATTCCGATTTCAACTTGCTAAATTTCCTTGAGAGAGTAACCCCAAATCCACATGCAAACAATTTATGCCATGCACCTTCGGTTCTAAAGGAGGGGCGCATGTCAAAGGGTTGCGCCCCCAAGACACGCCACCTCTAACGTCAACTCCGGTAACTGCCCCTGTGATGGGCAGAAAAAAGCATATTCAGACAAACATGGGTTTTTTGCATGTGGCAACATTCATAGCCAGTTTGCAATGATTCATAACTTATGAATATCTTGAAAGGGTGTGTACTGTAATAAAATGTACAAGTTCCTGCACACATTTATAACATGTAGACAACGGTACCAAGGCTATGACAATATATGAGGAAGTAACAAAAGGACTCAATTTTTTCTGTATAAAATTTAATGAATTTTTCTATAAACACTGCACATTAATTTCAATGATAAACATAATTTCCGCAAACACTTTGGCACAGACTGCAATCATGTGTTTCTGAGGACTCTGGTGAATGTCCACGAAATGTAAATTATTTTAGAAGTTCACTACATGATATGATTTTCATGCTTAACCCTTTACCGTAGTTTGTTTTACACAACACTTTGTAGTTCAAATGACGGCCACAATGAAATATTCATGATGAACGTGTAACTCCCTGAAAATATAAAGGCAACATGTTAAATCATGAAACATGTCTGATATGATGAATATGTTTTGTTATACATAAAAACAGTGTTCTATGTTAATTGTGCATAAAGCTATGAGCCCACTTAGTATATGTACAGGGGCAAATCCAAGATTTAACGTTAGAGGGGGCATAACCTAGGGGCTTAACTTGCAAGTCAAAACGCAACATTATTTTGGACACTTGAAGTGAGGGTTTGTCAACATTTAAATACAGTTTTATAAGATATTGCTGGGGCTTAACATTCGGTAACTATGAATTTCCGGATAAACAAACCCTTAGATTGATTGGCCGGCGTTCTCCCAGCTGAGCTAGCCGAGTTTCATTGGCATTTGTTACACACCTTCCGAAAGCAAAACATATTGATAATTTAATGTGACAATATTGACCTGCTTCAGCATCTCAAAAAAATTCTATGTCATTCTTCAAGAAGCTAAGTTAGGTTTTTTTTTCAAACTTTACACATGGCAACAGACCCAGGTTTCAGTCCCAGTTAAAATTAAAGTCTAATTTTGTGTCGTAACTCTCAGAATTTTATATTTCCTTTCTATGCTAGTAGTAAGTTTGCCCTGCTGCTATTTTTGTAAACTATTTTTATGATTGCATCACTGGATAAAAACATGATAAGTGAAAAGGGTCATGCATTGTCCTACAGTGTTGGGTTGGGTATATTAAAATTAGACGGCATTCAATCTTAGACTTATGTTTGTGAAAACATATACCATTAAACCAGAGACATTTTGTTCCATTGTACATACCTTACTCTGAACAACAAAAAGTCGGAGAATTTCCAGATGAACTGTACGACAGGAATGTCGTACAGCTGTTCTTCATTCAAACGGGTCCATGGTCGGATGTTAACATGTTCTGGGGTTTTATGGCGACCACGCGCCGTTTTTACGATGTTTATGACGGCGGGATTGGTCGCCATGGTTTTGTTGTGTAGCGATTTGCGCAACTTATTTCTTTCTCCTGTAGCGATTCGCACAATTCAATTTTTTGCGACGCGTCGAGCATAACGCCCGTACAGTACAGTTTTTTTTGCAAGTCCAACCAAACAAACAGTAGGGTCGGCGGTATTTTCCAGGTAGGGTCAGGTGACCCGAACCACACAATTAATTGTTTTAGGCCTAAGAGATATAAACATCGACAAAATTTTGCTTAAGTGTGTAGTCCTATTGGCGACAGCTTCGAAATGTGGTGAGGGTTTAAAGGAACATTCTTACTCCAAAATAAGAGTAACCACAATTGATACAAATGTTTTAGTATACCAAACAGGATGAAAGAATGCCAAAAACAATGGTTCTTATGAAAGATAACCAGTTTAATTTGAAAGAAAGGTGTAGTATACACGGTTATTCTACATTACGATTGTTGATCACGGTAAATCGTCGAGCACTCACCAAGCATTTAAAAAGTGTGCGTTTTCAGCTAATAAATACAGGGTTGCAATCTTGTTATCATATTTGATAAGTAGTTAAAGTTTTATTACTCAAAATTTATGTTTGTTACATATGTGTTTGTACTCATTTTAAATAATAGTGTCACTTTAAAATACACATGATTAGGCACAATAGGGTAATTACTGTGTAATCCTGCTGATGACATATTCTGAGATATTGAGCATTTATAAGAGTTTATATTAACATGACTCGGCTCAATAGGAATATTTCTGCGTATTCGAATTGTCGACAATTCGGACGTGAATTAAGATTGAATAAACGTGACGATTATATTCCAGTTACCAACTTTCAACCATCATTTGTCTCCCTTTTTGCCTAATCAAATGTCTCATATGTCTCGAATCCATAAACAAGATACAGGTTATCGCCTATAAGGGTGAAAATTAATTTTAAACACGTTCAATTATGCTAATAAAGAATGTACGCATTTTACACAATTGCCCAATTTTGATTTAAGATGAGTATGGGGTGATGCCAAGAAAGGAACTTATATTCAGTAAGTTAGTGTATTATGCATATTAAAAAACGCATTATTAATCAATTAAGGATTGACATTTATTCGACTTTCATTGTTATACTAACTTACTTTCGTATTGCTATACGCACTTTCTATGAATAGTTTAACCTTCGAATATCGCATAAATGCCCCAGAAATGAATTTGCAGCTTCAAATTTACAAGTTTTGTTTGTTTTATTATTTAGAAATAAAGTAAAACTAGACAACATCTGAGTAACAGTGAATGTAAATATCGGAAAAACAAATAACACCATAAGAGTAGCGTTATTATTTCTATTTCAACAATGCAGGTATGCATAATGTTTATGTCAAACAAAACAGGAAAAAGAACCATAATGCATCAATCTGTGTTAGTGAAGATAATTCAGTGGAAGTTCTTGATTGGGAAAATGAACCGTTCAATTCGCAAAAATTACTTTATGGATAATTATGAAATTATGTGGAATTCCTACTTAGTCGTATTAAAGTAGTAAAATAGATCTCGATGTTTTTTTTTTTTTTTTTTTTTTTTTTTTTTTGGGGGGGGGGGGTTCAGTCAAGGTCACTGACTGTTTTTTCCAGATATCTGACATGACTATTTTCTCATTTGAAGGGTGAACAGTTTTTTAATGTTGGAAATACACACGTTTGAATGACAACAAATATAAAAAGTCATTTTTTTACGGTATTGCATCAGGTCCCCACTCAAATTTGACATAAGTTTTTCACGGATGCTATCTTGGAATGGCGTTATGAATGTTTAATATTAAAATATTTTAACAATAACCAGTTAAAACGTGGTATTCAAAACTTTAAACAGATATGTTTCGTTTGTATTCACGTTGTTACGTGACGGTCCTTGTAGTCTGTTGTACAATAGACACCGCATGTACATGTTCATAGAAAAAGGACAACATAGAAACTTACTTAAAGAAAAAAGACAACACATCTTACATGGAAAACATACTTATAGAAAGAAAGACAACGCATCTTACATCGGAAACATACTTATAGAAAAACAAGACATCACATCATACTTAAAGAAAAATAGACAACTCATCATACATGGGAAACATTCTTATAGACAAAAGACAACACATCTGACATGGGAAACATACTTATAGAAAAACAAATCACATCTTACATAGGAAACATACTTATAAAAGAAAAAGACAACACATTGTACATGGGAAACATACTTATAGAAACAAAGACAACACATTTTACAGAGGAAAGGAAAGTATCACAAATATTACAGAGCTTTAAATGATAGTAATCAAACCTGAATTGTGTGCGTTCCTCTAGAGCTGGACCTTTATTATCAAAGTGTGTCATTGTTGTCTTTTTTCGGATATTATGTTTATCCCCTCCACTTTTGCAACGCCTTAAGGAACATAATATGATTTTAGATATAAATGACGTTGCTGTCTTCAATGGGATTATGCAGGGATACCCCTTTTCTGCCGAGTCATGATAATCGGCCAAGGTAATTATCTTAAAAAGGGGTGATTATCAAATAGAAACAAATGTAAAAAAAACGAGTGCGCACAGCAGGCGACATATTTTGTACCCGGAATACTAATAAAAACTTAAGAAATGATAACCGTGCTTTTACTGCACACCTGGTTTAAAAACTACCTACGATGTACTCATCCGGCGGCTTCTTCAAAATCATTAGAAGTAGAGAGACATTCGGTGCCTAAAGTGGGATTACTGGTATGGACTGTGGCTAGAATGAAGGCCAGAATATCGTATGTGCTCAATTAAATGTAAAAGCTGCATCCTGCGCGATTGCTAACGGATGATATTTCCGATTGTCCTATTTTTATGCGCCTATGATATCACTCTGATTGTAGCAGTATGGACTTGTAAACAGTAACGTTTAACTAACGTTTTTATGATAGAAAAACAATGAACATAAAATGTATACATCTTTATCTTAATAATTTATGTCGCTGATATCACCCCGATCCTAACAGAAAGCAATTCTCTGGTAATCAGTTTATGACATTAATCGTTTAATATTCAAGAAGCATTCTTTCCGAAAATAAACTAACTTAAACATGAATTACTCTTGAATGATAACCGTATGTTTACAAACACGTCATTGATTACATTGTGTGGCAAATTTACAATGCGAAGCAGTTTTAATAAATTCAATATAATCATTTTCAATGGACGCTCTCATGTCGGCCTTTTCAATATCTAATGCTCAAGTACATTCGTAAATCACCATATTGGAACTTAGGTCCTCGTTTAAACATATTTGTTTGGGTAAATTCACGTATGATTAACAAGTACAATAAAGAACAAGAGATAGGTAAACATGTTTTGCAAACTCATAGGAATGTCTCTACCAGAGGTGAATATTTAAAGACAGCAGATGCTATAGGGAAATTGAGTATAGTTCAAAATAAATTGCAAAAAGATAATCCTAGAAACAGAAAGAGTAAAGAAAATATATGAGAAGCAAGAGTAAACAAAGTATATTTTGAAAAAAAAGATAAGTTGTACACAAAATGTTTATGAAATAAGGGAACATGTAAGGGTAAGAAATTAAGTATCAACAAAGGCGGACATATGTGTTTATTAATGTAGTTGATAATTAATATATATAAAAGTTAAGGGACTCGAGACCTGCATCCGTTTGTGTCGGTCATGTCACTGGCAGAAACGGTGTGTTGCCGCGATAAACTGGTGAACTTGTAGGGTGATTTATTTGATTTAGTTGTTAAGTAGGCATCGCAAAATATATGATTATTCAGGGTCAGGGGGCAATTAAGTCATGAAATAAGACAAATGCTCAAAGTGTCTAGTGTTCGGAAGGAAATGAGCTACGAATTATGATTGGTAACGCGATCATATGGGTGAGTCGATGGGAGCACGACGATGGATATCATGTTTAAAGTGACACTCTTATTCAAAATCAGTACATACACATGTGTAATAAACAAATTTTGTGTCATTAATATTTAACTTCTTACTAAACAATGTATCACGGGAAAAATATTACTGATAACAAGATTGTAACCGTGTATTTAATAGCTGAAAACGCAAAAATATTAAATGATTTGTGAATGCTAAAACTTTTACAGTGATCGACTATTGTCTCATAAGGTAGAAATGCCTTGTTTTCTGCACATTTATTTCAAAATAAACTCAGAGTACTACAAAATAACCATTGGTTTCGACCTCTGTTTATCCTTTCTGGTATATTTAAAGAATTATTTTAATCATGGTAAACATTATTTGGGTGTGATAGTGCAACTTTAACAGGGTGTTCCGTATTATCCTCATCGCGAAGAACGAACTGCGGCATTTAGAGATTTTCAATAATTATTCATAAACTTTTACAATATCGATATATCGATATATCAATATACATGTATGATGAATTTAAAGTGCAGCAAGTACATTTAAAGTATAATTGATGTAGAATGCTATATAAAAAGTTTGCTGTTGAGTATATTATAATACAATCAAAAATACCGAGATAAACTCCGTAGTCCAAAATTGAAAAATAATCCCTGTTTAGAGGATATATTTTATTACGTTTTTTAAAAGTCAATGAAGTATCAAGACATAGAGTTAATAATACGTATTTAATTCGATTTTTGGCAGGTTGTGGTATTAGCTAGAGTGATGTCGTTGACACATAGTTGATGGTACTCTACCGACTGCACACTTAGATGGTGGCATATATTGGGTTTTCACAACCACACAGTGCTACTCCGTCTCCGATCTAGTGAGTACCATAACCACCTGGAAATTGGTATTTGTAAGGTTAAGTTGCAAATTTCGACCGCATTTTAAGCAAGTTGAACAAAACTCCAGGATGGTGACCGATTTGTGATGGGTATTGACGTGTTCTATACCATACCTTCCGGTTGTAATACGCCGACATAACTGAGTATTAGAGCCAGCGTTTATCGGTCGAAGTATCGGGTATGGATACGAATATTTCATGTACTGCAGGTTATTCACTTCTAATCTCTTTTACAAAATTCTATGTACCAAAAATTAAGCAGCATTGCCAGTGGCCATGAAATGACTGCAATTTCTTGAATCACTTGAATCAAAATGGATACCCTAAAGTAAAACAAAAAACTTAAGATTATTCTTTCATTTTTATAAAAAAATCTACTGGTACTCTATTGTGGATATTTCAGAAGTCAGTAAGATATTTACTTCCCCTTAATTATTTATCTCCCGGTCACAAAACTACAGCTGTAGTTCATATAAACATATACAAAACAATCTACTAAATGTAGCATTCCTGCTGCATATCATGATCTATATTATCACAATATTTCTGTATTTTAATGAAAATGTTTTAGAGAGTCTTTCGTCCTTACATGTAGCTTACATTTCTCTCTCTCTCTCTCTCTCTCTCTCTCTCTCTCTCTCTCTCTCTCTAATATAAATATTTGCTCAATGTCATTTGACATAACATAAATGTTATATTAAAATCATCAATAACCAAAAGTTATTTATGAGTATAACCATATATAAAACATGTATTTGATTATTCTACAATTTGTTGTTAAAAAACATCCTGGAACTAGTACGCTTCTTTTAAATAGTTTTTAAAGTAAGAAAGATGTTTTGATGTTTTACTACAAAAAACAAATATATGTATATGACTTATACAAATCAACCAACTAAAGGTATTTGTTATTTTGTTATTTTATAGACGTCCATTATAGACGTTCATGTTGCTTCTGAAAAAGCAACATTTCTTGAATATATCCTTAGGCATAAAATTGTCAAGTCAAGTCAAGTCAATATCTGTTTGTTGTCGTTTATCATGTAACACGTTTATAAAGGATTGAGCATGACCAACTACATAGTTAAAAGTTTTCAAGCAGAAACAAAACACTCATTTAGATAATATATCCGCCCATCGTAAAAGCTTCAGTGTAGGAAAAATATTTTCAAAATAGAAGTAGATCTTGAGTTTGATTTATATATGTGTTGATTCGTTTTTGGTTGTAAATAAGGTAATAAAAGATGACTCGTTCTTTTCTTTACAAGTAGAGCTGAAAAAAGTGGTTTCGATATTGAGGTTTTATAAAAAGTTTACATGCAACGTTTGACACGATATATTATTCGTCCTGTTTATAATATATATTTTTAAAAAACGTCAGGGGCCGTACGTATAAAGAATCATATGTCATTCCCTAGCGTAAGTCTATTTCTTAAAATTTTCATAGTCAAATTAAAAGAGATAAGTAAGTGTTTTTAACATTTAAAAATGTCTTGTCTTCAAAAATGTAAATAAAAATGATGTAATTTGGAAATTCTTGTGACTTAAGAGATACTAAAATTAGGACATTGACTTTAGTTTGGAAATGACATAAGAAAAATTATGAATACCGCCAAAGACCAATTTGTCATCCTCTCGTTATACAATAAGGGGCAGTTTAACATATTTTAAAAACGATACAATCAATCAAAAATATTACAATCAATCGATATTCAATCAAAAATTTATTACTTCAAGAATATAAACCACGCAGCTGTTTTAATTACAATACAGTTCATCCATATTTTCACATTTATCCAATAGCTACCGCCATTTTGTTTAACCTAATTATCTGGAGTTACCACACCTAATTATAATAAATTAGGAACAAATTGAATCGAAATGCCTAATAAAATGGGAAAAGAGAAAATGCCAGAGCCAGATTCAGAAGTAGTACCCTGCAATTTGTCTGTAGTACCGTACGGACATCGTAAGTTCACCATGCGACTCCCCTGCAATAATCGTTCTATCTAATACCTTGTAATGTATCACCATAAACGTCTGAAAAGTAAACATATCAGTATAAATCCTAGTGAAGTTTTAAGATATGAACCTTGGTATATTTTGCGTGCTGATTTCATCTTCCTGATATCTATGGTTCTTACTCACAAGCTGAAGTTTTGCTATGATTTACAGTGAGTATGTTTTGAATAAAATTAAACAAGAACCACGGGCTATGTGTGTTACATGTAATAATTTACACTATCATTAGTATTTCCCTTAAGGAGAACACTTGTTTACAGAATAACAACAACTATGTTCAAGAAATCAGGTTCGAATGCACATACGTACTACGTTACATTAGTGCATAATGTGTGATGGTTCGCAATTTTACTGTAGATATTGCACTTAGTTGACCACCCTGTTATAATGTATACCCAATACCTTGTACTAATTAATCACTATCACGTTACAACAAGTAACCACGTCAATATCTATCAGCGGGACAGTTTAAGGTTCATATGGTGGTATGGCTTAAATATTTAAATGATATCATTTTCGAAATTGCTCGGAAATATCAAATGAACAAAGTGGAAAACAAACATAATTTGAAAATGCGGCGGTTAACATTTTGAGTCTACTAATAATGTGTGCGGAGTCATGCCGACATACTACGATTCAATAGGTATTTTGTTTTTTCTTCTGGTATTTACTACAACTTCACGACATGGCGCGAGTTATTTACAAGATCTGTTCAAGTTTTCATTTTCTATTTATTCTGACCGTATTCTGGGAGCCGTATCATTCTCATTTCATATAACATTTATCTTATGTGATGGGTGTATCGACTGATACTATTGGTCCATTATCAGAATCAAATAGTTCGCCCTATTTTCGTACTAATACCATAAGTATATTTAAGAGAGAGAGAGAGAGAGAGAGAGAGAGAGAGAGAGAGAGAGAGACATGGCGCTCTGAATTGGGCATTTCCTTTAAAATACTCTCGTTAACACGTTTAATTCATAGTTACTCTTTATGAATCAAACAAGCAAGTGTCTTTCCGTATCAATCTCGAAAAACCGTTGAAGGTTACAATATCGTAAAGTTGGCGGTCAAATTATCAATGAAACACCTTATTGTACCAAACTATCCGCAGATTTACGAGGCGTCATACTCACGTGTCTTGGTTACTAAACGTTTTGTACGGAGTTAAGTCTGGTACACATTTAGATGGAATTCTTAAAATAATGAATTACATTGTCTTTTTATACAAATTGTTTTATCACAGATCTGACCAAAATATCACAAAATACTTTTAGTCATTTCTATATATCAGCTCATTTCACTACGTAATATCATTCCCTCTATCATGTAATATGATTAAAGCAGTGTTTCGTGGGTAAAATATATGCTACAAAAATATATTTTATTAAGTAGAACTAGCTGTCTTTTTATTTAATAGTTTACACATTGCTCTCGGTTCTTGGCACTTTGAACAAGAATTGCATTAAAACGACAAAGTGGAATTTGTTTTGGTCTGAAGAAAACGTTGTTTTCATGCGAACATTTTTGTAAATACCGAATGAATTGTTCTTAACTCTGGTTAAACCTGACAGTTGTCCGTGACCGCTTAAGAACTGCAAACGAAGAAACATAACACATGAAACACTCCTCGTATAAAAAATATCCAATGCCAATATTTGTAGACACGCATATTATTTCTTAACAGACAATATTGATCGCGTACATCGATCTAGATATATCATTGAATTTTAAAAATAAAAGTTATTTTCGTTACCTTAACAAAAATAAAGTAGTAGTACTTTTTAATATGCATGGCAACAATGCATATAAACAATGTCTATTGTTGACAAAAACGATATCGCACGTACATCAAAATCAATCCAACACTAACAGATAGAAGACGTTCAAAATAGGAAGTGAAAAAATGGTATGAAATATTTTCTATTTTTACGTTTGTTTACATTCCATAATAAATCACTCTTGTGAGAATCGTAGCATACTTAAATTATAAAATATACACTGGTGATGTTAGATTTACAAAAAATAACACTATATGTTTTATTGAATTGTATTTTCTGGCGACTCAATCTTGACACGGTTCTTTTGAACGGACAGATCAGACACAGGCTATTTAAAAACGCACAAGCCCGATATGACTTAGTGGCATACTTATGTTTTACTCCATTCAAATGACCTTTATTTGGTATTTCCAAAACTTCGAACTTTGCAAACATATTTTTTGTATATATTGCTGATTTAACCTCCATTTCCACCGTTCCCACAATTTCAGCTGATGGTCGCCCAGTATAAATGTATATTAATTTGAAATAAAGATGATATATAGGAGATTGTATCAGAATCGTATACGCCCTTTCAATGATAACCACCATGGCTTTCATTAAATAGAATTTGAAGCATCATCCTATATTAATTCAACACAAAATTACTAAATTACCTTTAATCCATATCGGTTGTTCAATGGTATTATAATTACAAAAAAACAGTGGTGCTACGTTTCTTGATGGTGTAGCTTACAAGTACATCCTATTCTTTTATCTTTGGGATTGAAAATGAATTTGTTATAGCAGTAAGATATTTCAAGCAATATTGCTTGAGTTTATTAAGGTAGACAACAACTGTAAGTAAATTACATAAGTCCTTTTCACATGTCGACCATGAATTAACCATTACCTTTGTTGACCTTATTTCGCAGTTCTTTAGACAGCTTGATGCCTATAATATATACACTACAACTATTAAAGTTGAAAGATTTTACTGCATTTTAGCTTAAACAAATAAATTTAGAATAGTCTAAGACTCAGAAATCAGTGACCGTATTGGGTGCTGTCTTGGTTACCATGCTGACCTTAATTGTATTGTTCTCCCTCGTTAAAAAAACTTCAGATTTCCATATTAATCCTTCTTCCTTTTTCGCCTCAGTTTCTTAACGGTCTTTCCCTTCTCTTCTTCTATTTTCCGCTTTTCCCGCTCTTATGTTTCATTTTTACGTTGCTTTGCCAAACCGGGCTTTCTCTGTATTCTCCTTTTTCTGCGAGTAGAGTAGACTATTTCAACAAAAATGTGTTACTTAACACATTGTTTACACTCATTCAAAACCATAAATCACTTGATTAGCCTTAGTTGGTTACTCACATTCAAAGCGACAACGGCAATGACTCACCGTCCTTAACTATCATTTCTTGGAGTTTCTCTTTTGCCACGTGGAATGACTGGGCTTAAAACAAATCTGAAGGATTCAGCTGATCTAGCAAAATGTCATATCTAATTAAAAATACTTTTAACACTCCTTTGTCTCGTTATACTAGTAAAACAATTATAATATCAGAACCATTTGGGCGATGCATACATGAATCACTGCTTTGCATTCCTACCTATGAGCACGAGCATGTCCAAAAGTATCTCCGGTACAATAACTAGACAGCCAATGGGTTTACGAGGAAACAATTTGGACCAACAGATATTTGTTGAACGTTGTATAGGAGATTTTCTTAAAGATCCTTTATAAAAAAAATGACAAAAGCTCAAAACGCACACGCATCTGTTTTTAACACATATGATACTGGTGTTTTGATATAATATAATGTATGATGCTGGTAACGTTAGAGCCAACACCTTTCGTTAGCAATTTAATGATCAGCATATCAACGCAGTTGAAAATGAGTATGATATACACGCCCTTCAATAATATTTATGATATGCCAATACAGTTACATTCGTTAAGGGCAGTTAATTCTAGTGAATGGGTCATTTTCTAATAAAAGTGGGTGGTGCAAACTTTGAGCGTTAGATAGCTTCCTTGTTAAAAGAACACATACCCGGAGCCGCAAATGCAAGCTGAAGGCTGGCAGGATAAGCCTGGTTGAAAGATGTTGAATTGGTTGTGGGTTTAAAGACTTGCATATTGTCAGAGTTTGACTCATTAAGTTTTGTCCGCCTACTTGACCTTAAGTGAGCCAATGATTGGGGGGCACAATATCGCTTATTATTCATTTTAACACGATATTAAGTTTTAATTCAGATAAGACGTAACGAGTTTGATCGGTGACATTACGTTTACTCCAACACCGAACGGGTAATCTGAGCATCATAATTGTCCATAATTAGTGCCAAAGGTTCGCAAGTCAGCAATTGGCAATACTATTCTCAGAAACCACAAAAAAGCTTCCGATCTATAAAGCTTCTTTCACTGTTGCCCAGGTTTCTGGAACGCAATCTGTAAAATTTGTCAGATGAAGGGAAACCTAAAATTAACGTTTTTGTGTAAATGGAGCGGTATTGTTTTTTCTGGTTATGTCCGACATAAAGATACTTGCCCATTAGTTTCAGTTTGTTTATGCTACTGTAACGTTTCTTCCCTAGCTAGCTCGGACACGCTATCTTAAATTAAACTATAAACCTATTCTCAGACTGCATTGTCCCAAAAATTAAGTATGCAATTAATAATGTATACAAGTGATTAACAATGATTGCTACAAAACCAAATGATTGTTAATAATTATAATGGTTCAAGAATCAATGTTCAATTATCCCAAAACCAAGAACGCACAAACAGAAACACTACAACAACTATGAAATAACTACGAACTGGACCAGCATACAAAACGCTTATAAACCAATCACAATATTAATGTATAGCTTTTACGAGGAATCAAACCATTGACCCTGTTCCGTCTGTATCGCAATGATCCAGGCTTACTAAGAGGCCAAAAAGAAACCCCACGGATGTCCGAACCTGGAAACTAGAAGCTGTAGCGCAATGCTTCACTTTAATTCTCCTAGCCTCCAATAGTTCAGAACCCGCCCTAAACAGTACAAAAAGAGACTTCAAAGCTTCTCTATATATTAACTTGATGTTCTCACATCGGTGTCGAGACACGAACTAACTATTTCTATGCATTTCGCTTCTTATATACCCTAACACCACGTAACCAAAATGGAATGGTCCATTTTAACAAACCCGATGGGCGAAACCATTATATATAACTAACGTTACAGAGAAGGGGTGTCAAGTTACGAAAAAGTAGAAAACTATTAAGAATACAATTTAGTTCGTATTAATTAATCATTTACTAGCTAACTTTAGACATTTAATATTTAAACCATAACATAAGTATTAAATATACGAAATCATCCCTAAGAAGTAATAGCGATAATGGCGAAATCCGTTTTTACGGTAAATAGTCAAATTCTTTATAACTTTCACTGAGACAGAAGAAGTTGATTTGTTTCATTCTTAAAGTATGAAAAATAGACGTTTACTTGATTATCCTATTATTTAAAGCTCCAACGAAGTGTAAAATCTCAACTTACTTTTCAGACGATAATACTATTTACTTTGTACGTAAAACATAAAAACCTTCGCCCAACTGTACTGTCTGGAAATGTTTACTTTCCGGGCTCCGGCCTTTACGACTCCACGAACATTACACTACTGCTACATTAGACAACCAATTGATGTTGTAATATGTAGGCATTTTTTCATGTTATAACATCGAGTTCTTTTGTTAACCTTGTTATTGACCGTGGTCGGCGAAACCCGGCCGTTTGCAAAGCTGCAAAGATGTGCTTCGCTGATTGTTTTCGCTGAAGTTTAATGTAATTTTGTGAACAACTGAAAGCTTTTGGAATAAACGTTTATAATCTTTACCTGATGAAAAATGGTACCTGCTGTGACATTATAAGCATCTTATTGATATAAACAAGGTGCTTGATATGCCACTTCCATAAAATGGCGAAAATCACGAATGACCAAGAGTACTATTGTCCGAAAAAAACTCGCTTTCTGGAATATAACTGGTAAAACGACAATTAGTTGCATTGTTAATAACAAACCATACATGGAAAAGACGTGTTGTATGTTCACGAGACCATTAAAATGTAACGCTCACAACAAAGAAAGCATCAGGACAATCACAGAGCTATAATTTATAGTTTTCTAACCTTAAATGTGCGTTCCTTCAGAGCTGATTCAATCCTTTTCAAACTGTATCATATTCGTCCTTAACGGATATTATGTTAATTCTCTCCTTTTCTGCAATACCTTTAATTTATTTAAATCATATAATTTTAGATTATAATGATGTTATTGTCGCAATGTTATGTTATGCACCATTCAATTGTAACCACGGCCCGCCAAAGTCCGGGGAATAGCGGGGACTTTGACTTTCAGTCTAGCCAAGCCCGAGTAAAATCCCCGTACAGCTTGGACGAACTGCTGGTGAAATCCCCGCCAAATGCCCCCGCATCCAAAAAACCCTAGGTAAGGCCCATTCCCTGCTATTTTTGGAGCGGGGTAAAAACCCACCGCATTCACCCTGCACTTCGGGGCCACCTGGAAGGTAAAAAACACGGCCCATTTTCCAGGCTATCCTCGGTATACCACGGACTTGGTGGGGCCCTGGTTACAACTGACTGGTGCATTATTACCCAGGTATATACCTTTTTTTGTCAAATCATTATAATGGGATTCGGGATGTTATATCAGAAACGCAGCTTTGACCAAGCAGGACATCTAGTCATCCAGATAGTATGATATTAGGAATGCCGCTTGAATGTCAAATACAAACACATGCAAAAATATGGGTACTCACAGCAGACTTATACAAATTTCAATTATGCTTACAGTGCTTTTCTTGCAAATCAGGCTTCTTCAAATGTTCAAATCGTATGTACTCAATGAATTGTTAAAGCTGCATCGCTAACTCATAAAAAAAATGAAATTCCCAATGGTCCTATTTTTACTTTCCTTTGGTATCATCCTGATTGTAGAAGTATGAATATACTTTGTAAACATTAACAAGTTTAAAATATGTAACGTTAAACAAACATTTTTTTATGATAGAAAACAAATGATCATAAAATGTATAAATCTTTATCTTAATAATTTAAATGAAGCTGATATCACTCCGATCGTAACAGAAAGTAATGCTCTGGTAATCAGTTTATGATATAAATCATTTAATATTCAAGTCACCTTTTTTCTGATTGAAAATCAGAAAACTTAAACATAAATTACTCTTGAATGATAACTGAAAGTTTACAAACACGTCGATGATAAAAATTTGTGGCAAATTTACAATGCGAAGCAGACTTAATCAGTTCAATATATATTTTTTTAACCATCGGTGTCATTTCGTACTATTCAATATGGACCACACAAGTTCATTCGTATATCACCGAATTGTAAATTAGATCCTTGTTCAAACAAACGCGTTTGGATAAATTCAAGTATGAACAATATGTTCAATAAAAACTTAGAGAAAAATAAACAAGTTTTGCAAACTTATATTAATCACTCTGGGTTTAAAATTCAAATATTGCAGACGCCATAACAAATTTGAGCATAGTTCAAAACAAAGTGCAAAACGATTATCCTAGTAGTAGAAAAAATAAACAAGATATATGAGAAGCAAGAGTAATCAAAGTTTATTTTAAAAATGTGAGTAGTACAAAAAACTATATGATATAGTAGAACATGTCATAGTACTAAATCAAGTATGAACAAAGGTATAAGGGAAACAAATTGCGCCAATTAATGTAGTTGATAATTAATATATATAAAAGTAAGGGGACTCGAGACCACCATCCGTTTGAGTTGGTCATGTCACTGGCAGAAACGGTGTTTTGCCGCGATAAATTGGTGAACTTTAAAGGTTCCATCTTTATTTGATTCATTGGTTAAGTAATCAACGCAATATAGAAGACAATTAAGGGTCATGGGGCAATGATGTAAGAAAAAAAGACAATTGTTCATAGTGTCTACAATTTGGAAGGACATGGGCTACGAATTATAATTGGCAACACGATAATATAGAGTCTTGAGGTGGGAGTGAAGAATGTGAATTTTGAGACCAACAATGGACAGCCGGTTAGATTTGAGACACGAGACAGGTTTACAGCTGATTTGAAACCTACGATGTAAGGTTTTGATGTAACGGTTTGAGAAAGGAGATTCCATTCACAAATGAGAGAAGGGAAACATATGTTTGGTGGTTTTTAGAAAGTTTATCTATGATTTGGCTGGTCAGGAAGCAAATGCGATAAATATGTTGCTTTCGGGTTATGTTTCATTTTATACAGAAACGTAAAACCCCCCAGTAAAACAAGGTCTTAACGATATGGCGCCTATCCTGTGCCTTTAAGCGGGTAATATGTTTAAACTTTCTGCTGCGGAGCTTGTTCCTGTACTTTATCATATAAATATTGTATAAAAATAAACTATATTAAAAATTATTCTTATCCTCAGAATCAAGACGCTAATGAATGTGGGCCCAGTACCGCACAAACTACATTGTCTGAGTAATCCTTTCATATATTATGGTAGAAACAATATAAATTAGATTCGCATACACTGTTAAACACTTAAGTAGGAAAGTTCACCAACGCAACCTGTTTGGAGCCCGCAAGTTCTATGCTCCAAAGAGTGCCTCTAATCCAAGCTCTGTAATATTAAAATCGTTGGTATGCCTCGTACTATCGTCCTCGCTGAGAACTACGTTATCTAGAGTTTTTCATTAAATATTAAATGCATGTACATTATAGCAAGTACGTTAATAGTAGTTGTTTATAATGTTATACATTTATAAACTATTTTGAATTAAAAGTCAAATATAAAAGCGAGACATACAGTTAGCAATGGCTTGTTTAGCCCTCTACATATACTTAACCCGTTTTCCGGCTGGTTCTGGTATTTGCTAAATTGATGTCAGTGACATTTAATAAGTGGTACTCTGCCAGACAGCCAATCTGGACGGTGGCATTTATTGGGTTGGATGTAGCTTTGTTCCCTACCACACTTTTTAAGAATTTCTCCGACCTCGATCAAGTGAATACCAGAAACACCCTGGAAATTGGTATGGGTAAGGTTTCGGGCAAAGGTCGATATCGATTTTAGGAAGTTGAACAAAAGTCCTGGTTGTTGACCTATGTGTGATGGGAAATTGGAGTGTTCTTTACCATAACTATCGTTTATACTACGCTGGCATCACATTACTGAGTATTAGAACCAGCGTGAATCGGTTAAGGTAGCGTTTTGGAGCCAAATTGTGGGATAGCTTTAAAATTACAACAAGTTTTACCAGGGTGGTAATGAATTTATAAGATGTGATTCGATATGGGTGTGTCCCCTACCACAAGTTTTAGGTGACATTCGCCGACCTCACTCAAGTAAGTATCATAACGAGCCTGATATCTACTTTGGCACGCTTCGGTACAATTTAAACTGTTTAAATGAGGAAAAAAAAACTATTCGTGATATCGTGCACCCGGCAAAAAACAACATATTGCTAGATAGAACGTTTATACGTTACCCTAGAATAAAGATATTAATGAGATGTACAAAGGTCAGAATCACATTTGTTAAAGCTGCACTCTCACAGATATACCATTTTTACAACTTTTTTATTTTTGTGGTGCTCTGAATTGTTTCCCTCCGTCTGCAGATAGAGTTGGGATCTCTAATCATTATAGTACTTGGGGTTTACCTTTTCTTTTTTTTTCTTTTTATTTATTTCATTGATAAGTTTCCTCAAGTTAATACTTTGATAAGATTTACCTTTTGCGTTTTATCTTTATTAAGAATTGTTGGGATAAGAGTGAGGTTTGTGCACATAAACTGGTTTAAACCCCCAGTAAATTTACATTTTACTGACCGTTCCATGGCGGTACCTTACAATTCTTGATAAATATACCAATTATATATATATATAATATTTATGTACTGTGCTGTTTGTAGAGTTTTGTGATGTTCTATGATTTTGTGTTTTATATTTTTGGCGTTTGCCCATTGCCACTAAACCGGGTTAATGTTTAAACTGTTTGCTACTGTGCATGTTTCTGTAGCTTTTTGCATAAATTTTGGAAATAGCAAAATTTTGCGTAAATATCTGCAAACCAATGATATAAGACCGCTGACAAAATATCAGATCGCAGAAAAATGCATAAAACATCATTTTTTGAACTTGAATATTAAAATCTGCGATCTTAGTTTTTTGTCAGCAGTCTTATATACATGGTTTCCATGCATTTTTGCATAAATTGGCTCGTTCCAAGACAAAAATTAAAAAAGATGTCAAAACGTATTTGCCTTAGTCTTCTTGATAAGTGGTGGTCGGTTTTAACCTTAGGTTATGCTTTACTCCAGAATACTGAAACATATTACCCCACATTTGTTTGTATCACCAATATTTATGTTCGCAAGCAAATTCTGACGTATTCCGGATATATGTATGAATATTTCATGTACTGCCGGGTATTCTATTCCAGATTCTTTTCACATAAATCGGTGTACCAAAAGTAAACAAGCTTTGGCTTTGACTATGAAACTGCTGCAATTACTTAAATCATTGATAAACAATGGTCATCCAAAAGGATATTCTTGTGTTAAAGAAAAACGTTTGAATATATGCCACGTTGGGGAAAAAACAACCACACAAAGAACATAAGATTTTATAAAAAATATCCAAAATATATTGTTTTGCCTTTCCGACGTTATGTACGAGATATTACAAAAATAAAATTTGCAAACATAAAAAGGCACCTTAAGGCAAGTCCTTATACTAACGTATTAAAACTCGTTTCGGACAATAAATCCACCCGTTGTGTTAAGTGTCAGTTCAGTTTAAGATTCTCAAAGCTTTTAAGATTTATTGATTTGAAAATCAATTGATAGATGTTTGTATTCGTTTAAGATGGTAAATAATATTATAAAAGATGACTCGTTAGTTGAAAATAGAAACAGATTGAAAAGGAATCGAAACATAGCATGTATAATTAAATAGTTGCTATGTTTGACATACAATTGGTCTTATTCATTTAAATGTTGTTTTGATTTTTGCGAAGGGTCATCACAGTTCGCCATCGATTGTTAATGACGAGTATGAAATAGCTATTCAGGCGTGGTTGCATCGTTCGTTGTCCCCATTTTCGTCATACCATGATAAGTACTAAATATATAACCTAATGAGGACTTTATATCGTCAATACCGCTGAATCTCATATGACGGACGTGGTTTTTCTCATAATGAATTAGTATCTAAGTGTCCTCTAATAAGTACTGACCGATAAGGAATTAGATTACCTTAATTATGTCTTACTTACTCCAGATAAGGACAAACTATACCTTAATTAGATCTTAGTTTCTCATTACAAGGACAAAGTATACCTTGATGAGATCTTAGTTTCTCATTACAAGGACAAAGTATACCTTTATTAGGTCTTAGTTTCTCATTATAAAGACTAGGTATACCTTAATAAGGACTAAGTCTCTCCAGATAAGGACTAAATTACGGTTTAATATCTCTTAATAGGTAATAAGTATCCACCAATAGCATCCAATCGTGTTTTGTTTTTATTACCCAATGGCATTTACTAGGTATTCCTTAATAAGGACTTAATATCTCAAGATAAGGACTACGTTATGGTTTAACATCGCTTAATAGGTAATAAGTATCCACCAATAGCATCCAATCCTGTTTTGGCTATTTGACCAAATGACATTTACATGTTTTCTGAATTCATTTTAATATGACGATTATGCAATGAAGTAAAGAAAATATATAAGCACATACTGAACACTTCAACTTAATACCTGTCAATTTGTCACTTTCAGCGTATAAAGTAAATAGAGCAAGATCGATCTGAGGGAAATCTTGAGATAAGAACCTTAGTGTACTTTACGTGCTGATGTTATCGTAATAACATAGCTTTATGACAACCGAGTAATGAAGTAAAATTGATATAATAATACGTTCAATATTGCTATTTTATGTGCTTATTCACAAGTTTAAGTAATGTGAAGGTAACAATTCACCTTTAAACAAAAGTATATAATAGAAAGTAGAGTAGAATAAAATAGATTCTCATAAGGTTATTTATCTTTTATCAAATAACATATATAATCAGACCAACATGCAGATATTTTTTACGGAATGAGGAAAAACAAGCACAAAAGAACATACATGAAATGTCCTCATTGGGGTCAGGCTTATGTTTGTTGATTCGATTTCATTTAAT
Organism: Mya arenaria; assembly: GCF_026914265.1. Taxonomy (NCBI): domain Eukaryota; kingdom Metazoa; phylum Mollusca; class Bivalvia; order Myida; family Myidae; genus Mya; species Mya arenaria. The sequence goes on along the minus strand of NC_069137.1, from coordinate 43,101,224 downwards.
TACATTATCTTTATTGCCACCAAGTATTAAAGATTATAAAAGAAAACAAAGATATTAGATGAAGGAAATAACACAAGCAACGACAACACATATGTACAACATCGTACTTCAGGTATATGTTTTGTAAGCTTATATTTACACATGTCCATACAATTACACTTAATCGAGTATCTGATATAATTAAAAAATGAAGAAAGATACATTTTAACAATTTAAGAATATTAAGTTGATAAAAGGCACGGCCATATAAGCACCCCTTTGCAGACTCATTGCCTCACAAAACCCTGCATTTGACTTGCGGCGGTTTAATGTGCCGAGTAAACGCATCCACTATGGCATATCCTTGAGTATACTACAAATGTATTACAATGCGGTAACGTTCAAGCTGGTCACTATCGCGGTGCACAAACTTATTCAAGGGGCCACATCATTATCAACAATGTTTTATGTCGATAATGTATCGATCTTAATATTTGCATAGCGTTTCTTTAAAACACATGTTTAGTTCATTACAGATCATTCTTTAAAATATATGGTTTTTTTTCAACATATGTATGTATAATGTATAATGTAAAGTAAATATGAAATTAAAATGATCTATAACACAAATACCCTTTAAGGACATCGAATATCCAAATAAGGACTAGGTATCAAACTAATAAGGACTTAGTATCGCTCAATGAAGTATTAATAAATCCTAGTTAGGAATCGTAACCCCCTAATCAAAACTTGGTATTTGCCAATAAGGACATATTATTTTCTAATAATGTATAAGCATCCATAACAAGGACTTAGTTACGCCTTACAAGGACTGTATATCTCTTTATTGAAAATTTAGATTATCCTAATTAGGAATCGTGTCCCTTAATCAGTACTTGGTTTTTGCTAATAATGACTTGTTATCTCCTAATAATTCATAAGCATCCTAACAAGGACTTAGTTACGCCTTACAAGGACAATATTTCTCATTATTGAAAATTATAAGTATCCCTAAATAAGAACTTCCACTATTCAAATAAGGATGTATTTCGAATCTACAAATAAAGGCTAGGTATCCCCCCAAACCGGACTTTATGGCGCCTCTTAAGGACAAATCCAATTTAGATCCTTAGAAGGGCTAAGTATCCGCTAAGGAGGATTCAGTGTATTCTACTTCGGAAATAATAAAAAACTTAATACCTCCATATAAGGTATAAGTGTCTTCTAATGGGGACTTTACATATCCTTATTTAAATCTACTAGTATCTTTATATAAGGCCTAAATATTCTCTAATGATGACTAAGTTTCCCTACTCTTGACTTAGTGATAACTAAGAAGGATGATAACATTTAATAAGGACCTAATTTCTACTAATAAAGACTTAGGGTCTCCTTTTGAGATCTGAGCATCTGATAAAACCGCACCCAATAACAGCTGTTGACACGTAAAATATCAAATTCGTTTAGACGCTCTTTAACAACATAACGAATTACAGATTAACCTTTGCCTATGTAATAATAGTTTTATCCTCTTTGATATAATTTTGGAAAAATATACATCTCAAACTCAATAAGGCAAATGTAGTCTTTGCCTTATTTAGTTTGATATCTTCTTTTATCAAAGAGGATAAAACTATTATTTGTGTAGGAAAATAAACTAATCTAACATAACTTAAACAACGTTAATAATTACTAGTTTATGCTGTTTATGAAAACAATATAGATATTGCATTTAACCGTAGATAAATAACAAATGTCCTCATTTCAATCCAATAATAAATAAGCTATTTGTCATTATCAACGTTAAAAACAGCTCAATATCGATAAGCAATACATTATACGAATATTGATATATTAAGAATGTTTATGTAAAGATAAGTGATGGTTTTAACGGCTTAAACTGTCATTAAAGGTGCTCGCTCACAAGGTTAGAGTTCTGCGATGAACATTACTGATTATGTTTTGAATACCAATTAACAAGATCAAGACCATAGTGAAGTTAAAATAAAAAAAAAAAACATTATCAGAATGGTATTCATAAATGGTGAATATTTTAACATAAAAAACATCTTGACAATATAACGTTTGGAATTACACAGTAACAACGTTCAAAGGGCGATAGTGCTTATTCAAAATTGTTAGAAAACATCAAAATCACATAATAACAACAAACATAAGTTGTAATTGGTTCTGTTTACAATTTTAGTCCAAGTATAAAGTATGCCAAGTCATCGCGACACGTTACGATATAAGGATGTTTTCCTCGGATAATTAAGACACATTAACGACATAGCTCATGTTTTTTACAGTAAAGAATGCTCAAAAGCGCCTTTCGAGTTTATATTTTAACCTTGAACCAGCCGTTTACAACAAGTCTCCTTGCCTTGTTGTCAAGCATCTATCATTTCTAGAAAGTGTATACAATTATCTATGAATTGTATGATATTATCTTTCGTTTTAACATAGCAGTCTCAAATTCAATATATTGATTTAAACTTCGGTCACATACCCATGCAAATAAAAAAAGAGTACAGTACAACTTATTGTTTTGACTACTTAAGGTCATTTATAGCTCTAGAACTTAATTTTTTAGAGTATTGACAGAATATTTGTAAAGAGATATTCTTTAAACAAAACGCTCTTAAATCATTCAGCATACCCCCTTTCTCTTATGCGGAAAGTTGATATTAAAACATTTTTATGATATTTGGGCCTATACATTTTTCATCCAATTGACAGATATTTTGTGGAGTCCTGGAATTATGCTTATACTTAGAATATAAGACTTTAAGTCTTGCCTCGAAGCAATTTCTTGAGTTGAGAATACGTTCAAATATTACTTACAGATATATTTGTGTGATACGTGTATTGATGTAAAACTTTATTAAATTCATAAACATATAAACACTATAAAACGTTAGAACAGTGCTGGAATATAAGTTAGGTTTATATTGAGTTTGCCTAGTTAATAGTAATTGTTCTATGTTTTGTATCACACATTTCCAAATTAACTCCTAGCCGACCACTGGGTTCTTGAGCCTATTAGCAAGAACAACATAGCAAAACATAGTTGAGTTGGGCTAGGTCTGTAAGTAGTTGATTATTTCTAATTCAACAAAGCCTTCGGAGGCGAGATCACTATTTTACATACTGGATACATATATTTTTAACTGTTTTGTTTTACATGTAAGTTTTAAATGACTGCTTAATATATTTACAAAGAAAAATAGTATATTAAACGCTATTCGTATCAAAAGAAACACCTATTGTCACTATATGAAATAAGACATCCATTTTTTTTTTTCTTAAAGAAAACAACATTGTTCGCGTACATAAATATTGTACTATATTTCTACATATTTTTTTTAATAAACAAATCCTGTCGATATCATGATGTCAATCAGTGAAGTTCTCTCTTTAATAGCAGGTTTGTTAAGTAGAATGTCGTTGTCAGATAGATAAGAAAATCATGTGCGGGTATCACAATTTATTATACTCACGGAAGAAGGACGCACAAAATAGGAAGTGGAAAAGCGGTAAGTACATTTTTTTCTCTTTTTATCGTACATTATTATTGTTGAAATAAAAAATATTGAAATTAATTAATCAATATTTACGTTATGATGTTTGATTCTTTTTCATTAAGCTAAAAAATATACTATATGGAAAATTATGGGTAAAAATTGAACTTAAATTACATACCATTTTCTAATCGATTTATTGGTTTATTGGTTGAATGATTGACTGACAACATGTTTCATTGATTAACTTCTTTATTTTATTAATTTAAACAATTGCTTTTCAAAGTATTGCTTGGACAAAATTATATGTATTGATTAATTAATAAAGTGGTTGAATTATTAATTATTTAAGTATTCTGATTGATTGATAAATTTATTGATAGACATGTTATTTCATCTTTTGATTGATTGATAAATTGATTGGTTGATTCAACCATTTATCTTTATGCAGGATACACACACAATAAATAATAAACATTGAAATCTCGGGTTCATTATGCGACAGTCGCGATAGCTAAATGGTATACATTCGGTTAACGCAAAGGATAGAAACAGCACTTAAAAAATACCATTTAAGTTTATACGCTATGGACTTCGATATTTGTACAGGATCATACTGTATGACTAAGAGAAAACTGCTGTGTTTTAACTTATTTTTATCTTGGTTAACAGAAATGTACAAATAAAACAGTACTGATGAAAGAAAAAATACTATGACATACGTTGTCGGCGACTTCAACACACGTTATTGAGTTTCAACACAGCCCTTTGCTAAAGTATATGTCACATGACGTCTGGTTATCCTTGGTAAACTTATTTAGGCTCGTTGAGATATTCGTCATTGTTTCGGAAAATAATCTATATTTAAACTAAAACAAATAAAGTATAACACAAAAGTGTCATTCACTCGCCCATAAGATTGCTTGAGCGAGAAAGAAATCTCAAAGTCATATATCATCGTATATAAAGTCATCAGTTATGTACAGTAGGAGTGTTAATTTTAATTCAGGCATGTATTGTTGATATCTTCAAATATGTTTACATGTAGAAAAATTGTACACAGCTTAACTTAATCTTAACAGTTATATACAATTAATAAATATATACCTGACTTGAAATGTAATTACTAGTTCCACAATCGTTGGTACAAAAGTAAGTTTGAGCTACATAATTATAGCCATTGAACTTGTTGTATAGCTATATAAACATACATTTTATATTATTTTTCTATTAAATTTAAGGTTAGGGTTAACCAAAAGCATGTCTGAAGTACATGTTAAGCGAGGTTGTAAAGATTTACTTTTAAATGTAACCATCTTTTCAATTTGCCCTTCCTGCAGACATATACAGCAACAACAATTTTTGGAAGCAGAAAAGTATAAATTTAATCGTTAGCTTTAGGGAATTTTTGATATGTTGGCCTTAAATGGCATTGACCATGACCTTAAAAAGGTCAACGCTAAATGTCAGATTGAAGTGCTAAAATTAAAAGAAAAAATGAAGTAAAAAACCTAAAAAAATGTTCGCACGTTTAAGCTGTTGAATCCTTCCCGGATAACTTGCTATGCCCTTCTTCGATTGTTTTCGGATGGGGAATAAATTAATGGATGCGACAAGATACGATAACTTAAGATGTACACTATTTGCCAGCATTGGTCATGTAATATATTGGATGTACCCACAAATACCAAAACTCAGTGGGTCAATATAATTTGATCAATGCGCCTCATATATTATTTCTTATCAATTAAATAAACATAATGGTTATTATTTTTAAATCCTTCGACCAAATGTTTTAAGGGTAATGTTTATACTGTGACAGTTTTAATAGTATTACGTGGATTCATACATGTTTCAGTACCCTTTCTACAGGCATCGAGACATATTATCGTGTTAATTTTAATCATTAAACATAATACTGTTGGCAAGTTTGCTGTCATTTTAGATGCAAAACGGATTCCTCCTACGTAGTTTAAGGATTGCGACAATAAGCAAATAAATGTAAGCATTTAAATATTTGAATAACAACTTCTATATCAATATGTTCAGCATAGGAGTGTCCTTTCCGTAATATAGATAACAAATTAAAAACTAAATTACGATAAAAGCCACTCCACAAGCTCTGTATTTAATCACTACAGACATATTCACCAAAAACATGCGTATGAATTTAGTATTTTTTGAAGAAGATCAATCGGTTGAAAAATAGTTGGATATGGTATCTTATAATTTACAAAGATTAATAAACGCAATTTTTATTAAATCCAAAGTGTGACATATAATTGCAATCTTTGAACATTCTTTAGCATTTCCAATGTAGGTTTATTAATGAAAGTTTAAATATTCATCAAATTGGCACAAAATGAGTTAAAAATAATGTGTGTAAAATATCAAAAAGGAAGCATAACGAATGCGAAAAGGAATAATATAAACTAGTTATTCCGACTAATTGTGTATTGTTTCTTGGTTTAGTATCATTTCCGAATGCATGCCCAGTTCGTCCAAAAATAAACACTGACGACATAAGTTAAAATGATAAACAATGGTAAAATTACATATGTAAAACTTTAAAAGTCTCATTTATTAAAAAAAGTGCAGATATATCATACACGGATTACATTACAATGTAATTCTTAATACTGACTTATGTTTATAATAAATTATGTCAGCGGTAGTTAAAATGTAGATTGGGCGTACCTGTCGTTTTGATTGCTCTGTGTTAGGTTATCAAGTTTAGTATCAATTTGTTACGACTTGTTGACCCTAACAGTTCACATTTAAACTATGACAAAGAGAATGTGCTCAATACTATTTTCAGATGTATTTTCTTAAATTCAACCAATCAATTAATTTATTAAAGAAATAATCTGATTTTGACGCTTTTATCATTATACCAAAATATACCCAAGTTCGAACTCTAAAATATTCAGATTTTTATATTTTTGATGAAATATATAATACAAAAAAGCCTGTTTGGCCTTTTCGACGATATGTGCGACCGAAGAAATAATACATGCAAATATAAAAAACTGAATTATGTAAAACTAATCCAATAATCTGACAATAATTATAAACCAATGTAAAAGAGCCAGTTCAGTAGCTTTTACGATGTATTAATCGTGGAATCGATTGATAAATGTTTGTCTTCTTAAAGATGGTAAACAGTATTTTAACGGTAAATCGTTAGTTAAAAGAGAGCAGTTAAAGTTGAATTGGGACGCAATAAATATAAACAGTTTTTGATGAAAATATTTATAGATATACAAGTCATATATTCATAAACTTTAAAGATGCACTCTTGCTCCCAAATAAGATTCGCCGCGATTAATATAATTGTATTAAAATACCAAAACAGATGAAAATGTCGAAAACAATTTTTTTATTAAGGATACTGAGTTTAATTTAAAAGAAAGATGCAAAAACATGGTATTTCTACCTTATGAGAAGATAATTTATTGCCGTAAATATTTTAGCATTCACCAATCCTTTTTATTTTTTGGGGTTTTTAGCTATGAAAACACGGTTACAATATTGTTATCAGTAATAAATGTTTTCCATAAATGCATTATTCAGTAATTAGTTTAAGGTTTATCACTCAAAATTTATGTTTGTTATACATGTGTATGTATTGATTTTTAATCAGAGCGTGTCTTTAATGCGTGGTGCAATATTTAACAACATAATATTAACTTCTCAACTTTCGTTCCTTAAATCAAATGACTTTCGGCAATTGCGGTTATCATCCGATAAACGCAACATCTGCGGATATGTTCGTATCGCAATTCATCGCATAACAATATACATGGACATTGTTGATACTGTTATTGTTTGTATTGTGTCAGCAGGTCCCGTAAAGTATACATCAACATTGTAGAAATTGTTAATTTATGATATGTTAAAAGTATTGTTGCCATAAGTGATTCAATTTTACATTTAAAAGAAATTGCAATAAGGTGATCTTTTCCCACGTGACGAATTTGATAAAAAAATCCGGTTACTGTCGGGTCGCTCTATTTACAGAATGGGTAAGAAAGGATTCCTTAATGGTTTTCAAAAATGAAATAAGTATTTTTTATCAATTATCTTGAAATTATGAGCTTTTGGTGTAAATAAAAATAATGAATTGCGGGATTGATGTCATTATTCGGAATATGAACGCAAATGAATTGTATCTTTAATGTCAAATCTATTCAAAACGCCATCCCCATGTCTGTTAATTCAAAAGTAATCTATGATCCCTGGGAAATATTATATGCATACCTAATAAGGACATAGAATGTCAAAATATGACTAAATATTGCACAAGTCATGATGTGTATCGCTTAATAAGGTCTTAATATATCTTTACAAGGAACGAGTATCCCCTTATCAGTACTTTGTATTCACTAATAAGGACTTATTATGTCATAATAAGGTCCAGTTTCCATAACAAGGACTGTTTCTCATTTATAATAAGTATTAGTAGTTTCCTTATGTGAGGACCTTCTTTATCAAGATAAGTGCTAAGCAACCCTTTTGAAAGCATAGTTCCCCCAAATAAGGACAAGGTATCCCCCAATTAGTGACTTCATGTCGCCTCATTAGGACATAATATCTCTTAATGAGAACTTTGTATCCCCTTAGGAGCGCCTAATATATCCTACTAAGGACACAATTACACCTGATACAGATTAAATACCCCATAGTAAAGGTATAAGTATTTTCTAACGGTGTTTTCATATATCCACATTTGAATTGACTAGTATCCCATGAAAAGGCCTGAGTATGCCCTAAATGGGATTGTATTTTTTTCTTTTGAATTGGGGTAAATAAAATCTTGTTTCATTTTTCTTATTAATTAGTAACTCCTAAACAGGACGCAGGTCTCATAAGACTTAATTCTTCCTTATTAAGATTTAGTTTATCCTTTTAAAGACTTTGTATCTTCTACCTATTTCTAAGTATCTCCAAGTAAGGACTTAGTATAACTCATCTAAATCAAAAACAAGTACAACTATTTTACTCCCTTTTTCAATATTTTTGTTGCTTCTCTTTGACAACAAACCTTATCAAAGCAAAAGGAATGTCATTATCAATTTCTGAGTCTATATAGTTATATGACATTTCTCGACAAAAAAGTTCGTCTAATATGTAAGCTGTGTAATATGTATAGGCTTTTACTAGTATATTGTGTTATATGTACGCGCGCACATATTTTCATATACCTTGGATGACCTTTCCATAAAATGATCTTAAAACTGTGTCTTTTGAAACAATGAATTTTAACTTGTATGTTAATTGAATTCGATTTACTAGTCAAATAGTGTAAATACAAGGCGTTCAACTTTGCGTTAAAAGAGACAATATTAACTTAAAAGATTCATGAAATAGAAATATTATTGTTTGACAAAGAACAATACAAATGGTGTTAAGGAGTATTTAAGCTGAAATAAGCACACACGCTTAAAATTAAATTTCAAATGAAAGCGCTGAATGAGTTGAAAAGTAACAGATAAGTGCTTGTGATGATCCATAATGATGGTGTTTATACCATTAACTAGTTTCAAGTCAAAGTCAAAGTCGAGTTAAACACCGTTTATTCGCTCATACCATACACATGGCAAATGAGGTCATATACAAAACATATATACATACATGGCGACAGATACATTGTAAATTTTTAACCACAATTTATATGATACCTAATACGATTATCGGAGAGTCATTCACATGAGGTAAGAAAACATTTTAGACAATTCTCAATGAATAAGGTTGTATCAATAGTAGAAATATTACCTTTGAATCACTTGTAAATAAGAAAAAGTTTATCTTACAAGTGTGTGCCTAATTGAAAATTGATATATTTAATCGAATTTGGCGAACGAAATACTGTAAAAGAAGAGAAAGTCATACGAAAACCCCTTAATATATGAGAAAACCTATCCGAAACAAAATGATAGGAAGTCAAAGGGGTTTTTAATTCAATATTTTGATTGTCTGACATGAGACAAGTTAATATAGCTTGTTTCTAACTAACATCGTATAACGCCAATATGACAATATTAATGTTTAACATAATCATAATAATTTAAACTACAGCATGTCATACATATATGTTTGTGGAAAATCTGCAAATCGACAATGATAAACATATAACTACAGTACATATATTTACATATGTAATACATACATTCAAAAACTCAATACTATGAATGGAAATTTTCAAGCAAATCACTATATATAACTATCAATTCACTATATTGCATATAGTTACTTAATTTTTGAAAGAATAATATTAACAAATCTATATAGATTTATCTGTGTTTGTTTACTGCCTGTATTCATTAGTTTTTCTAATTTAAATGTATTGGGATGTCTATAAAAGTAAAGTTTTAGAAACTGTTTTCTTTCATCGTTTAAGAATTGACATTCAAACAAATAATGAAGTTCGTCTCGTAGTTTGTTATTGCAGTGAGTATATAGTCGTTCGTCGAGTGGTATTCTACGCCAATTGCCTATTTCAATAGGCATTCTATGATTTCTTGTTCTAAATTTGATGAATGAAAATAACTGTCTATTTGGAAATCTGGTGAGATACTTTTCAAAAACAAAGTCCTTTTTAAAAATTCTATAAAATATACTGTTGCTTGCATTTTCCATATTCGACAACCAATCATTTAAAAATAAATCGATTAGCTTTTGCTTTACATTGTTTTTTAACCACTTGTGATTTATTACTTCTTGATTAAGCCATAGGTTGTTCAGGCCACATTTGATGAAAATCGTTTTAATAAAATATATTCAGGGATATTTTTTCTTTGTTACTCTGTCATCTAATGGAAGTGCTAAGTTATATATAACTTTATATATCAGTGATGAGAGTTTTTCTTGTGTATTATTGAATGGTGTTTGTAATATTCCCCAAAAAACTATATTTCTTTCTTCTATATCGATTAATAAAGGTTTCATGCCTGTTTCGCCATAGACCATGTAGTTTGGTGTTGATTGTTTTAATTTGAGAAAATATTTCAAGTATTTGAGTTGGACCCTTTCCAGTATGCTATTGTTACCAAATCCCCAAATTTTTGCACCATATAACAAAATAGGTTTAATTGTTTTATCAAAGGGTTCTATACGTAGGTCAACAGGTAATGATAGGCGATTTGAGTTTCTTATTAGACTATACATTGCACGTGTTGCCTAAGAAGCTATATGTTTTTTGCAGCTAGCAAATGAGCCGGTTCTACTAAAATAACTACTTCTAAGTTGTTATTTTTGAATTTAAAATCATAGGGCCGTTGTCGACCTTCACCAAAAACAACTATATTTGATTTTGTGGTGTTGACTGTTAGTTTCCATAGATCACAGTAATTGGAATATGTGTTAATAACATTTTGTAGTCCTATTTCTGTCTCTGACATGATAATTGTGTCATCAGCGTATAATAAAATAAATAGTTTAAGGAACGTATGCATATTGTCATTATGAGCAGGATTTTGAATATCAACACCGTCATTCATTATAATTTGGGTAAAATATGAGTGCAAATCATTTAAAAACAGCGAAAAAAGGAGCGGGGATAGATTTTCGCCTTGGCGGACGCCAATATTACTTGGAAAGAAGTTTGAATATTCTGAATCTTTCGTAACACACGATTTTATGTTATTTATGTTCTGTATGGGTTGCAGACATTTTCCATTGATATTTGTCTTAATTAGTTTTTGCCATAAGCCTGATCGCCATACAGTGTCAAATGCTTGCTTTAAGTCTATAAATGTACAAAATAGTTTCTTTTTTTCGGTTATTCAAATACTGTATTCTGTATTAAATGGTTAAGTATAAACATGTTGTCCGTTGTTGAATATCCTTTTCTGAAACCAGCTTGACTGCCATCAATAAGGTCATTGGATTCAACGTATTTATCGAGGCGATTATTTATCATACAAGTACACAATTTACCAAGGCAACTTAATAATGTAATTGGTCTATAATTTTCCGTACGGCTAGGATCACCTTTATTTTTATAGATCGGGTTAATAACACCGGTTGTCCAACACTGTGGGACAACTCCTTTGTCTAAGATTAAATTGAATAAAATTACATATATATCTTTGAATATATTAAGCGTACTTTTTTGCTTATTTTTAACATGATCGATGCCACACGCCTTATTGCTTTTGAGTGTTTTTACTGCTTTTTAAATCCCTCTGACGGTTATTCTTGCATTAATTTCTTCGTTAATGTCATTATTGTGTTCGTTTTCTATATCAGCTATTTCTACATCTGAAGAAAAATTTACTTCTTTAAAGAAATTGTGCAAATTGTCTAAGCTAGCTTCATTTTTACTTATTTTTTATTACTTAAGCACTTCCAGTATTTACGCGGGTCTTTGATTTTTAAGTTTCGTAAGTTATTAATATTTTTGTTTTTATCTTTATTTTTGAATTTATTCATCGTTGATTTATATAATTTGCTTTTACGTTTTAGATTTTCCTTATTCTGTATATTTTTTACGAAGTTTGTACATATTTTTAGCCCGGTGAAAGTCTCTGCGTGCTTGTTTACATTTTGTTCCGAATCATTTCGGCAAGATATTATGTTCATGATCTTTCAATTTATTACATTTACTGGAATTTGTAAGACCAAATGCACTTTCGCACGAATTTTTGAATACATTATTTAATGAGTCGACAATGTTATCTGCTATTTCTTGAGTAAAGATATTTGATTCGGAGCATGTTTTGAGATGTTCGTGGATAGACGATACTTTTTGTTGATCAATACATTCAATGAATCTATTACTTTTTGCATTATTCCATAAGATCAGTTTATCTCCCTTGTTGAAAATGTTTTGCATGTTATCCTGCATTTCGAAGTTGTACGTCAAACTGACAGAGTTGTGTGCATCGGATAAAATTGGGCAAAAAGCATTTATTTTAAGACAGTTTATATACTTAAATAAGCTTGATGTACATATAAAATAATCAACTGTACTAACGCCTTGACAGGAGGGGGTTCCTGTCATATCACCATGTGTTCGTCCATTCAAAATATAAAGATTATTTAGCTGAAGGAATTCGATAAGCCTACTTCCATAATTATTACTGGATTTGTCACTATATTGCGTTTAATAAATTCATTTTCAGAGTTTTCAAACTTACTTAGTTCACATAGAAACTCATCATAAACTGCTTCAAAATGTTGCCTTTCAGCAAATTCTTTATCTACAAAAGTTAAATCATCAAAACACTTAGTTCTGGCATTAAAATCTCCGAACATGCAAGTATACTTGTATTGGTGAGAAAGCGTCTCAAGATCGCTCTGTAAATTTGAAAAAGGGTCCTTTTTCAAATATAATAAATTTTCAGGTGCTAAATATAATACACCGCATAAAATATCTGTATCTGTCTTTATTAATTCTTTACTTATGGAGAACCATATTACTAACTTACTATCAGTGTTTATAATCGTTATATATTTAGATATATTACTTTTAACTTAAAGCGCAATACCACCTGACTTGCGCAAATTAGTAACAATATATTTTCTATTTTTAGTGAATATATCGTACCCTTTCATTTCTATGAAATCACAATCATCAATGTGCGTTTCTTCGAGCCCAATAATGTCATATTGGTTTACTAAATCAATGAATTTGGGGCAATGCAGCTTGGATTGAAAACCGCATACATTTAGAGACAGAACATGTAAATTTCTAATTGTGGTGTTTACATGTAGGCTATTTATATCTATATTTTCATCAACACTTAAATATTCTGACGAAGCACTGTAATTGTTAGCACTTTTATCAAACGGTAACCTATTTGTTGAAAGATTTTCAGTTTCATGCAACGTACGGTTTTTATACATGTTATAGTCGACTAGAAAATTCGTATTATATTGATATCGATTAACACCCAGTTCGCTACTTAAACAACTAGTATTTTCATTTTCATAATACAAACAATCATTATTCATGTAAGCATCAACTAGAAAATTCAAATTGTTGCGATTGACCTAAACATTGCTAGGCAGGTTATCCACCATTATATAAGATAAACAATTATTACGCAAGTACCAATCAACTAAACAATTCACGTTATATGAATTAACATACAATTTGTCAGCATTAGCACAATAACTTACACGATCAAAAGTATCATATTCATAGCATTATTCATTTTCAACAACATCTGATTTTGATTGATACAATTTTGAATCAACCTGATTTTGTACGTAATAATGGGATGCAATTTCAAAACCATTTTGAATTTCGGTACCGCTAGTAAGTGGAATACATTCAGAATTGTTAGGGTATGAATTGCGTGCAGGAAAATAATCCCCTACAGCTATACAGGCTTTACAACGGTTATATAAATCATCAGTGTTTGGATAAGGCCAATTATACACAAAATCGGTGTTGCTACTTAAGGGGTCATAGATCAACAATGACTCTCCTTGCCTGTCCTAGTTTCGGAGGACGTCTACAGCGGGTTGAGGTTCGTCGGACCATTTAGCGACTGTTCTCGTTTGAGCCTTTACAATTTATTAAATGTGAAACCCATATGCGAAGACATGAGCATAAACACAAAAATTCGAATCTAAGAACTTTTAAAAGGAATGCTTATAGGGATTCACTAAAATCGCCCTTAATCATTGATATATCCACATGTTATTTAAACATATATTGCTCTATTGGCTAGGAATTGTAGTTGGATCCGCTTTTATTTTTTTGCTTTACATAATCATTATTTCTACATAAGACGGCTGCTGCTTCCACACTAGTCACACTAGTCAACGTGCATGTATCCAAACGACATACTTTAGGGAAACCGGCAATTAAGGTGCTGTTCTCTCAGAGGCTTTTAAAATGATTAAATGTAATTTCTACCGGAAATCCAATTTACGTAGAAATAAGTGTAAAAACAAAAATTGAAATAAAATAAAAAAATAGCCAAAAAAATCATGACAAAGATAGACATAAATTTCATATTAACAAATACGTTTTGATGTACATTGGGTATATTTTACTTAACCCATTAGTTTATTTCAAGATCTTTACGATCATTTTCTTTAATTTTGTGGTTCAATTTACTATCTTTACGAAACCTATTCATCATAACATTTCGTACAAAATATCCGAGCGATAACTGTTGTTTTATATTACGAACACAATAAAGCTTAAATAGATCAGTACTCCTTGGTATGTTATCTAAACAAATGAGCTAGCTATCGATACTAGCTTTGTTTCGGCCGTATCGACTTTATAAAGGAATAATAATAATTAACCGATGATATATTTGTTTGTAACTTGAGGCTCGTGCTCATATGTTTAATGACTTATTACACCTATTCTCAGTTCGGTTACCTAACCCTCATCTGAGACATGGTATTGCCTTTCGGCTGCTGCAAACTAAAAACTGAAAACTTAATACAACAAAAGCTGTCGAAGAAAAGTGCGCTCGACTATACGTCTCTTTGTGTTACGTCTATGAATATAATAATGATGTAATATGTGAAAGTCAAAAACATGAAAAAAGTAAAATCAAAAGAGTAAATAGTACTATTGCAACCCTAACTACAGTTATTCAGTACCAGTCGTTTTGCTATTTTCATTTGTTTAAAATACACCATGACCTTAGCCCTACGTGACAATTAGCAAGCCCATAGCATGTCCATATGTCAGACCCAATTTACTAATTAAGTACCAATCAGTTGGTATTTTTAGTAAAAAAGACGTCAACCTTGACCCTAGGGTCCTGAAAACGCAATCCAATGAAAGGTCTCCGTAAACTATTCATATTCGCAATATGTTCAACCTTACAAGAATCATTCGATACCAAAGGTGAATTTGACGCAGCGCTCCCGCCGGACCGCTTGAACAAAGACGTGCTCCATTTTAATAACCAGGTTTCATCTGTTTTAAAATATAAGAATGTGCCAAACAGAGCAATACAAAAACTAATAACGAGTCAATTATGGGCTATAATTAGTATTTAGGGTTAATATTGAGTTATGTTACCTAATTGTGTGATGGCTACTCATTTAATGAACATTATTTGGGATATTAGGTAAAACCAAAACCTTAAAAAGAGGTTAAGGTTGATCAAGGGCAATAACATCTGTTTAGGATTATGAAGAGTTATGCAACCTGATTGTGTGATGGTGACTTTAGAACTGTGTAATGTATTTAGTCTAAGGAATGAAGGTATAAAAATGATCAATGGAAATCCAAACTTGGCCTTCAATTTTAACATGACATAATGCGCCACTACTATTACTACTACTACTACTTCTACTAGTAGTAGTACTACTACTTCTTCTACTACTACTACTACTACTACTACTACTACTACTACTACTACTACTACTACTACTACTACTACTACTACTACTACTACTACTACTACTACTACTACTACTACTACTACTACATATAAGGCTTTATGATGTTTGTGTATTTTGTTTGCAAAAAGAGTTGAAGTAGAAGCTAATCATTTGGACTCGCGAATTTCTGTCCAAGTTTTTATCGTATCGTGGTTCTCAATCGTCTGTGTTATATTCGCCAAATGTTTGACAAGCTGCAGGAAAATCCAAAGTGTTACAGAAACAACAACAATATATGATTTTGATGATTTCAGACATGCTAACTGCTAAATTAGGTGGGGGGGGGATGTTATCACATACATGAGATTTAGATTATTGTGTCTTTTACGTTTATAGAAAGGTGGAACTTCATATTGTTTCCAACTATCCCTTTCAAATATAAAACTGTTATCAATTTGATATCTTAGCCGAAAGAATGACAAATTACAAAGCTGCATAGTGCTTTAAATATTAAAGACAGTTTTAAAATGTATAATTGCACACACCAGTGCTAATAAATCTAATGAAATGTACTTTAAGGGCTTTAAGAAACAGATAAATGGTATGGCGCAACGATAAGTATTTTTTGAGTATGAACTTTAATATACTGACAAAGTTTTCAACAAAGCTATTTGTCAATTCTACATACTTCATACTTTCAACTTGAAAATCCCAGATAATGGTTAACCGAAGGAAATGCAACAATCACTTTCGATAATTTCATTTGTATGAATACATCATTTGCGATTAGGCTGCGTTTCAATAGGTCGACAAACGCTCATCTGCATACCTGTACGCATCCATGTCTGTAAAACAAAGTTGTATTTATATTTATTTAACTTTTCTTTTTAGGTTTAATGACTGTAGTTTCATTTTGCTATGGGAATTGTGATGACTGATGCAATTGTCGCTATACAGTTTATATTTTGCAAATAGAATTTTCAATCTGGACTTCAATTTGTATCAAATAAAAAAACAACCTTGAGGATACTTTTTTTACTTTTTTGTAAGTGTGATGATGATGATGAATTGATGATAATGATGATTATGATAATGATGATCATAATAGTGATGAAAGTGATGATAGTGGTGATAATGATGATGATGATGATGATGGTGGTGATTGTGGTGGTGGTGTTTTTAATGATTTTGTTTGTTTTTAAATAGGTTTTTGACTTTGGGGTTAACGATGCCGTAACAATTTTGCCTTTGCAAAGTTACATCAATCATGCAGTTTTCTATTTTATAGCGGCATGTTTAAATAGTAACCCCAACACGCTGAGATAATTGTTTTGCAATTTGCCCTAGGGATTGTCAATTTTTATTTCAAAAATGTAGAAAAAAGCTAAACCAACTTCTAGTTGTATCATTAAACGAATATATAACTGTCCTCGCTGCACTCATTAAGTCATTCTATGTGTCACTAATATCTTATATTTTTACCATTTTTTATCAATTCTCTCGTTAACACGTGTAAATCAAAGTTATTCTTAATGAATCAGAAACTTATTTAAACATTCTGGTACTTATCCGTAATACTATCGATTATTACACACTCGATTTTTTTTGCCAAAATGTCAAAGGAACAAACACATGTACCAGACTATCCGCTACAACTCGCACACATACTTGGCGTCAAATATTAAACGTCTTGTTGACTAAACTTCATTTACGCATTAAGTTCAGTACACTTTTCGATTTCATGAAATGATGCAAAGAAATATCAAAATATTACCACATATCCAACCTTAATATCAAAAACTTTAGTCATTTCTCAATATCAGTTCAATTTACCAGACAACATCAAAGTTTTTTCGAAGTTTATGATGTTTTCTCTCTTTTTCAAAGAACACTCTCTCATACAAGATGGTTATTTTAAATTTTGTCAATATTTTGTGGAAAACATGTCTACAGAAAATTTATAATTTAGTATGTTACTTATTATTTTCAGCAATTACTAAAAGAATCCTGTTCTAGAATTACCTGCCTTAGGATTATTGATACCATATATTTATCAATGCACTTTCTGAACAAATACACCCTTAAAATATTCAGCATGCATTTTTTGGAATCGAAACTTCCCTAATGTGTTACTAGGAATTGAAAGGTTGATTTCATTTCTCTCAGTAGTTTCGTGATATGGTGGTATATTTATTTTGCTTTCGCTCAATTCACATAGGGTTTTCGTGATGTTTTTTTTTTCCTATAATTATGCTCATATTTACAATATTAATCGATTTAGTCTTGGCTCAACATCCAAAATGAGCTACATCTGTATACATTATTATCATAAACATTTCCTGTCGACAGGTTTATGTCAAACCTTGAGTTTCTCTCTTTATACTTAAAATTATATTGTGTGACATCGAAATTTGTTGGCAGATGAGATAACGCACGTACACCAGAACCAATATAACACCTTTAAAAGGAAGACGTACAAAATAGAAAGTGACAAAACGGTAAGAACAATTCTTACTTTTTATATCATTTTTATAGTTTATTTTTCTTGGTGAAACGATATAATTGAAAATGAAATGTTATACACTTATGTTAATATAATGTTTCATTTCTTATTAAAATTATTGGACTAAATGTCTAAAAGTATAAATCTTTATCGGGGCAAGTTCATAAACACGCTATATCAGATGTGTACACGAAGACACATTTCTTATTATCTTATTCAGAATTTCATCCTGTTATTAATTAAAGCAAAAAAACTCTTTAATATAACTTAAATTATAAAAGCTAAGCCATTAATTAATTCGACTTTGACATAAATATTTTATTTTAGATATACATATATTAATTCATGTGTTCATTGATCGATTGGTTGAATAATTGATTAACTGATTGGTTGATTGTTTGGGTGATTGATTGAATGATTGATTGAATTGTTGATTCGATTGATGGATTTCTTGATTAATGAATATAGATGTCATATATTCACGAAGAAAAGAATTAATGTATTTTGCAACCCTTTTACAAGAAAATGAGATGTATCTATAATTCCACATCTATTCAATACGCCATCTTTAATACAGTTGATCTTAAAAGTAACGTAACCCCCAACAAGAATAGTATATGTTTCATTCCATCGTAAAGTTCAAAGAGCAGATATGCTGTGGACATAGAACCTCTGGCTCAGTGTTACAGCTTAGAAAAGAGCCAAGTATTAATAAAAATGCCTTATTATGCACAAAAGTAATTACATTGACAGAAACATTTCTTCCTTGTATTTATAAAATTAAAGCTAGTAGCAAAGTTCTTGGATGACATAACAGTGCACATGTTGGTCATTAAATTTGTGTCTTTTTTATGACATGCTACAACAAGCATGTATTAAGGCCTCCTCTTCCAGGAAAGAGTCAAAATCAAAGTCCACTGTAATTAGCTTCGTGTGAGTTGTACCAAGACAAGTCCTTCAATCCACGTTTTTCTAGTGGTTAGTAAAATCTTTAATTATGATGTTTTAAAGTAAATTTGGGTCATGGAAATGGAGATAAAGGATAATTCAGTGCGTGTGATGTACAGTTCTAAAAGAATTTGGTTCTACCGTATTTCTAAATAATAGTGGTTAATTATTTTGAAAGGTCATTTAATTCCTTATTGGATAATTACATCACATATTGAAATTGATATTAGTGTAACCTCCCATCTACATTTCCTACACATTCTCCCTTGATATTGTTTTCATGTTTCATATTCTAATCAAGATTTCTTTTTCTTCTTTCTGTTCCTCCTGTCCTCAATTTGCATGCCATTTGCTTATTGATAGTTTGTGGGTACATACCAGTGATATTTAATGTCGTCAATCGCAAGTTACTTGCAGTCATTTTGTTATTGTTTCTTATTCACTATATCTGATAGAAACATCTGATAATATGACCCCGTCCGTTGGTTTGACACAATTAAACGTCAGGGGAAGTTGGAAAACAGTATCATTTTTATATTTTCAAATTCAATCATGTGCCAGTCACTGGTAAAAAAAATCAGACCTAATGAAATGAAGCGTAATGGGTTATGGTTTGTGCTCGTCTTTTCAAATTTTGCTTCAATTGTAGTTGAATGTTTGATTGTTGAGCTTATCTTATTATCTGTTGATTTTCACACAAATCCTGACCCTGAATCAGTTTTGTTGACATCAGAGTCGTCAAGCTAGGAGTTATCCAAACTTCTTTTGTCACAACCTTATGTTTTATTCATCCATTACAATATGCAAAGTCTACAAAGCAATTTAGATATAACGTTTAGCTCACCATAGCACGTAGAGCTCAAGGTGAGCTATTGTGATCGGTCTTTGTCCGGCGTACGTCCGTCAGTCCGTCCGTCCGTCAACAATGGTTTAAAAACTTCTTCTCTGAAACTGCCTAGCCAAATTCAATGAAACTTCACAGGAAGTTTTCTTGGGTGACCATCTACAAAAATACAACAAGGGGTCACGATTGATCAACAACAACAACAACAACAACAACAAAATGGCCGACATCCTGTTATGCTTTAAAAAACATCGCCTCTGAAACTACCATTCAATGAAACTTCAAAGGAAGCTTCCTTGGGTGACCATCTACAAACATGCAACAAAGAGTCACGAATGATCAAAAACAACAACAACAGCAACAACATCAAAATGGCTGACTTCCTGTTTTGCTTTCAAAACTTCTCCTTTGAAACTACTGCTCAAAATTCAATGATTCTTTGCAGGAAACTGCCTTAGATGACCCTCTACGAAAATACAACAAGTGGTCACGATTGATCAACAAAAACAACAACAGCGACAGCAACAAAATGGCCAGCTTCCTATTTTGCTTAAAAAACCCATCTACTCTAAAACTAGTCCAAATTCACTTAAACTTTACAGAAAGCTTCATTGGGTGACTTAACAAAAATACACCAAAGGTCATGATTGATCATCATCAACAACAACAACAACAACAACAACAAAATGGCCAAAATGTTAAAATTTGATAGTTATGTAAAGTTTACTCTTGAAGTAAGGGCAGCAAGTCGTGCAATATGGTCTCCCTTTTTGTTGGAGATTCCACTACTTCCTATTTTAGTAACAAGGGAATAGATTCAAAACCTATCAAGTCTTCAACATAAACACTTTAAGGTAATTATTGTTCTTTTTTTAGGTTCATATATTAAAATAATTATTATACGTTATTCTTTAGAAGAAATTTCATTTTTACTTAATGATCAATTTAAAAATCAGACTTTTCCATTGAACTTCGTGTAGATTATTCTAAGCTACAATCTGATCTTCTTTGTGGATATTGAAAAAGGCTTAATGTCTTTTAAGAAAACTTTGACTTTGAACATGTGATTAAAGGTGATTTCTATCTAGATGGAAGAAGCAATGATATTAGTGGAAGGTGCTGAATGTATTCTGATATTTGTTTTTAGAGCTTAAGGCAGTTTATTGATTTTATTGGATGGTGCACTGTTTGTTGTGTGTTAATATATACTAAAAATCATTCAGTGTGCAAGCAATTTGACATAGTTTGGTCAGTGTGCAGGCAATTCAACGAAGTCCTGTGTGTGTGCAGGCAATTGATCTAAGTCCTGTCAGAGTGCAGGCAACTGAAAAAAGTCCTGTCAGTTCCAGGTATCTGTACCAAGTGCTGTCAGTGAGCAGTCAATTATCTAGTCCTGTCAGTGTGCAGCCAACTGAACAAAATCCTGTCAGCGTGCAGGTATGAAAATCAAGTTCTGTCAGTGTGCAGTCAATCATCAAGAACGAAATCCTGTCAGTATGCAGGCAACTGTGACAAGTCCTGTCAGTGATTATCCAGGCAACATGTTTGATCAGTATGTTTTTCAGTATTCTTTGAGAACAGATATCAAGCTATATTGATTATAAAGGTTAAACTCTTTTACTCAGATGAGCGATTTAGGGCCATTATTTTCTGAACTGAGTGGGTTTGATATCACAGCTTTTACTGAAACGTCGCTTAATGATTTAATTTCTTGCGAAGATATATCCTTTTATTATTATCACAAGGTTGAGAGACGCGATAAACAAGGATACATTCGAGGTGGCGTTTGTGTTTTCATCAAATATTCTATTCACTTCTCGCGTCGTCCTGATTTAGAGCTCCAATGTATCGAAAGCGTATGGGTCAATATTACACTAAATATCCTTAAAAAGTTTTTGTTTTGTAAATTTTACAGACCTCCTAACTCATCTGCCGCAGTTTGCGATGCTATAATGGATTCTGTGGGACTTGCCTTTGATACAGGAATAAGTGATATAATAATCACTGGTGATTTTAACTACAACACCATCAATATAAGCTACTCTAGACGTGCTCAAACTTTATGTTCATTATAATGTCTATCGCAGGTGATAACAGAGCCAACCCATCCACACTAGATCTGAATTGCATTGCCAACTCTAATAGCTTAATTACATCGGGTGTTGGAGATTCTTTTTTTTCATAAAATATTCGTTACCATCATCTTATATTGCCATTCTTAAATTTGCAAAATGTAAGTCTACCTCTTTTTCGAGAGAAGTATGGTTTTACGATACGGGTAACTGCGATGAGTTGCGTGGTCTTCTCGAGGGAACTGATCGGGATTCTCTTTCTGATTTGAATATCAATATATACACTGACAATATTACCAATGCCAATTTGACTCACGCAAAAAGATGTATCCCGACTGTACATGTAAAATATCTTATTCGCAAACGTAAACGTTACTTTAGTAAGGTTTAAAATACAAACTTAACCCAACTATGGTGTAAATTTGGCTAACTTTGGAATGAACAGATTTGGCCATTCGTGATGCAAAAGAAACATAATATTCTAATTTCTCAGAAAAAAAGCCCTATGTCTTCTCAGTCTAAAGGGTGTTGGACGTTTCTGAAGTCGTTTGTTGAACTTCAACCGAGGCCAAGCATTAATGCAAATCCAAGAGCCCTCTGACGGTGAACTTTGCCTAGATCATGCTTCACGCTAGTAAAGCTGAAGTTCTCAATACCCACTTTAAAAATCAATCTTTATTAGATGAAAGCGGCCACATTGTTCCGCCAGCTAGCAATCTTTACAGTAACCGCAAAATTGACAATATCACAGTGCTACCAAGTGAGATCACTGACATTATATTATCACTGACTATTAATAAAGGTTCAGGACCTGATGGCAAAAGCAATCGAATCCTAAAAAAATGTTCTCACTCGTTAGCTCGCCCATTGTGTTCCTTTTTTAATATGTCTCTCTTAATCGGTAGATTTCCAAAACCGCGGAAAGATATGTGTGCAGTTCCATACTTCCTGTTAACTATCGACCTATCTCCCTACTTAATATAATGGAAAAGATGTTCGAAAGGGCAATATATAAACACTTTTTTAACACCCTTCGTGACATAAACATTTTTACTCCGTTCCAATCAGGCTTTCGGCCAGGCGATTCTACTGATAATCAGCTTGCATACCTTTACAACACATTTTAAAGGCATTAGATGATGGCCTTGAGGTTAGAGCAGTATTCCTTGATATCATAAGGCATTTGATAAAGTTTGGCTACAGGGCTTGATTGTAAGGCTACAGGAAATTGGTGTAAATGGTAACTTACTTTCGTGGTTTAGTGACTATCTTAGCAAACGTATGCAATTTGTAGTTCTCCCTAGCTCTATGTCTGGTTGGGTCTTTCTTAAGGCTGGTGTACCACAAGATTCTATTCTAGGTCCCCTTTTATTTTTTATATTTATAAATGACATTGTTGTCAACATTAGAAGTAATGTTAGGCTATTTGCAGACGCTATTAGTCTTAATATTCTCGTTGAGGAGCCCGTAAGGGCCACAGAAATTATTCAGAGAGATATTTATAGCATCAGTACATGGGCTGATAAATGGCTAGTCACCTTTAATCCTGCAAAAACTAAGTCAATTTGTTCCCCAGAAAACGAATACCGCGTATTTATCCAGATTTGTCTATGTATGGTCAACAAATCTCAAGAATCAATTCGCTTAAACATCTTGGTTTGGTTCTTTCAAGTGACTGTACATTGCATTAACAATGGGTACATCAGAAGTAAAGCTCTTAAAAGAATATGCATCATGTGAAAGTTTCGTCTGGGCAGAAAATGTCTAGAAACTATTTATGTTTCGTACATCTGTCTGATTCTTGAGTATGCTGATATTGTCTGGGATAATTGTGCGGACTTCGAAAAAAAAAGAACTGCAAACGATCCAAAATGAAGCCGGTAGAATAGTCTGTGGGGCTACTGAGTTAATTTCGATTGATGTTCTCCATGCGGAGCTACGTTGGCCAACTCTGTCAGAAAGACGCATTAATAACAAATTATGTCTCTTTTACAAAATGAAAAACGGCCTTGCCCCAGAATATCTATCATCCATTGCACCTTTAAATGTCAGTTTACAGAATTATCCACTACGGAATGCATCATACATAAAAAAGGTTATGTCACGCACAGATTCTTACTTTTCCTCTTTCTTACGTTCAACTATACGTGCTTGGAAGGAATGTCAACAGAATGTTTGGGATTGCCGTTCAATTGCATCCTTTGAGTATGCACTTCGTAGTCTCTGCCCGCTTTACTATCATGACGGTAACCACGGATTGCAAGTACTTTACACTCGACAGCATACTAGTTGCAGTGGTCTTAACTATCACCTTTATTGTAAAAATATTATAAATTCTCCTCTGCAAGTGTGGTAAAGTTGAAAGTAGTACTCACTTTTTATGCATTGTCCTTTATATACCGACTAGCGACAAACTTTCTTTCGTGATATGTCAATTGTCACAGATTTGTTTTATTCTCTATGTTAATGCAACCATAAACAGTGAGAACAACTTCAAAATAACTGATACTGTTCATAAATTCATACAAGACTCGAAACGTTTCTGATCATTACCTGACCGGGAAAGTTTCCCCAATATGGTATGTACCCAACTTCTATTCTTCCTTAATATCTTTCTACGCACCACTTATATAGCATTTATACAATAATTTGTGCTTATTTTGTATCTATTAAATATATCATGTTTGATCTATCGAACCCATATCTAAACACACAATCCTTAGTTCTATTGTTAGCATTAGTAACTTTCTCGCATAAAACATATATAAATGTATCATCTAATCGTCAATTATACGCATTATTCTTGCAAATGTGTAATTTAATTCCTACGGAGAGGAACTCCATAATCTATGCTTTCTTTCCAATCCATTCTAATATTATAGACAACTTGTGTGTGTGTGTGTGTGTGTGTGTGCGTGCGTGCGTGCGTGTTTGCGCGCGCGCGTGCGTGCGTGCGTGCGTGCGTGCTTGCGTGCGTGCGTGCGTGCGTGGGTGTGTGTGTGTGTGCATATTCTGTGTAGTTTGTTTGTATATGCTGAATAAAATATGTTTAAATCAAACCACACAGGTAAGACAGTTAGCTATTTTAATGAGCGATCAGGTATATTCTTTTATTATTTTGTCATGTCTTATATTTCCATGCAACGAGTGTGTCATAGTAAAACATATCGTCAAAAGACTCGTTGACGGCCGGTCAGGTTTACTAATCAGACAGTTTGCATATTAAACTATGTGGAACAGTTTGTTCAGCTGGTTGAAAAACTCACTAGCAAGCTTATATTGGCTTGTTTGATGAGTTAAGAGAGCATGCAAAACTTGCAAGCAAGGAGTCCCCAGTCCAATACCCATTACTACCGATTACTCCGCACTCTTTTCGGAATGGCGAGAAAATTGAAAAAAATGTAGTTCGGCACAAACAAGTCTTCCAATTCGGACCATGCGAGTTTATTTTTTGTTCCCTTTGCTCTGGGTATTAGAAATAATACTTTTTGCAATACCCCCTCCGCATCCCCATCCCCGTGCAACTATTTATAAGCTTTAATGTTGATTTATAATTTTTAAAGCCATTGCCATTGCAATTAGAGAGATGATAATCTTGTAAGTAAAAGGCAATGCAAGTTATTGCTGCTAAATCAATTTACAATCTGCTTTAGAAAAAAAAAATTGACAGATGAACTGACAAATCAGTGTATCTGTATGTTTTTAGCTAGCTTGTTTAACTCAAAACACTGTAAAATTCACATACCCTGAGTATTTTAGTCCAAAATTCTAGTGTTATTATCACAACAAACTCTTGAAATGCATCGAAATAAATGCATTTTGTTTTTCAAAGCATTTTGACAGATTGCGCGAATTTGCATCCCCTGAAAATTTAGTTAAAACGGCATCGTAACGAAATATTGATTCACTTACCGGCAGTAGATGCCACTAAGTCGCCTTCTTTCGTAAAATTGGCAGTTTGTTTTGTTACAATTCGCCAAAATAAATGAAAGATCGTCACTCTTAAATATTCTTTTAGTCTACGATGTTCGAACGCCACCCTAAAAGCTTTCGTCTAATTTTTCGTTGACTACGAAAAAAAGGTGCTTGTTCGTACGAAAAATTCTTTATAAAACGATTAAACTCCCTGAGGTTATTCGTACAAAGTTCGTACGCAAAAAGAACTTTGTATGAAGTTTAATAAAACTTGCCCTTAGTATACCTTAATTAGGTCTTGGTATTTTTATATTAGGACTAATTCTACCTTAATAAGCACTTAGTATCTCCGGATTAGGACTAAGTTTCGGCGTCAACGGACTAAGTATATCTGAATAGGGAATAAGTTTTCCCCCAATAGTATTTTGATTATTTGGACCATTTTCATTTACAGGTCTGCTGTAATCATTTTATGGCAATTGTGCAAGGAAATAAAGAAAATGTATAGCGCACATGCTGAACATTTCAGTCATCTGGCAATTTGTCACTTAAAATGCATTAAGTAAATATATAAATATCAATATGCGGGAAGTTTTAAGATATTAATCATAGTGTTTTATCGTCCCAAATAGCTTAATGACAACCGAGTTATGAAGTAAATTTGATCAGATAACACGATCAATACTGCTATTTCATGTGCTTATTCACACGATTAAGTTAATTTTTACAATGCCCATTTTAACAAAATTTATACTAGAACGTAATCTAGAATAAAATAGATTTCCATTAGGATATCGCTCTAATATGGAAAACATACATAACCAGACCAGCAAACACATATCTTTACGAAATAAAGAAAGACAAACACAAAAACATACATTAAATGTCCATATTGGGTTAAGGCTTACGTATGTTGATTCAATTCAATTCAATTATCTTTTTTGCCACTAAATATCAAATATTTTATTTAAACAAATCTAGGGAAAAACGAAAAAGAAAAAAAGGAAAATGACAAAAACAACGACACAATTGTATTTCAGGCATGTATTTTGTAAGCTTATATTTACACATGTTCATAAGAATAAACTCAATTATGTGTCTGATATAATTGAAAAATTAAAGAAAGAAACATTTGAACAATTAGGCGATAATAAGTGAATAAAAGGCACGGCATTATTGGTTTAATGTGTCGAGTTAACGCATTCACTATGATATGTCGAGTTTAAACAGCTGCATTACGATTGGTGAGTCGTTAAAGAAGTAACGTTCCAGTTAGTCACTATCTTGATGCACAGACAGTATGTTTGGAGCCACGTCTTATCAATGGTGTTTTATGTCGAGAATGTATAGTACTACATACTACGCAAATGCGAACATATGTTCAGCCTTCTGCAGTAGATTATTTTTATTCTGTGTTTTTGTGAATGAAGAATGTATAGTTCTAGACCCCCAAAAAACAAACATACCTAATAATGACATAGTATATCTTAATAAGGATTAGGTATAACACTGATTTGTACTTAGTTTCACTTATTAAGGTCCTAATATATCCTTATAAGGAAGTAATGCCCCCTAATAAGGACTTATTTTCTCCTAATAAGGTTCAATGTCCCTAACAAAGACGGCGTTGCGCCAAACATCTTCATTGGAACTCTAAGGTATCCCTTCATAAGGACTTGCAATATCCAAATAAATAATGTAAAACGACGAAGTATCCCCAAATAACAACTCAGTTTCACAAAATGGACTAGGTATCCCCCTAATAAAGAATTAATGTCGCCCCTTAAGGAAAAGGTTTCTTCTAAAAGGGCTTAGTATCCCCAGGGAAGGACTTATTTTAGCCTACTAAGAACACAGCTACGCATACTAACGACGTAATATATCCTATTTAAGTATTAATATCTTCTACCTAGGACCTTTATTATCTTTATTTATTTCGGACTCAATATATCCTATTTGACCTAACTATTCCCTATTAAGAATTATTATCTGCTAAAAAGTATTTTTAACTTCTTACTTCTTATTTAGTGTGTCCTAATAAGGATCCGTATATCGCATAAAGACTTTAACCAAATTGGACTTTGTTTTTTTCTAATTATGAGGTATTAATTCTAACATATAGTAAGAAGCAACTATATAAGTAGCAATGTTAACAATAAAAACGAAAACAAATACAAAATACAAAAAAACTCCATTTTCTTACAATTTTTTTTTTTTTTTTTTTTTTTAATTTATTTCCTTGTCTGTGACAAAAACAACACAATGCAAATAGGAGGTAACTATCAATTTTGGGGTCTATACAGCTTTGTAACGACTTCTCACGTTACATGTCTCGACCAAAGAAAGTGGCGTTTACATTTTAAGTATATATTATGTATAGGCTATTGCTTTTATACGCTGTTTATTAACGCGCCTAAATATTTTCATAACAATTTGATGACCTTTTTTATTACATGAGCTTCGAACCATGTCTTTTGAAAGTAGTCAAACAGTAAAATTTAACTTGTGTCTCATTCAATTCGTCATACCCGTTCTACATTATATACACCAAGCGTTAAACCTTGCGTAAAATGGAGCACGTTTAACTTTAAGAAGATTCAAGAAATAGAAATTCTATTGTAAGTAGTGTGCAGATGAAACCTGTTTGAATTAATGCATTTTAATGAATTGAGAAACTAACTAAAGCGTGTTTTTTTAATTTCAGTTTTACTACCTGATTATTTTTCACTTTCAATCTATAAAATGTAAACACTTCAAATTCGAAGGCGGAAAATAGATAAGATAAAATCCTTGTTATATCTTGTTATGCGAGCTGATGATTGAATATCTTAAGCTTATATTAAAAGTACTCACTCACAAGCTGAAGTCCTGTGAGGATTTACTCTGAATATTTCTTACACAGCACTAAACAAGAGCCAAGGCCAGTATGTTTAGAGGAATAAAGCACACACTCAGAATGATATTCTTAAGTTTCAAAATGGCATTACGAAATCAGATTAGAACGCACATACATTCAACGTTATATAAATTTGAAAGGAAAAAATCACGCCAGGGAAATTGCTAGACACTTTTTAAAACGCGATTGTTAACATGTTGTGATTTCCACCAAGCGTATACAAAGAGCCGCATCTATATCAGGCAGTTCTGTTAAGAAGAGAGTTACCAGGTCAAATGTTAGAATCCAAAAATTCGTACATGAGTTGGTGCGTTTCCGTAAGTACTGTCGAAAGATAACATTTGCCGTCATTATTTAGAAGGAACAAACAAATCTACTAAACTGTCTACTTTAACCCGCACAACTACTTAGCGTTATAGGCTGCACCTGACAAAACCGTATTGGTTCCTAAACATCATTAACGCATTAAGGTTTAGTACACTTTTCGATAAAATTCTCAAAAAAGGACACCAAACGTTTACATGGACTTTTTATAAAAAAATTAAAGACTAATGGGAAATAAATACACAAATTTATTTTAAATTGGTCATTTTACCTTATTATCTCATAACCATAAAGCATAAAAAATGTTTTAGAAATTATGCTGTTATAGTCACGTTTTATTGTGCATTTTTAACAATATACTTGTCTTAATTCGATTACATATTCCATATACTTAAGAAAAAAATCATTCAGTAAAACTCTTTTCAGCAATTACTCAAGACCGTTCATCGCTCTATGATCGAGTTTTTGAAATATTGACAACATAGTTTTGTCAACGCATTATATTATAAATATTATGCTTTCACTTCATAAGATTTTTATTATGATATTAGGCCCTGTATATATTTTGGTGTAGTTGACTGAAGTTGTTTTTTTGTGAAAGTGAATGATTGCCTGAAACAGTGGAATTTGTTTAGGTCTATAAAAAATCCGGTTATCATTTATACAACGAAACTTCCCTAGGCGCGGACATTTTTGTGTCTACCGGATAGTTCTAAACTCTAGTTTGCTTGAAAGTTGATCTGATTTCGAAATAAATACAAACATAGAACCAATACTTATAAAACGCTCCTGGTAACCCCCCCCCCCCCCCTCCCCCCATTGTCACTATATGAATTTGTTTAACGCAATGGGAGTTTTTTTATACAAGAAGTGTTTAAAATCAATTGATTTTAAGGTTTGTTTTACAGTAGTTATTAATTGCGTATAGTGTAAGCAAAACGTCGAAAATTAATAGCTTTTAAATTATTATGAAAAGTATTTACAATCCCTTTCAAAATATAAAGATAATACGTATGTTTATTACTTTTGATATAAATGGAAACAATGCTAAATGACAAATCAACGAAAAACTAACTAAAATAATAGTTTATTTTACTTTAAACTTCGTTGATCTCGATGTTATGACGTGAAACCGTGACAATTGAATCGGAAAATATCTTAATGAAATCGAAAGTAGCGGCAGATAACTACCACAACCCATCTAACACTTACAAAAGTAAGACGTAGATAATAGAAGGTGAAAACAAAAGTACTATTATTACATTTTTGTAGCAATGCAATAATGAATTATTATTGAATAAAATAAATGGGTTACTATGAAATAATACACTCTAATGTTATGATGTTTTGATGTATTCTATTCAACTTAACTATTATAAATTTGTTAAATTATTAATAATAAGCTATGAACATTTGTCGTTTTCACATTGACAAGTAAATAAAAACGCTGTATTTTAACATTGCCACACAATATACAATGAAATGTCGTTTTATGAAAGTCTTGTCCGATAACACATTTGGTTAAGGCAAATGACCTAGAAACAGCAACGCAAAGCATTTCAGTTTTATACTATATCAATTTTATAATTTTTACAGGAACACACTGTTTGACTTTACGAAATTGTTAAAATCCTTAAAACTGCTTTTTTGTGTTTATACTCTTTATCACCTTGATTAAAACTAAATGCACAAATCAAATAGTACTGACAATAGAAAAAAAGAAACACTCTAACAAGCGTTTTGAAGACTTAGCACATGTGATTATTTGTTTGCTAGATTATATGTCACAGACTTCTGGTTTTTAGCAGGAGTTTTCACCGATATGGTCATCCTCGGTCAAAATCTAGGTCACAAGGTCAAATCTTAAAAGAAATAATTCCACGGTCTTAAAATTCCATTAATGTTTGTCAAATCTGTATGAAACTTGGTCAGAATATTTGTCTACATGTTGTCTTAAACTTTTGTGAATAAGGGTCACCTCAGATTAAAAACTAGGTCAAATATTTCCCTGATGTCAGATTTTTTTTATGCTTACCAAACCTATCAATATCAGTCAACAAATAAATTCAATTGCTATTTTATAAACACTCATTCCAATCATGAATTTCATATCTACCTTTAGTTTTCAAAAGTTTTAATTAACTTTAAAAATAGTTGTGTACATGAAGTCTTAGATAATAAAGTCAACAAAGTCAAAAACTAGGTCTCTGGGACAGACCTTATTGGAAAAGCTGATGTATTTATAAACTGTTCATTTTTCCTTACAGAAATGGAATAGTTTCTGTTGATCAGGTTATTTGTATGAACGATATCTCCGATAAGTATAAATATGGGTCTGTTTGGTTAAAAATACTAGGTCACTAGCTCAAATCCTTAGTTTGTAAAATTGCATCGTCAAATATAAATTCCGGCTTTGGTTTTAACAATATTTATTTCGATATAATATTTACAATATGTTTAGTTTGACAAATGCTAGCATAATCAACGTTTACAAAGACATAATATGAAATGCATATAAACAAAGAACATGTTAATTATGCACAAAACAATAGTGTAAACAGAATTGAGAAGTAGGCCTTAAGGTTTATACTATGTCTCGCTTCTGTAGGTCATTCACGCTACTTAGGCTAGTGCACAAGTTGCGGTGACTCGAATAAATATAATCATAACGTCGTATTGTGTAAACTATGGTATGGAAAGATAAGTTGTTTTAGTCTGAAATCATTTAGTTAGATTGAAGAAAAGACAACGATAGAATAAAGGAAGCTGAAATGAGAGGGGTGGTACAGGCACTGGTCAGATCGGGATCGGGATAAGGTTTGATTGTATGTGAGCTCAAAAACGTTTAGATTGACGTATATAGTTCTGGACGCTATCAAAGATAAGTTTGTTCGTTTGATATGAGGCCTCCTTCGATCAAAAGAGTAACAGTTGAAGAGACAATTGCCCAACGGTGGATAACCGAACAATCAGAAGATTTCTTTGGACGCTATATAATGGACAGGTGAAGAAAAAGTGAAAGGTGTCCTCAATTTTACCACATTGACAATTAGGACTGTAGACAATATTTTTTGAGAATAGATGTTCATTGAGATTGCTACAGTGCATACGTAACCTCGTATGTTTGACACAAGATTTGTGGTCACCTTCGTAATAGGAGTCAGGAACTTTTGTTTTGTTCTTATTGAGTTTGTATTTGAAAGAAGGCACTAATGGCGATGAACGAATTTCTTCCGAGAGTGCGTTCCATGCGGATATAGTTGATGGCAGGAATGAACTCGTCAACAACTGTGATTTGCATGAAATGTTCCGAAGGTTATTTGCATTTCTAAGGTTTTACGAAGTAGTATCCCCAACTCTTGTTGGAATCTGTGAAGTTAAATATGCTGGTGCAAGGGAGTGAAATATCTTGTAAAATAGGATAAGTTTGTGTTTACGTCGCCTTTCTTTGAGTGGTTCGATTCCAGTTTCAACATAAATATTGGTAAGAGATACTAGTCGAGTTGCACCCGATATAATTCTGGCCGCCTCATGAATGTGAAATACAAGACCTCAAGCGAAGAACGTACTTGAATGATCGCATGAAGTGAATTCGCTGCCAAGGCTTCTGTTTGACGGATTGAATATGATCGTGCCAGGAGCATGTGCTAGATAGAGTGACGCCCAAGTGTTTTTGAGTTGTAACTTCGGATAGTTGGGTATTGTTCATGAACATTGACGGGTGCACTTGTCTATTAGACTTCCTAGTGAATAGTAGCGATTCGGTTTTCGCAGGATTAAATGTAACAAGCCATCTTTCAGCCCACGTGTGAATTTTTTCAAGGTCATCAGTTAGTTGCTGCGCGGCAAGCACGGGGTCTTCGACTATAAAATACAAGGTTGTATCATCTGCGAAAAGTCGTATATGTGATTGTATATCGCAGACAATGTCATTAATGTAGATAAGAAAGAGCAGAGACCCAAGAATGGAGCCTTGAGGGACTCCAGCTGATATTGATATCGTATCAGGCATAGAACCAGAAAGAACAACACGTTGTTTACGTTCGCTGAGATAATCCCATAGCCATAGCAATAAGAAACTGGTAATGCCACTCCCACGAAGTTTATGGATAAGACCGTCATGCCACACTCGATCAAAGGCTTTCGAAATGTCACAAAATACTGCTCTTACTTCTTTACCTTTATCTAGAGCGAGACAAAAAAGCATGATAGATCGATACAAGCTGGTTGACAGTGGAGTCTTTAGGAACAAAACCAAATTGAAATGGGGTTAGATAGTCGTTTTGTCGCAAGATATTGAACATATACTTTTGCAAAATTCTTTCAAGAACCTTACTGGCAACACTTAATAGGGAAATAGGGCGATAATATCCAACATCTTGGGGGTCAGACTTCCACTTACATGGTACTTTACCGAGATGAAGTGAGGTATTAAAAAGGTCGCGAAGTGGGTAAGAAGTTTCAATTGCTACTTCCCTCAGCACAAAGCTATTTATTAAGTCTGGTCTAGTTGCTTTGCCTGTTTTAGGAACCATTATTGAATCAATTACATCTTGAAGTGAAATAACATAGTCTTGTAGTTTTGGATTATCAGTGTCAGTGGAGGAAAGAAGTGGCCTGTTTGGTATATTTAATTGAGTCTGAGATTGAAAGAAAGTGTTAAGTAGGTTCGCTTTGTCTGTATCTGATTCGTAGATAATACCGAAGTGGTGGGATTTCTTTAGATGAAATTGTTGGTGTAGCGAAGTTCTTGGTGGTTTTCCAAAAGTCGGAGGCGGGATTGTTTTTTTCCTTGAGTCGTGTAGCTAGTTTTTCATAATGTGACTGCTTGGCAGTTCGAACAAGGTTGGTAACACGATTTCGTATTTGATTATATATACACCATTGGTGTTTGGAATTTATACGCTTTGCCTTTCTATAAGCGCGCCGTCTTTGTCGAAGTGATTTTCGGATTTATTTACGAAACCAAAGGGGGTCCTTATTGCGAATTACAACAGTCTTTGTAGGTATGCAGGTCTCACACATAGCCATGAAGTATTTAGTGAAGTTATCGGTATATATGTCGATATCTGTGTGCAGGCAAGACTGCCAGTTAAAGTTTGAGATAAGGTTCGTTAGTTTTACATAATCACCTTGATCGAATTTACAAACGTTTAAATGATGAACCGAAGTTTTATCGAAGCGAATAACGCAATTAACTGGACAATGAAACCGTACTAACTGTTTGAGGAATGGTTCACCTACTCCACAGTCGAGGACAATATCTTTTGAAGAGACAAGAAATAGGTCAATGACAGACTCAGAGGACTCGGTGAAGTAAGTAGTGCCTCAAATTACTTGGGTCAAGTTGAACTGTTGACAGATTGAGTCAATCTTTTGGCGGGTTAAGGGTTTATTTATATCTAGGTTAAAATCCCCTGTGATAAGAATGTCTGTAATACCAGTATCAAGTAGAAGGCGTCTATTTTTAATTCGCAGTTCAAGCCAAATACATTCAATGTCGTTTATCTCGAGGTCATGTCTTTCTAATGCAAACAAATCTGACTTTATGTATACAATAATACCACCATGTGCATCAGTAAGCCTGTCTCTTCTATAAGGTACATAGAAATTTGGAAATATCGAAACGGGGGTAGCTGAGTTAAGAGTGAGCCATGTTTCCGTGAAGGCTAATATGTCAAAGTTGCGTAGATCAGCAAACAAGATGACCTTTTTGCTACTGAAGCTTTGAATATTATAGTGGACGATATTAAGGCAGCTTTCATGCGGCTTTGCCGTATTGGCGTCTTGTCCTTAAATTACTTCAAATATTGTTAAACGTTTCGGAAAGTAGTCGGTGCTCAAACTAATACGAGCATAAAGTATAATGATGATTCAAAGGCTTGCTAAAAAGATTGTCCCAGCAAGAACAAAACAAAAAAAAATGAATTTCATTGTAAATAAAGTCCTTAGCCATTGTATTGTACAGTGGGAATGTAAGGTAATTTAGGGAGGCATTGTCTATATTTAGAAACATGTAATGTAATATTTAGATACAATTGCTGATTACAAGTTACCTTGTTCTTAATCGTTACAGGCAATAAGTACTTGTTTCACAATCGGTGTTATTTAGATAAATTTTGATAAATACTACATAATTAAAGTCACTTGGTGTATATCAATATTATGTGTGAACATACCATAACATTGTTTTGAGGGGCTGTTGATTTAAATTTAATGTTAAGGTTAACTTAAAAAAGAAAATAAGTCTTCAATAATATTAGCAATAAATAAAACATTGGATCAATGTCAGTTTTACGCAAATTCTTGTGAAGACGCGTTTTTGCACAGTCCCAAGAGATATCTGTATGATTGTTTTGATCAGCGCGTTTCTTGGTATATTTGGTTTTAGGGATGTCAGAACTTAATGTTTAGCGATGATATTAAATACTTTTAAATGTTTATTTCTTTTCAATTCGGCCTTCTTTCAAACTATTACAGCTATAGCAATCTTTTAAACAAAGAAAGGTATACAGTTAAAAATAAAGCTTTTTATGTATATTTGCTCTTTTGACCTTAAAATGCGCTTGATTATTATCTTAAAAGGTCAATGATAAATGTCTAATTGAAGTACTTCAATTTAAAATAAATGGATATAAACCTAAGCAAATGTTCGTACGTTTTCAGCTGTTGAATCTTTCCAAAATATATTGTACTGCCCTGTTCTGAATTTTTTGAATGGGGAATATTTATGTGTATGCGATAAGATACGATAGCTTAAGATGTATTCTATTTGCTAGCATTGGTCATATAATAAATAGAACTTGTTTTGTACCAACAAATACCAAAGCTCAGTTGATAAATATAGTTTGATTTATGTATGTATTATTTATAATATGTGTCTCATTAATTATGACTTATTCATGAAATAAAACATAATGGTTACTATTTTCAAATCCTTCAGCCTAGAGTAATGTTTTCATTGTGAGATACACGTGACAGTGTTGATAGTATTACGTGCATTTATACATGGTATGGGAATCTTGTTAGGTTTAATCCTTACACACACTAATATGGGCAAGTTTGCTGTCAATTAAGATAAACAAAATATCACCTACATACTACGTTATAGTCACGAAATTTTGAAAATAGAAACCGCATATGAAAGTATCAGGGTATCATAGGCATTTTGCTTCGCAAATTTGACATATATTTACAGCACATTACTGCGATCTATTTGTTTTGAAGAATACTACATGTCATTGCCATTTACGACATACTGATTAATTACACCTGATTAAGGGTGTCACGTCTTAGGATTTTGACCATGAGCAAATAAAGTTAATGTATTTAACAATTAAAGATTCTAAAGTCAATTTCGATATCAATATGTGCAACATAAGATTGATCTGAACGTCTTAAAGATAACAAGCTATAAATTGCAATATTGAAAACAATGCATATTAATTTCCTAAATATTTCTGAAAGAGGTCGAAATATTAAGAAAAACTAAGTCGATAACGTATTTTTCATTAAAAAAAAGGTGAAAAAACGCTGTATTTAAAAAAATCCAAATTGTGACATATCAATTGTGAGCGTTCTTTACCTTTTTGAAGTCAGTTTAGTAAATCGATATCTTCATTTAACAAATTGAGTTTAAAAACAACATGTGTAAATATCCAAAAATGGAGCTTAATGTTCTTACTCTTATAAATAGGTTATTTTGAAAATTGCGGACATTTTGTATACGACTTTCATTTTATTCATATCCTAAATGATGTCTATGTATATCTACTTGTTGAGGCTATAAGTTATTATTTGAAACATGACGTAGCAAAAGCTGAACATTATTTTCAGATGATTTATCTTGAAATCATAGATCGTGCAAAATACATTGTCTGATTCTTATGTTTTTATCCTTTTACAAATATATATTTTTTAACAAGTTCGAAAACGAAAACATTTAAGCTAGTTATATTTTTCATGAATATATATAATACAAGAGATGAAAATGTTCGACCATATATACAGTCCTAATATATCGAGGCAAGACATCATCGCACACAAACAGAGATTTGTTAACACAAAAATATAATCACTTTTACATATATCATTTATTTTGCTCCAAAAAGAAGGATACAATATCAGATGATTTAAAGCATTTTACTGAAATGTTGATAACGCTTTGAACGCATCAATTTACGTTTTATTATTTAGGAAGGAATACAAATGGAAAATGAAGATGGACAGAAAATAGCCCGTGGGGAGACAACTCTTCTTTCTGGGCTCCCCGATTCCGAACAAAGAGATAACAGTGAGATGGTAAGATTGTATTAAAATATGTCTAATATTTATAAAATTTGTAAAATCAATACTTTATTGCTTCAAATAATTTATAATTTCCCTTAATTCATTTTCTTAACATATATATTTAATTAATTTATTACATGCTTCTATATGAAATATGGAGTTCTAAAGTGAAATAATAACAGTGAAAATATCAAAATAAGGAATTTAAATATCAACTTTCAGAACAACTTTTAAAATATTTTGTAGTTGCTACCCCTTGATCAAAACAGAACACCTCACTTTGAACCAGAAAATGTTGCCAAAGCATAATATTTAAAATTAAAAGAAAAGTTACAAGTAAAGTAAAGATATATTTGGAAATTCAACAACTTTCCGTTTATTAGAAAAATGGTTATGCCGTTTTTCAGACGTTTTTTTTTTATCTTGAAGCTGAATGTTCGAACATTTGCTCTCATACCAAACAAATTACGGACGAAAACAACTGTTCGAGCACAAATCGAATGTTTTCCCAACGTTCAAATGTATTTTTAACTGTTTGTCGTTGTAGTACGAACTTCCCGGAAATATCAGACAGCGATTTACAGATTAACTAATATTTATTTTATACGCAATTGTTTTGCTAACACATTCGACCCTTCATGCCCCGCTTAAAATAAAAGGTATTTTCGTTATTTTTTGGAACAGAGATGCACTTTTGAAACTTTATTGAGAAATGTTCATCAAATCTTATCAAGTAAAAAAACAAGCGAAAAATAAACTATAAAACAAGAATATCATAGAATTTTTTTTCAACAAACCGGAAATAGAAAATTGACAGCTACGTCACCAGGTATAATTGTGCGTGAGGGGCGTCCCACGTGTATAGGAAAATAACACCGTTTTCAAAAAAGTGGGTTTGTAAGAAATCAATTTAAATACTATAACTCGGAATATTAGCATAAAGAAACAGAAAAAGTGTTTATTGCAGTGTAAGATCGTATTTTATTTTACTCTTTATCATACAATCTTACACGAAAATTAACAAATATCCTCTATATCATGTTTAAACAAGCAGCTTGATTGTGCGAACAAAAGAGATAACAAATTATAAATTGCAATATTAAAAATAATGCATATGAGTTTGCTAAATATATCAAGGTCGAGGTCAAAATATTTAAAACAAAACTAGATCGATATGGTATTTTTCAATTTCAATGAAGTAATTCACGCTTTCTTTAATTAAATCCAAATTGTGACAAATCAATTTTGAGCATTCTTTACCAAAATTGATGTAATGTTAGTAAAAAGCCATCTTAATTTAACAAATTGAATTTAAAAACAATATGTTTTAAATATAAAAAAGCTTAATGTAATTATTATAATAAACAGATATTTCCGACTCATTTTGTATTGGTACTTGGTGAAGTATCATGTCTAAATGCATGCGTATT
This sequence comes from Mya arenaria, assembly GCF_026914265.1. Taxonomy (NCBI): domain Eukaryota; kingdom Metazoa; phylum Mollusca; class Bivalvia; order Myida; family Myidae; genus Mya; species Mya arenaria. The sequence continues at coordinate 43,062,197 of NC_069137.1, read as the reverse complement.
TCAATCAATATATAACATAAACAACATGTGTTGAATTCCCAAAGGCATTATAAAATAACATAACTACTTTTTTAAAAGTCCCATATATTGAAAATTGCGGACATTTTATAAAATACAAATTCAATAAAACATCTCAGCTAGTTATATTATTCATGATGAAATACAATAAACCACAGATGCCAATTTTCGATCATATGAACACTCCTGATAAATCGAGGCAAGACATCAACGCACACAGAGTTAAGAAAACACTAATAAATTATCGCTTTAAAATATATCATTTCTTTTGCTTCAAAAAGAAGGATACTTTGTGAGGTGATTTAAAGCATTCTAATGAAATGTTGATAACGCTTTGAACGTATCAATTTACATTCTATTATGCAGAAGGGAATACACATGGAAAATGAAATTGGTCAGAAAACAACCTTTGGGGAGGAAACTCTTCCTTCTGGGCCCCCCAATACCGAAGAAAGAGATAACAGTCAGATGGTAAGATTGTCTAAAAATATGACTAAATTTCTTTTTTGAATTCGGCTCTTAATTCAATAAAAAAGTTTGATATCTATATACAATATTTTATTGCGTCAATTTGTTTTTAATTTCCCTGAAGTCATTTTCTAAACATGTATTTTTAAATAAATATTTTGTATACACAAGCAGCTTGATAATGCGAACAAGTGGGTATCCGAAGATGGTGAGGGAAGCTTCTCCGAGCACATCCAAAAAATACTTGAACACTTAAAGGTAATTTGCAACTAGGATTTTTAACAAATTGTGATAAAACTTTAATGCTAGAGCACATGGAGGCTTTATATGAAATTGCGTTTGAAACCGCTAGGATTAAGGTCAATGCACCCTCACTTAAAAGGAAGCCGTTGCAACCGACTATGTAAAGTTTCAGTTGACATTTTGTCACAAAACATTGTGTATAGGAACAGTTTATGGATTCATTCCTTGGGCCCCTTTGAACAATATCAAGGTCACTGTTACTCTACATAGAAAATGGACGACCCTTAATTTATATTTTTTGCGTTGACATACTTTCACCAAATTTCGTATAAATAAAGAGTAACTTGTGACCTTTAAAGGTAAAGATCACTGTTAGTCTTTGTTAGTTGAAAGGTATAATCAAATTAATACTAAATTAAAAAAACAACAACATTAGTTTGAGTTGACATATTGTGACCAATCTTATAATAAAGAGACTTTTAATTAAGACCATTGATGTGATAACATTCGGAGTCCCTTGGCAAAAGGTCAACTTTATTGTTTCTTGTATTGAAAACGGTTGAAACTGAATATCTACAGTTTCGGTTGAAGTTTCATGAGCAAACGAAGTACTTAGGTAAAGTAAAGAATGCTCTATCATATGGTCACGTTCAGTGCCTTTCAAGAAAACGTCAACCTCACTTGTTCAAAACAATGAATAGTGACTGAAACTAAATGTGTCTAGTTATGGTTGACATATTGTGATCAAACTTGTTATGTATAGACAATTCAAGAATATTTCTTATTAGGTTGTGTTTGATGTCCCTAGGATCAATGTTACTGTTATTTATATAGGAAAACGGTAGAGACTTTATGTATTTCACCTAAGTAATTGCATTAGTTAAGATAGGCTGGACATATTGTGACAAAACATGGAATAAGAATAGTTTATAGAGACCCGTCATGGAATTTTGTTTGGATCCCAATGGACAAAGTTAATATCATTATACTATAAACGGTAATACGATGAATCTGTATTTTTAGTTAAGGCTGGTAAAGATCCCTGTAATTTATAAAAAGAACTACCATTGAAACTGAATATTTGGAGTTTCTGTTGAAGCACTGTGAGAAAATTTAGAAAACAATGAAGAGTTCATGGAAACCTTGTTTGTTTTGGTTGACATATTTTGACCTCTAACGGTTATGCGCTTTGGGTATATTTGGTCAAGGTCAAATTAACTCTTACTTAAAATAGAATTACCGTTGAAACTGAATATCTTTACTTTAGGTTGACGTATTGTGAAACAATTTGAAATACAAGCGGGGTTCATGGTGACCCTTAATAGGAGTTCGTTTGATGCCTTTTAGGTCAAAGTCATGGTCACGGATACAATGTTAGAAGCGATTGAAACTGAGTTACATGTATTTGTTTGGGTTGACATATAACTATTCAAATTGCTAAGGTATATTGGAAGAATGAATAAAACTTCCAGGGAATTACGGTTTAGACCTATATGGTCACTGCCAATGTTACTGTAACTAAGGATAATTAACCCGTTCTTTCGGACTATCCTTAGCTACAGTTTATTGTTGTAACTAGTCCTTGTAGCTGTTGGTAAAATAGAAACAGGTTTTCTGCTGTGTTGTATTTTACTGTGAGTCATTGAAAACCATATGTAGTCGCATTGCGGCCTTTCTTGTTTGATAAGTTTGTAGAAAATGCATGTTGTCCTTTATTTCTTTATAAGGTTGCCTTTTTTCGTTTTTACACCTGCATTGTCCACAATCAAGGACACATATCTTGCATACAGTCTTGAATACGGAATCCAATCCTCCTTATCCTCAAACCATGGACCGTATAAAATCATTGAAATCATTTAGACGTAAGCAAAAATACGTGTCGATTTCATTAGAGTCTCAATTTTCTATACCATTGGAATTTTATAAATTACTTGAATAAATTCACTGAACGTCGAATGTTTAAATGTTAGCTACATCGGATATGTGATCACAATAACTTTTCAAACAATTTTCTTTTCACAGACGTTTACATTATTGCTTCTCCCTTCAGAAAACGGTTGATACACTGAGCAATAGTAGCAATAGTAGAACAAATGCCACTTTCGAGGCATATATGAAAATACTTTTTCAGCAATAGAAATAGGAATTTCGTACATTGGTTGGCTGAAGCTATGCAATGAAAAAAAAATATATGCCTTTCAAACTTCTACCTGTGAGTTCATTTCCAAAGACTTGTTTAAGTGATGTTAGTACTTTGTTTAAGTAAAACAGTTAGATTATTGTTCAGACATCTCTGCAAGGAATTATTACAACACATCAAATTAAATAGTCCATAGTGCTAGATAATCTAACTTCAGCTAAAGTACAATCACATATGGGAGACAATACTGTACAAGTCCAGACTTCCTCCTAATAAGGTTTACCTTATCTTGAAATGACTGGACTTATGTTAGATGATAGCCATATGAACTTGTGTTACATGCTTTTACATAGACTCGGTGTTACAAGAACCCAGTCAGATAGGCATATTTCGTTAGAAAAAGTATTGTTAAAAGAACAACACTATTAAATACATTCAATGTTACATTCCATTACTAACTGCAAATATCTCTTACTAATACACAATGGAATAGATGGTATATTAAAACATCAGATTATCTAACAAGCGTATTACAAATCTAACCCTTTGTGAAATAATGTTTCTATATAAAAGTAAATGTAAAAAATATACCTGTTTTAGTTTGAAAGCAGAAATTAGAACGAGTTACAATACAGAATAATAGTAATAGCTAGTAGGTGATTGTCCTTTATAAAATGCCCTCACATCGTATCTTTAGGGGAATTATATTATTTTGTTTATTTTATTATCCCCACCGCTTGGCTAATTGTTTTTTAACCGGGGGTTATTGTTTGTATACGTTCGTATATTGTATATATTTTACGTGCTAGCTCTATATATAAGTTGTGTAAAAGCATTATACCACATGTTAATTAATGATAAAATATGATCATTACAATTTGAAATTTTAGTCGGGCATAATTTCATTCATAAGATTTCATTTGAGTTCTTGTTTTTAAAATCAAACTGTTTTTATTTATTCTTGGTGCACACGGAATTTTGAGCAAGTTTTTTCACCTGGTGTTAATTTGTAAGATTACCGATTAGCATATTTATGGCCCTGAGCTTGGTTTGTGACTGCGATAGGGAATGTATCTGGCAATTAAAAAGTGTGAATGTAAGCTCCATCAAACCAACATTATAATTTGCTATCTAGTGTTTACTACGCGTCATATGTTCAATGAAAAAATAAGCCTCTTTAAACAATAAATTAAAAGTAAATCGTCAACTGCATGTTTGAATTTCTCTGATGGAGGCGGCATGTTTCAGCACACTGTGGTTTTCTCTTTATATATTACATGGTTAATGCAGCGATCCCTGACCAAAGCGTGAAGTAAATGGGACTACTGGACTGCGGTGAAGGTTGGACCCATATTGTAGGCAATATGTATATATACTTAACAGTTCTTTATTGAACACTCTTGTTTTATTTCAACGACGATGGATATGTTTTTATAAACATATCATTACATATGATTGGAAAAGTTTTGCTTGTTTGACAAGTCATATTTTTTTTTCTCAGGCTATGGAAGCTATTCGAGGAAAAAAAAGAATGGAAGGTAACGTACAATGCTTTTCAGAGTTTATTGGATGTATTAAAAGTATCTATAGCGCTTATTACTTAGGGCTAATTGACTTTTGTTCTTTAAGTTATATTGTCAGCGGTTTTTAGAATAATACGTAAGTATAAATAAAGTTAAATTATATGATAGACACGTTCATATCATATTTATTTGATGTTACATTGCAAATTTATATAAAAATATAAAAAAAAAAAACGTATTTGTTGATATACTGGAGATCAAAGATAACAACTTTCAAAATACCCGCCACAACTCGTAGCCGTTCGTAGCCAGCTTCGGAATTGCTCATTTACATAATACATGAAGCGCCCGTATGTAAACAACCGATAGCGTCTTTCATTCAACTACCGACATGATCAAAAACATGTATCTACCAGTTACTCCTGATATTTAAGCCTTATTTTATTTTACTACTTACTGACGATTGATTGTCATAACCAAAGAACTTGCTTTTAAATGTTTATTTTTATTTATAATAAGTTATACTATAGAAAAAAGCATGTCTAACTGAAACGGGTGGGGAAAATGGCGTTCATATCCAATCGCGTCTAATTCATCATATATATCGTAGTATGTTATTGTTTGGAGCAACGCCAACAAGTTAACGTGTAGTTCTGGACTATTAATCTATGATCGATTAACATATTCCTAGTGAAAAAAAAGAAACTAAAACAGCTAGTGATCTGGGTGTTAAGTAGACAACAACATTTATAGATTAAGTTTTTATTTTTACATTCTCAGTCATCAAGCATTCTCCCATCCCAAATAGATGGAGAGGATGTTGGTGAGCCTGGTCCGTCGATTGAAAGACCTCAACAGAGCAAAGAAGCAAATCAGCTTAAGTCAAAAACACATAATCATAGCAATCCAACTTTGAACTTGAATGATGCAGACAGTTAAAGCTGAAATCTCACAGATTGAACGTTTTGACAACTCTTTTTAATTTTGTCTTGACACGAGCCAATTTATGCGAAATTGCATGTAAACAGTCCTATAAGACTGTTAACAAAAATAAGATCGCAGATTTTTATATTTGAGTTCGAAATGTGATGTTTCATGCATTCTTTTTTAAACCGGTAAGAACGCTTTAAACATTACTTTTCAAAGGGAAATATGTAAATCTGAGATCTGATCTTTTGTCAGCAGTCTTTCATCACTGATTTGCAGATATTTACGGAAAAGTACAGCTTTAAGAATCCAAAACAAGGTCAGCCTAATTTGACATTACACATAATTGAAGCTGCAATTTCAAAATCAAATCAGCAATTAATTTGTTATGACAGGAGGATGCACAATTGTGTTGGGGGTGGACTTAAAATAGTGGCTGAAATAAAACCATGAAAATGCAACAACTTGATGACTTCTTCTTGAATTAAAACTTATTTTAAATGTATTCAATAAATTATGCAAGCAAAAAAAGTCAAAAAAGAGCTGTCAAATACAAATTCAAACTTATTTTTAAATACTTTCAATGTGTTCATATTGAGAAGGTAACATGACTAAATAATATGAAGAGAACAAATATACACACATTTACATAATTTAAGTACATATATTGCTTCAAGTACCCAAGTATTTCTTAAGAATTGACCATATGTGTTACCTTATGTGACAAACTTGATCTCCCTAAACTTTTTATCAAGGCGAACATTCTGATTAAGTTTAAACTCATGTTATCTGACCAAGCAATACCAAAGTTATGGAAAATACAACTTATCTCCATTCGGACCACGTGTGACCTTGTTTCAAACTAGTCAACAATGGAACCATTGTCATTAAGTTTCATGAATATTGGAGCACATAGTAAACCTCATTAAATGTCACTTATAAACCTAGATACTTGTTTGCTGTATAATTGCCTGCTTGGTTTAGGAAATAACTTTCCGAGGTGGCTAGAGTTTCGTCGAGGGTCGTGCTTCTCCAAAACAGCCTTTTTACCCATACCGATATTGTTGGTCAAGTGACACGTCAAGATCTGTTTCTTCAGCGACACTTTGTATTGATAGGTCTTTTGTCTTTCACTGGATATACTGGGGGATACTATTGTCATCCTCTACTTTTTGTTCCACACACGGTGTAGTCTGCAAAGCCTTTTACAGAATAAGATTTGATCATATCAATACATTTCATGAAGTAACATAAACATATATATAATTTTAAACAGCACCTCTTTGTAGAGTGTGGTCGAGGTAACATGTTTCAGTTATGCATATTCTTAACAATCTTAATCAAATTCCTGACAGCATGGTGTTTCAAAGCAAGGTGTTCGACAAATCTCCCATATTCGTACCTGTATTTCCCTTTCCAAATGATTGTTGTGGTCAATGGCCGCTATGAGGTTTATTATGCGGTACACTTGTTGCGAGGAGAACCACTTCGAACATTACATAAGGATGTGCTGTTTGAAGCCTTCCAGGTCAGCTGTACTTCTAAAAGAAGTATACATTTTATTAGCAAATAAAATAACTTTATTTACTTACACATTTATTTTTCCAAATAGCAACATGGTGGTTTTGCATTTTTAAAGTATCTGTCCAGCATTAAGGTGTACAAGTGTGAGGTCGAGCTCTCATAGAGTGATTTAAATTCCTAATGAGTTTATAAGTTTCCAGGGATTGTGTTAGTGTGGTTATCCGGGTATTTACTTTTACTGATAAGTTAATAACAGTGTAATATGCTTAATTTCTTGTGATATAGTATATTACACTGAATCTTAGTTTCGTCTCGGTTTCCGTAATAATCATATTACTTTGTATGTGTAATATATTATAGAGAAGAATGTCAAATCGAAGAACGCTTCGAGTTAAGGTTAGAAATACTTCTCTCGTTTTGTGTTAGCAACCAATGGCATGTATGGTTTCCCTTTTTAGCTTGACCATTCGACAAATATAATAGCTATACTTGTCAACCTGGCGTTTGTGTCACACCATGCATGTAAGCCCATTTAAGAAAATATCTCAGCAAAAAAGCATGAAACACATAACAATTTTTGACAAACTTTTCCATCCATTCAACCGATCTAGAACATAGTTAGATAACAATAGCATGCATTTAATGCAACATATTGCCATTTATTATAGATACGTTTTAAGTTTTGCATGTAAGCACACACAGAAGCACGCCTCAGCAACTGCTTGATGTACTGCATAATAATTTTTAAACTTAATGCAATGGTTCTCAACTAGCAAACCTATTTGATTAATCAAGTCAGATTATTCTATTTTGTTTATAATGCGATTGTTTTGTCCTTTTCATTTGACTAAGAAGATTAATTCTGATTAAGGGCTTGTATTAAATCGTCAATATCTCAGCAATTAGTTAATGCGTTTCATTGACATGTCAAACACGGGTTCCTCAGCATCCAACCTACTAAAAATACGGTATAGTTAAAGACTTTAAGGTTCACTCACTAACGTCCTGTTTGAACTAAGTACTTAAGTATTTGATGACACTTCAAGTAAGGTAACATTTTGATGTTAGACCCGGTTAATATATCGTTTTTACATTTGTATTAAATAACTGAAGTAAATTGTTTTAATACATATTATATTTTTTTCGGATATCTTACCAGCTGGACCCCAGCTTGTCCAAAACAGTTGCAAATACATTCAATTTTATTGACTCCTTCACTTTATTGCGATGTACGTGCTAATTTGTTACCTGGGAAGAGTAAGGTAGTGAATTTGAACTAATTTATATTCGGTTTACCTTTGAGCATTATGATGTCTTAATAAACGGCTTCGAAATATCCACCTACAAGTTCAACACAATATTGCAGACTTGTATAGCGAGGTAGTATTAATTAACATGATTTGATGTTTAGGAGTTATAATAACGACGGATTGCTCGTTTCTACATGATTTTCTGTTACACGGCGCACTATTATGTGCCGAGTATATGTCAGTAAAGGGCGTGAGCATTCTGAGTATTAGGGGGGTTTTGAAAATCTGTCTATTATGAAACTGTTTAACTCAGTGAATGTAAAAGGGAATCAAATGTCATCTTATTTCATTGGTGCAATCTAGAGAAACACCGTTACAGCATTAAATACATTTTGTTCATATTTGGATAGGATATTATTAAAATAGGATGAGAGAAAGATAATCCAAAATACAATTATATTTTCTTACATGTTTTAATGCATTTATTTACGTACTTTATACTGTCCATGCTATATTTTGGGTAAGCTGCGTACAAATGATTAAATAGCATGGAAATCTTCACATGTGATTTATTTGTACCTCTTGAATGCCAAATTAACTCTGTTACGGTTGAGTTAATTGCTACCGTGTTCAATAACACAACAACAAGTATATGTATTTTTTCATATATAGTAATGCTCAGGACAATGTTTGATAACCTATACAAATGATCTCATCCAACAAATAATTTGAATCAATAAGAAAGCTAATCTATATTAAATGTTGTGTCTGAATAGTTATCAACTATTGAAACTTTTGAACACTAGTTTCCTAGAAATGTTATGTTGGCCCGGAACTCACCGGACTGATAATAAATTTGCACAACGGCTCATCATCGGGCCGATGTCCGCATATTGGTATGTGTCCGACGAATAGCCAGCACAATGGCGAGATCCGATTATGTGCTTTTTCTTATACAGTTGACTTGTCATGCGCAATGACAACAGAACAAGATACAGGGTTTTGCATTGGCTCGTTTTCTGAGAAATATAATAATGCAGAGAAAACCTAAACATACTGGTATACGTATTTTATACTCACAACTCATTACCTAAGAAAACAAACTATTTGATCATGTTTAATTAACATTTATTAAAGCAAATAGGTTATCAAACAATGTGGATTGTACCCCCGCACAACCAAATTTACAATCAACATGTACATAATATAACATAGATAAATGCCATACATAACATAACAGATGAAATTCTATTACAAATTACAAACATTGGAATTCTAAGCGTGTTTGAAATCTTAATTTTGAGTAACTGATTCTGCTTCTGTAATTTTCAAACAAACAATATATGTATTTATATTTGATAACTAAAATATATGTTCCACAAGATGTATTTCACAAACAAAAATTATAAGTTTATATGATTATAAATGCTTAAAACAGAGATTTATAAACGAGTTGAGATTAATTTGTTTTTTCATACCATACCGACATGGTATTGAACGATAATTAAGGACAAAAACTCCTGCATTAAACATTAATGGTAAAGCATTATATTTTAAAACAAACTATTTCATTCCATTGTACCAGGGGTACACTCATTTAACGTTGCCTGCCTACTTTCCCTTTTTGTTTTGCTCCACCATTTCTGTCCGAAGCTGTCTTCATCCAGGTAGCACATTTTTCTTTTACAACGACATGATTTCACGATATCTTTCCAGGAATCCGGTATTTACCAAATGCTTTTACAATGAATATCAACACTGGTCCTTTTTACCTGTCAGGTATAGACACCTTGGTGGTATTGTCACAGGCATTTCTTCATCCTCATCGGATAAAAACACTCTTGCTCTGATTTATATGACATGAATATTGCACATTCTTTGTTATAGCAATACATGCTTAAATTGGAAAATCCGAATCATTTTTCCCTTTTTGGTATAGTTTAAGGTTGGAATAGTCTGCTTTCGTTTTTCTTAAATGTGAAAAACAACAACACATCACCTATTTTAAAAATGGATTTCCATCTCGTTTGAAACGAAACATATCATTTATCATTAATAAATATGAATCACATTTATTGTAAAAATGCAGACACGACATCCTTACAGACTGGACCTAACTTACATAGTATGTATCAGCTCAACTTAAACTTGCATTTGAGGATATTGCTTGGTGGAGGAACGAGTTATATCCATTTTGACGTGTATATTACTCATTTTCAGAATCTGAATTTGCAATTGTCCCCAAATCAGACTTATTTCCGGTCTCTCTTAGCTTTGATCATACCGCGTCATAGGATATAATACATTAGAATGTGTAAATTGGAGTCAGAAACTCAGATTAAATCTTTTTATGCGCCAGGAAAGCCCTTTGATAAAGGAAGGTTCGAACCAATGAAGAAGATTAGTCATGAAATATATTACACGAATTCCTTTTCAACATATTTACTTGAAATAAAATTATTTATTTATTTCCAGACTACAACTAAATAGATTAAAAATAGTTTCATTACAATAATGCCTGATATAAACGCGATCAAAAAAGATTTAAACAGTACCAATAATTAAAACAATAAACTTGTTGGGCTTTCAATCTTTTTTTCGAAAATGGGCGCAAATGCAAATGCCCCCTAAATACTACATTAAATTGTCCCAAGACAGTTATAAATATGAACGCTTTAGCTTAATCCATGTTGTATCATTACGCATACAGGAATTTATCGTCATGCAACTATCGGTCCGATATTGGGTTGATATCGGCAAACGTTGGCAAATATGCCGCTTTTCAACCGACATCGATCCGATATAGGCATATCCTTTGGAACACTAGATAGTCCATTTAAAGCATTCCATCCAGACTGGCCAACTTAATTACATAAATCGTCATGAATATTTTAATTGAAACAATACTGTCATGTCCTAGTTATAGTTATAATTTATTTAAAACAAATCCAGTAAATATTAAAAACAATATCACAGTAGAAATACTCACATTTATTTATAAACACTTATAATGACTTTGGCCGACTCATAGTAACACACACTGCTTGTACTTTGCTCACGTTGTTCAGCAAAATGCATAATTAATAGCATGCATGTGACATAATTAAAGGCAGAAAAATCTAACCATCCAAATGCAAAATTTTAGTCACATATTATAGCTATTGTTCAGCACTCAGTTCTAATTTACGATGGATAAAAGTAAACCAATAAAATATCTAATAAAAGAAACTGTAAAACTGTTTATAGAATAGTTTGAATATTATGCGCCGGGGTTATTGGACTCATGGTGCTATGTGATTTAAAATAGAGCAGCGAATCAAAATACACTTTATTTAAATACGTTTATGAGATTGAAATAATAAAGGTAACTTGAAAACAAGCCGAACAATCTTCAATAAATATTGAGGAGGAGCCTAGGGGAAAAGATCATTAAGATAGATTATTACGCAGAAAATGAAAATGTGATTACTAAACGATCCTTAACAGAATTAACTTTATGCAAGCAATACACATAAGAGGTGAAAGCAACACTTATATATCCTAGTACATATCGGTCAATCATTTTCTATTACGACAAGAGCTGATATTTTTCAAAATGTACCAATTTCAGTAATCTATCATAAGGCAATGACAAGAATTATCCATACGGTTTTGGGTCACCTCAAAAAATGAATTCCTTTTAAAATGCCAGTTAACATAATTGTAAAAAAAATAAAATCAACCTTGTCGCGCCTACATCCTTTAAAAGCTTGAAGCGCGTTCATAATATATTGTTCTAAATAGGTTTTAGGATTTGATTGCAAACACTTACAATGATGTGACTTTAAATATCTTGCGTCATTAAAGGTACGCATTAACGTAAATAAATGTGACTAACAGAACATTTCTAAATTCTTGAATTTCAATCAATTGTTCTGTAAGGATTCTCTTACATACTTTTGTGGGAATAATCCCTGCGTTGTTGGATTCTAATAGTGCGCAAATAGTTTGTTGAGTATTTTAAGTGCATTCAATTAAGGGGAAATAAAAAAAACACGATCAGTGAAGGTATTTTATGAACATTTTGTTTGTTGAAATGTTTTCAACTCAAGGTATGTGTTGTTATCAGATATGCTGTATGAGGCAAACACTTTACGCCAGGTTTGCTGGGTTTTCCTAATGCAGTTTTGCTTTACTTTTTTTCAAAAAAGGTTTTCGTCCTTAACATTCTTGTAAACGTTGTTTCGACATACCATTTCACTAAAGTCTGTTAAGCTTCTAGCTAATATAGCTTATATATTAATAACGCAATCATTATCTAATGACAGAATTGTAAATAAAATGACGATTAACTAAGGTTCGAATGACAGGAATTTCGGAAAAGAAACGCATGGATTTTCAATGTGTTAGATACTCCTCGTATAAACTTGCATAAAATAGTAACAAAGGCACACAGTTATAATCAAAGAACAGACACTTTGTGAATATATTGTTGTGTTTTAATCAACAAAGTCTTAGTAAAATGCTGATGCTAAACACAAACGTCGTAAACATCGACATTGCGCTGCGGAGCAGCCGATGTGACTGTTTTTTTTTTTAAATTAGAAGTTCCTTCATAAACAATCCTATTAAATATAGCTTACAAACCTGTTTCAAATGGTTTGCAATCCTTCTAGGATGTCTAAGAAAAAGATTGAGAATGCTTAAAAATGTCGGCGTCGTTTTCACCCCCCCCCCCCCTCAGACGTGATTATCATCATTGCAAACGAAATGTATTTTTGTTTATATTTTTAATTGTATGCCTATTTTAGAGATATACAAAGATATTTCGATAGGATGAGTTACCATTTTCATTATATGTCTATCCTTACTCTCCATTACAGATACTTGAGCATAACAAAAATATATCACTTATCAATAAATAAGCATCTCATTTTCTAAAAACCTACATTGATGATTAGAAATAGTAAATGCCTTTCAGCACAGGGAGACAGGCACACAGACAAACATGTAAATTGGCAATAACCCACTCAATACGGAATATGAACTATGTCAACTTGCATGTGCATAATCAAAATCGAATATAAGATGAAGCCAAAGCATAATAAATGGAAATGCAGCAAAAATACATTATCGTTTTTAACGGTACATTATATGTTTAAAACATTATATAAATGTGTTGAAAAAATATTGTTATTTCAAAACACAAAAAACACTTGTCAGGTTCATTCTACTTTTTTATTGCAACAATATTAAATACAAAACGGAGAAGGTCTAACGAACTATTTGTTCCATATATATTTTACTTATATCATTAAAACAATGAAAATCACAAGTATGGTGAAATAAGTTGCCATATTAACGAAATTGCAACAAAGACAATAGCTTTGGTTGCAAGTTGTCCTTTTTGCTGGTGTTTCTTCAAGTTCTACGAAGGAGAAGTTCATCAGTTGAAGTATACAAAGTTTAAATCATAAATATTGTGTCAAGATATCTTAAAATAATTTAAATGGTTTTGGAAATTCTTTAACTATCTAATACTGTGATCTTTTCTAACGAACCATGTCAAAAGTGTCTAAAATAATCATGCAGTCTACGTTTGAATAATTATATGAATGAATTTACACCAATATTGAGAACATTATCTAAGACATATAAATGAAATAAAATAAATAAATAAAATATCATAATCTTGTTTTTTAATTAACACTCAGTTTCGACAACTTTAATTCAAATTACACAGTTTTCATTTTGATTATTAGATTTATATCATGGGAAAATACTTCGAAGTAATATAGAATAATTCGCACGGATCTATGTATATATAGGGGGTATTTGCCTAATCCTTAATCTGCACTTTTAGTTCAGGGAAAATGTTTCCACCCTCCATAATATTTCACAACAATTCTAATGAATGCGTTCTAACTCTTCGGACTTGGTATACACCCAACCATCGGCTTTGCATCGTACGCCGTACTGGTTTTTTTTTCTGTTTAGACTTGACTAAAAAGTAAATTTTAAAGATTTTGTCCCTTCCTTACCTAGCATTTTTGAAACAGTTGAGTCAAACACGAATCTTTTTAGGCCTACACAGCGCTAGTGCAGCGATTTTTAATCCATTTTTTTTATGAAATATCGACGATAGCACGTAAATGTCTAGTAGACAAACCATTAAAACAAACAGTTTCAGGAATATGGTAGACCTATACTCACATGACCCCCCTTACTATAAGCTTCAAATTACGTTTGTTGTTGCATTTGAATAATATTTTAGGTTATTATAGTCTAAATGCGCTCAAAAATATATTTAAATAAATTTATCATACGTTTTCGCCCAGACAACGTGATGTATACTTTATGTAAGCTTTGTTTGTTGTTAATTTTAAATGCTGACTAAATATATGCATATATGTATGTATGTATATTATGCAGAAGAATTTGCCGTTAATAAAAGACGGACCTACAATTGGATCAGGGCGAATATTGCTGAACATCTCTCCTTTGGAAAACTAAGACATATCGACAGCAAGGATGCGGAAGTAAGTTTATCCGCAATATATTATCATATTTCTTTTAAATTCAGCTCCGAATTTACATTATTTCATAACATAACATCGATATCAAATTACATTGATTAACGGATAATTTACTTCAAATCTACTATTTTTGTTTGTGTCTGCAGAACATATCTGAGCTAAAGGAGATCTGTTTAGTGAAGAGTGAGAAGGTAAATGATGAAGACCTGGGTAATTATCTTCAGGCGTTGACGGGTAGTCGCATTCGTTACTCTACAAACAGACAGGTATTTTTGAACCGATGGTTGTGTGTTTTATATCAGCTTGTAGCACTACAATTTTTTGTCTTTTATGGTTGTCGTTTTTAATTCCTGTTTGGAACGCCAAGGTTTACCATATTTAATCTTGCAGAATCAGTATTAGATACGAAAAGCGCCTCTCGTCCAGAACCTTTTTTGCAAATGCACAAACATAAAGATCATGGGGGAATATCTCAGAATTAAAGGTTTGATCTTGGTCTAGTTATTGCCCTCGGTCAATACTACATATGAGGATCACAAAACTACACCTCAAGAGAAGGCTCTGATTGTTAACTTGCATAGCAGAGAAGTTTACAAACATAATAATGTGCTATAACAGTGCTATATATTATCTGTATCAATTGAAATGAAGCTCAGTATGCTTAAGGTATGTAAATTTTGTGAACACTACCTGGAACTGAGAAAAAATAAACAGAGCCATGTTGATAATATTCCACCCTGCGGTGAAAGAACGGCAATGACACTGAGAAAGAAAACTCCATTCACGAGTGCGTAGCTATGGATGTTGGTGTAGCAGATAATGAGTGTTCTCAGTGTTGTCCCGCGTATTCCAAATATAATAAGTTATGAATAATGCGAAGTGAAGCACATTGTCGAAAGCACCGGAAGTGTCGAGCATTGCAACGGATGACTTCGATCTTTATTCATAGTTGGTTGCAATTGTTGCTTGTTCTATATATGATGAAGTGAATGACGCTAGGCCTTTTTGCAATCCGTGTTGATGCTTTTTTGGAAATTGTGTGTAACGTTCAGTGGACCAAAATTTGAGGCGTTCGTGAAAACTTATTTAAATTAATTTGTAGATAACAGCGTGATTGGTCTGTAAGTCTTTCAAACTATATTTGGTTTGCTATTCGTGTGTATAGGAATTATAACTCCTTTTTGCAGCCGTTTTGAACGTATGATGCTTCTAGCATAAGCATAACACAAGTTTGTAAGTACGACTTGAGAGTCTGCCATCCGTGTATTAAGCGATGACTAACTATTTTGCCATTTACCGGTGCCTTTCGTTTGTTAAAATTAAGAACTGTTCTTTCATTTTTAATTGGCTGTACTGTTTTCGATAAAATGTCATTTTTGAGTACTCGCTCGAATAAAAGAAGTTTTGTACTTGTTTCCTAAGTTCATCGTGGACATTCGTGTCATAATTTGGAGTTTGTTTAGTAGTTTATATTTCTGCATAATAAAGTCCAAAAGCATTTGCCATTCCGTTATTCAGTTATTCCTTGCAATTATTTTATTGCGGTGTGTCGTTTTGACGTCATAATTCCTGTACGGTAAAGCATGGGCATTAAACTTACTCACGGGCAATGCTTGAGATGATATTTTATTTGATTGTATTATGTTCTCATTAAGCAATTCAATTGTCGTTGTTCTGTTCTAGGCGTAGACGGTAGTCGTGAAGCAGATCTACGTAGTTGCAAATGACAGTATCTATGCATTTATTCCAGGCAATGGATGGTTCTGTAAATTTCATGAAGACTGACATTAGAGTCTTCAATTTTGTAGGAAGTGGATGCTTGTCAAATGCAACACAGCATGCGTCATCAATAACTTCATTATTTTTTATAAGGTCTAGTTGTCACGCGCTGTGATGTCAAAATCCAGTGTTATCTTTGTCGGTCTAAATGTGATTATTTAGTTTTGTTTGGTTGGGACACATTTGATATTGTCATTTTTTAGAAAATCATTAAGATGGTAGGCTCTGAAATATCATGTCATTTGGAAGTTACCGGAAGTGACATAGGTATTGAAGTCACCACCTATGAGAACAATGCCTTCCTATGGAAATGTAGTGAATTTTAGTGTTTACAAAATAAATATACAAATGCATTATTGCCAATTATTTTTCAATCAAAAATTGTCAAACTTTTTTTTTTTTTTCTAAAAACAACAACCGAAGAAGAAACTAAAATGTGACGTTCGGTCTGAATGGTAAACAATGTGTATGAAATTCATTCATGAAAAATTGAATACAAATATACATATATTTCCGACAACATATACATTTCTTATTTACTTTTCTGTGTTTTCTTACTGATATTGTACATAATCATATTTAGTTTAATCATTATTATTTTACAACGATTGTAAAGAAAGTTATGCTTACTTATACTTAGTCACTCTCGTTGGCACGATGCTGCGCGAGAGTGTGATCTTGTGTTGTGGGGGAAACCGGAGTTCCCGGAGAAAACCCACTTGTCCACCGGCTTGGTGCCCACTAACTAAACTGACATGCGCCTAGGCCGGGAATCAAACCCGGGTCGCCTTGGTGAAAAGGGAGTGCGCTAACCACTACGCTAACCGGACAACCAAATTCTGTAGAATGCCTTATGTTAATGTTCTTTGGAAACCGCGGATTAGGCGATGACGTAAACTACCGAATATTGTTTCGTCACGCTCGGAATCATAAATGTTGTCTGGCATTTATGTGCTCTATATCGTTTGTGGAAAATAAACTTGTACCATCACAATACGTTTTTTAAGCTCATAGTTTTTTTAATATATTAACTTTATACCTCTTTATTATGTACTAAGTTCAACGGTCAACTGATTTTATCTGTCATAACATATAATTACAGTTTATTTGAAAAGTATACATTGTCACAAATTTATGCTTATTATTTTATTTTCCAGATTCGCAGGCTTTATGAAGACACATACGTCATCTCAAGAGAGGAAATTTGTAAAATACTAGGTAGTATACAATCAACCCACTGAAAAAAGTATGCAGTTAATTTAAACCAACTAAGTTCGAATGTTCGTGGAGGTATAATTAAGAAGTACAACTCTCCGTAAATAACAACATTCTTTCCCTAAAATTGCCCTTGACCTCAATATACACGTTTACGACCAAAACTTACTTTTAACATTTTAAATAATCATTCAAAGTAATGTTTACTTATACGAAATTGTTACACATGCGTTTTAGTTGCTTAATCGGGCTAGAACAATACTAAATAAAGATGCGTTTGTTTATACTCGTATGGTTCGAGCCTTGTTCATCAATTATAAGTGAAAACAAGTTGATGCTATTGTCTATATTTAGTTTCTACACTATCTAACACCAGTGTATATCTTAACGTATGAATAAGTGTACACCATGTGTTTAGTCAGAACACGAATAAAGGATACTTGTCGGTTTCTGTTTAAGATCGCCATATATTTCTCCGAGTAATCACCAAAAGCTTAATTTCATGAGTGGTGTAGCAACGATTATAGTATTTACTTTTGATGTTCTCGAGGTGAAATATTTTGCAATGTGCAATGCGTTGGTCTACGTATGTCATGTGTACCATGCTTGATTTGCGGGTCATTTGTCCAAAACATTAAAAGAAGCATGGACGTTTTTAGAAATTGTTTTTATTGTAATTCTATTTTGCAATGTTTTATTCTTACTTAAAACATTAACATACCCGCTGTTAATATTTTGTTTAACTTATAAAGGTAATCTTTTGATCTCATTTCCGATTTATTGTAAATTCTCACTACTCTGTAACTTATATTTTTCACCCGATCGATGCAAAGCTTTAC
This sequence comes from Mya arenaria, assembly GCF_026914265.1. Taxonomy (NCBI): domain Eukaryota; kingdom Metazoa; phylum Mollusca; class Bivalvia; order Myida; family Myidae; genus Mya; species Mya arenaria. The sequence continues at coordinate 43,043,756 of NC_069137.1, read as the reverse complement.
TTGCATTTAATTTTGTAAAACCACTGATGTTTGTTTGTCGTTAATACTTACAGACAGTGCAGAGAACACGGTAATTGATAAGATCGGTATAAATTCATATGTTACTTCCGCCACATTGGAGAGGTAAATAATATGTGTAATGGGACGTTAATCATATGCATTTGGAGATTCCGAATATGAAAAATGATAAAAAAGGATGTGCGCCGGGTTTCCAAGATTGTTTGGTTTTCAGAGGAAGGCCAGCTTATATCCAAAAACTCAGTGCCTTTGTTTATTCAATTTTATAACGAGATACACGTTGATAAATGTTGACTCCGCTTTTGGCATATCTTTCATTAAATCATAAATCGACATTTTCAGATCGTATTGCTAGTTCGAGGGTCATCAGTAAAGTTCGTGGACTTATGTATTTTCAAATACATCTTTTGAAAGAAAAAAGTAAAGCACAGTTTCTTTCATGCTTTACGATGAAATATTGGGTTTTAACAGTGAAATAACAACAGTGAAAATATCAATTTCACACACCTCAAAATGTGTCAACAAACTAGCGTGGCATTTACTCTTTATCTGGAAAACAAATATTTTAAAGCGAAACAGACTGGTTCCTGACAGTAAGATGACTGAATATAAACTTTCTATAAAAACAAGCGTACATGCAGTCTTAAACTAAGAAGAATGGTTAAAATCCACATTTGTTTTGCTAACACAATTGACCCTCCAAATTTTCATTCTTTAAATAGCGGCGTAGTAATTTGGTTATGTATTCATGCCCATCTTAAAATAAAAAGTGTTTTCATTATTTTTTGGAACATATGTGCACTAATAATACTTCATTGTTTACTGTTCATAAAGCTTTGCAATAAAAAACGAGCGAATATTAAGCTATAAGAATGAATAGCAGAGAACTATTTCTCAGCAAACCGAAAGTAGAAAAGTTGACAGCTATAATTATGCATGAGGGGCGCCCCACGGGTAACGGGGTAAAGCCCACCCTTTTCAAAAAAGGGGGTAATTTAGAAATAAATAAAGAAATAAAACTCCGAAAATAAGCATAAAAGAAACAGAAAAATTGTTTATTTCAGTGTAAGATCTATTTAATTTCACTCGTGATCATAAAAAAAACTACATTTTCACTCGTGGCTTCGCCACTCGTGAAAATATCTTTTTCTATGGCACTCGTGAAATAAAATACGATCTTACACTGAAATAAACAAATATCCTCTATTTCTTTATAATAATATGTTGAAACTATCAATGTACAAAACTTCATGTTATTCAAGTGTCATAAACATCTCTTTACCAGTAACTGGAAAACTTAACAAATGAGCGAACCTGTGTTTAGATTTCATTGATGACTTAAATTTGAACGAATCATTATTGAAAAAATGAAAATTTATATAAATTTATTGTTTAATGTTAACAAAACTTAAACTTATATGAAAGTCAAAATAAATAATTAAGCATTAATGTATATGATTATCATTCACATTTTATTATGAGTACAGTATCTTTACCTTCTGGAAATAACTGGCATTGATAGTTTGTCCATGTTGAACTACATGGGAAAGCAGCATCCCCTTACCGTCCATGAAAAAGATGAAGATCGCTTTCAGTACGGACTCGCTGACCCAATTAGGAGACGCGCGTTGCTCCATATGAAATGAAGTCGCCATCCGTGACGCTTCACTTTACAACTACAGTGCTAAGTGTTTTTTACTCAACAACATTCAAACACCGGATATGACATTGAAATTTTGCGGTAAACGTCATAAAAAAAGATAATTGACGCAATGTGAATTTTTAAGACAATGCCGTTTGTTTTAAAAAAAGAGATAAAGAGATATAACAAATTATGCAAAGTTCTCCGTAGGAAACTAAGGGTATAGAACATGGATCGGGTTTACCGTGTTTTGTGTTAGAAAACATTAAGTGTGAATGGTTCGAAAACAAAACTCTCCACATAAAATTGATACTTAATGAGAATTATTTTAAGACATGTTATTTGAAAATTTAAATGGAGGCTTAAATAACATTTAACATTACCTTATGGCTTCATAATATCAAATAATGAAGGAAACACACAATAAAATAGAACAAAATTATAAACGGATTACAGTCTTTAAGATAAAATGTATCTTTTACTTTATGATGCCATGAGGTGTTAAATTGTTCCTGTCGACGGAATGGATGTTGTAAACTGTTCATAGATAGGCTTCTAATCAATCATTACATTAATATTCTTCACATGTTGAATATGTTAGAGTTTTAATAAATGGTTGAATGAATTTGCTGTCATCCACAAACGTTTCAGGTATAAAGATTGTTCTTGAAATATGTATGCACCAGTTTGAAAACGGGGGTGGGGGACTTTTAAATACTTTATTGTATTGTTTAATAATCATAAACATAGCTCCTTGTAAAACCCGACGTCACATTCCGGATATCCAGAAATGCACAACTCTATAAAGAGATAGTTTTTAAATAACCTTTTCCGATATTTTGATTGCTTTAAGAAAAAACCTAAAAGACAAGTCAGAAAAAACAACGTATATTTTACAAACACTCGTACGTATGAATTATTTCACACACGCATGCTATTATATTTTTTCTCTTGAAGACCTCTGCCACAAATGCGATGCGGAAAAGGATTTTATCGGACAATGTGATTAGTAATCATTTATAATATCGAATTATCTTTATACTCAAGAACCATTGACTGAGAATGAGGGTAGAATATCAGTAATAGAAAAACCATATCATGACTATGTTAGAAATTATTAAAGATTCGAAGTATTATTAAGCAACCCACATGCATATGCAAACTTCGACTATAATAATGTTTCAACAATTCAATCAAAGAGCAATATACACAAATATTATTTGTTTTGAATAAAAATTGACAAAACACTTCGTCAATTCAGCCTTCTTGTGTATCAGAGCATACCTTTAACTAGACGTAACGGCGCCCTTCAAAAACACGCATCCAGTTAAACCTTTATGTAAGATTTCTTCATACCTTAATAAAGGTAAATACTTATTGGATTGCAACATATAGCAAATTAGTTTAAGCTACAGCATTCTTTGTTTATAAAGAAATAAAAATATGCATAGTTGCTATAATATGAACTATTTTGACATGATGGGGTATTTTTCTAAACAAAAAAGATTTGTTTCTCAGTTTGGAAGGCAAAGGCGGTGATAATAATTCACTGATAATATATATTCTTATTTTTAGAGGAGTTTTTCTTTCTCTCAAAAGCAAGCAAATTTTACAACAAAGTGCAATTTATAAATATTTTAATAGGTCAGGCTGATAAGAGTTTGTAAAACAAGTTTAACAATATACGGGTCATGTTAGTATTTTCCCCTTTTAGCAAGAACAATGCATTTTCGCATTTCACGGGGCCTTGCTACCATTCCCTAAAAAGTTGACAAAAACACGGAAGTATGTAATGAAACTGTTTCTAACTCATAGACAACTTTTGTTTCAGACCGTTCTGAAGATGGCGTCCACAAAAACACCGACTATGAAACAGATCCTGACTCTACATTGAATTCGTTAGGTATGTATGCTCATAGCTGAACATTGTGATTAGGTCGTCGGACTGACTCCAAACATTGTTAAGTGGACCCTAACAATTAGATTCATCGCGAAAACCGTTGGTCCGACGGTTTTTACCGGATAATTTAGACCAAGTCCGACTACGTTTGTAATGGAGTCGGTCCGTCTAACCGACAGTATTATAGTTATGATGTAAAAAAAGTATTTTTTTTATCTTTATCAAATATCAAACACTGCCGATAAGTAAAAAAACATGTTTTGTCGAATAGCAAATCCCGATTCATCAATCTTTTTTTTCAAAAACCATTTGTTTACGAATCCGATTTTGGTCCAGAATACTTTTCTAACTCTTCCTCATACCTTCAAACAATGACTGCATTCATACAGTAGGTTTTGTCATATTAACAAGTGTTGAAACTGAATATTGTATTATTATAACAAAGCAATGTCATTTTTATGTCTTCATGAATTGCTTAGCTTCGTACTTAGGGGACTATGTATATCCGATCATTTTTATTTCTTACTTAATTGATATGAGTACTGAGAAAAATATACAGTAACTTCTTTTTCTCAACAATCATAAGATATTTATAAATCCATCAATGAATAATCTTGATTTGCTATTTAAAAACAATCATACACAGTCAATGATATATCTTTAACATTAGAGCTACATGTATGCTTTATGTTGCATAACATGTATTATTGTTGCCTCTAGGTAAACGCTTGAAAAAAATCAAAAAGAATCATGGTTGAAATTATTAAAAAAAAAAGGAACTTACTGTGGAAATTGTGGGCAACGACTGGCTGCATCTGGAGCGTTCACATATTTTGATCAACACAATTATCAAGATATTGTAAAGTTCCAGTGTACACAAATTACAATAAAACACGACTATGAAGTTTTGTTTAATGAAAATTGACCAAATACTTCTTCAATTTAGCCTTATTGTGTATCAGTAGATACATTAAACTAGACGTAACGGTGCCCTTCATAAAACACGCATCCGGGTAATCTTTTATGTAAGATTACTTCATTCCTTAAAAAATATTTTATTGGATTCTTTCTTATTGCATATAATTTTAACTACAGCATACTTTGATTATAAAAAAATAGATTCATGAATAGGTGCTGTAATATAAACTATTTGGACACGATGTTGTAATTTTCCTAAAAAAGGATTTGTTACCCAGATTGGAAGGCACAGGTGATGATAAGAGTTCACTGATAATATATATTCTTTAATTTTAGAGGTTTTTTTCCCTACATAATAAGCAAATTAGACAATAAAGTGCACTTAATGGATATTTTGATAGGCCTGTCTGATAAACGATTTGAAAACAAAATGAACAATATACGGATCATGTAAGTATTTTTCCCTTTTAGCAAGATCTATGTCAATTTTCCCTATCAAGGGGCCTTGCTACCATTCCCTAAAAAGTGGACAAAATAAGGAAGTATATTATAAAACTGTTTTTAAACTCATAGACAACTTTTGTTCCAGACCGTTCTGGAGATGGCGTCCACAAAAACACCGACCATGAAACAGATACTGATTTTGATTGGGACTGTTCTGGTATGAACGCTTATAGCTAGACATTGTGATTATTTCGTCGGACTGAATTAAAACCTTGTTTAGTAGACTCCATACATTTAGTTTTATCGCGAAAACCGTCGGTCCGACGGTTTTTAACGGATAATTTATACCATGTCCGACTACAATCGTTATGGAATCGGTCTGTCTGACCGACGGTTATCACGTTCACATGTTAACAAATATGTTATTTTTATGTTTATCAAATATCAAACACTGCTGATAAGTTAGACAATTGTTTTGTCGAATCGCAAATTACGCTTTATCAATGATATTTTTCAAATAACCATTTGTTTATGATTCCGATTTTGGTTCATTAGACTTTTCTAACTCTGTATTATACCTTCCAACAATGATTGCAATCATACGGTAGGTTTTGTCATATTAACAAGTGCTGAAACTGAATATTGTGTAATTCTAGCAAAGTAATGCCATTTCGAGGTCTACATAAATTGCTTAGCTTCGTACTAAGGAGGCTATGTATATCCGATCATTTTTATTTCTGATTTAGTTGTTTTGAATACTGAGAAGAATTTACAGTTACAACATTTACACAAATAAAATAGGATATTCATAAATCCATCATAAAATTATCTTCATTTGCTATTAAAACTATCATACACAGTCCATGATACCATGATATATCTTTAACATTATTGAAACATTTACGCTTATAGAATCTGTATTACTGTTCCCTCTAGTTCAACTCTTAAAATTATTTATAAAGAAATATAAGACATACATTTATAAAGGAATAATCAACATAATGTGGCTGCTGTGGGCTATGATTGGCTTCATCTGCAGCATTCACTTATTTTATCACACAATTATCAAGATATTAAATATTTCAAGTGTGCGTAAATTACAATAAAATAGCAAAATACACGAATATGAACTTTTTTTAATAAAATTGACAAAACACTTCTTCAATTTAGCCTACTTGTGTATCAGAGCATATCTTTAACTAGACGTAACGGCGCCCTTTATAAAACACGCATCCGGTTAAACCTTTATGTAAGATTTCTTCATACCTTATAAAAGGTAAATACTTCATAGGATTCAAACATAATGCAATAAGTTTTAACTACAGCATATTTTGTTTATAAATAAATAAAAACATAGTTGCTATCATATGAGCTATTTGGACATGATGTTGTATTTTTCCTTAAATATGATTTGTTTTCCAGTTTTTAAGGCATATGTGGTAATAATAATTCACTGATAATATATATTCTTACTTTTGAAGGTGTTTTTTCTCTAAACAATTAGCAAATTTGAGGATATAGTGCAATTTATGAATATCTTAATAGATCGGTCTGTCTGATAATTTTCTTTTTGAAAACAAGTTGAACAATATACAGATCATGTTAGTATTTTACCCTTTTAACAAGATCAGTTTCAATTTCCCTGAGAAGGGGCCTCCCTACCATTCACTAGAAAGTGACAAAAAACACGGAAGTATGATGTGAAACTGTTTTAAAACCCACAGACAACTTTTGTTCCAGACTGTTCTGAAGATGGCGACAACTATAGCACCGACGAAGATACCGAGTTTGACACTGATTCGGACTGGTCTGGTATGAACGCTTATAGCTAGACATTGTGATAAGTGATAAGTTCGTCGGGCTGTCTCAACACTTTGTTTAGTAGACTTCTAACGTTTCCATTCATCGCGAAAACCGTCGGTCCGAAGGTTCTTACGGGATAATTTGTTAAATAACTTGTTATTTTAAAGTTTGCACGACCAATGCACACATATCGATAATTTATACTTAATAGTGTGGTAATAGACTACATTCGACCTTTAACGTGCCAGAACCAGATTTTTTGTAGAACTACAGGCATTGAAAAAGGCTAACACTTATTTTGCAATATGCCCATTCATTATCAAATGCATGTGTTGTATTAAGTTAGTTTCGATAGTTGTTCAGATAATTGACATCAAAACACGCTTACAAATGTCGTGAGGTTTGCAAAGTTTAAACATAAATGGCGCAAATATTTCGATTTAACGAAGCAGTATTAGTTTAAGCGAAAGTGCTGTTTTTCCACAAGATATCAACTCATTCATGAAATGGCCAATACATTTGTTTAATCGTTTAAAGTACGTCAACGGCGTTTTCTTAGCTTAAAGACAGTTAAGAGGTTAATTTGTTATGCCTACCATGAAGTTACCATATTAAATAAACCCAAATTCTTATCCATTATCGTTGAATGATTCTTCGATTATTTCACTGTAGTGATGTTTTGATAACCGTGTTTACAAAATAAAAAAAAGACCACACAAACAGAAACAATACCGAACACTTCTTCCCTAAGAGATTTGTATTTCATTTCTGTTTGTTCCAGATACCAACCGAACCGAAAACATTGCAAAAATCAAACAACGTAAGTATAAATAATACATGAATCTTTATTCTACAAACTTAGTAATGTAGCTGAATTATTATTTTTTATTTGATGCAGGGAAATTGAGACTGTTCGCTGCACACACAAAAAATATTCATTTTTGTGTTGTTGTTTTTTAGAAATGAATGAGATGCGGGAAAACGAATTGAATGAGGATAAAAAAGGTAATTTATTCCTTGATCATCTTATTATTGATCAAATTATGTTTTTAATATCACCTGTTTAAGAACGATCAAGTATTTCAAAAATGTATTTTGTTGTTTTGTAATTCAGTTTTCAAGATAATATTTATTGAGTGAGTCTCATGTGTTAGCTTCCAGACACAATCTGATGGTGGCATTTATGACTCGTCAACTGGTTATTACGCTATGGCTGTATGCTGTCCTCAATAACTTTGATAGCTTAGCCTTTGCTAAAACATATCTCACTCATAACATAGACTCATAGAGTTGCTGTTTCCTGCCTTACAACTATATTTAGAAGACTCAGATCTACTGACCCTCATAGAGTTGTCATGGTCTTCATTAAATCTGATTTTTTTTTTATCAGAGCGGCGTGATACTGAAGCTAAAGAAGTAGGATGTCTTTGGCTCGAATTACACATATAAACCAAACGTCTTCTGTTGGTTACCTTTTACATTCCTCCTAATTCTACTATATATGTACTTGAATCCATTACTAACTCAATGTCACTGGCGGTTGATACTGGTTAAAAAGTTTGTATCTTTACAGGTGGTTTAAATCTTTATTTAAATAAATCATTATCGAGACAAAATATTGGGTATGTATGTCAATGGAATATGTCACAAGTCTTCCGTAACGCTTCTCATTTTACCGAAACCTTGGTATCTCTAGAATTATTCCTAGTTTCATTATCAGGTATTGTGTTAAATTGTGGTGTTGGGAAACAATTTTTGGATCAGTATTTTTTTTTCGCTGCCCTATTTTTTCATATTGAAATACATCAAAACGGTTGGGTAAACATTGAAACAAAACGTATGGCATCTTTGACTATGCGATTATGTCAGACTCCGATCGCTTTTGTATTCGTTTGACTTGAGTTCATGTTTTTCACACAAATATCGATATTTAAGCAAACTATTTACTTATTAATGTATCATGTTTTGTGAAATATGATCACCGTCAAAGTCTATATTGAATCGCAAGCAGGTCCCTCGTGGTTTAATGAAATTCGTAAATTACTTCGAAAGAGAAAAGAAACATACAAACGAACTAGACGCTCAAACTACGAACATCACTGGCAATCTTACAGGACAATACGCAATCATGTCAACCTTATCATAAAAACTGCTTAGCAAGCGTATTTGAAAGACCTGGTTCAAATATTCGGAAAAAACACATTTTCCTTATCAGATTTTTGGCAATCAATTAAAAGTGTTATTAATCCTACATCGGTGTCCAATAGCATTCCCTCCTTGTGCCAGGACGGCAGAGTCTACGAATCTAGCAATGCCAAGGCAAATCTTTTTTTTTCAAATCACAGAGCCTTCTTACTGATCAGGCCTCTTCCTATTGTCTCTGATATATTATTTTTCTGGAATTTGATATTTCCCATTAATATTGACTCAATAAAAATTCTGAAATCTGGCATGGAAACAGGACCGGACTCTGTCAAAAGCTTTGTTTTAAGGGGGATTGCAATTGAAATTTCACAGCCCGTTCGAGATCATGCAATTACTCTCTTCTAGTAAATAACGTAACCAGTGAAAACTATCTCATGTCTGCGCGATGTTTTAGAAATCAGATCCCAAAGCTGTCGGTATTTACCGTCCAATATCTATGATGAGTGTTATTAGTAAGGAACTTGAAAGAATGTTGCATAAAGACATGTTCAACTTCGTCCGTCTGTGCCAGTTATATTAAAAGCCTTAATTGTGGGCCGATCAAGTCCCAAATAACTCATGCTTCAACTAATCTTGAGCGGGTATTGTCTCGTTTGTGATCGCTGTTAAAGTAAAAGAGTTTAATGGTTCGAAAATCATGTGTTTCTGAACTATAAAAAGCACTATTATTGTGTCAGGGAGGTTTAAATGATCAAATTTCAACGTTACACTTCCTGGTGTATCTTTTTAGTATTTAAAGCCAAGTACGTAAATTCATCCACGATATCGTCGAGTTTTTGGACTTTATATAGTCTGTGCATGTGCATGCATCTACTTAATTTGAATGAGGTTTTCCACCAGATCATGAAGAATATCAAATATGTGCCATCTCCAAAATTGTTCAGTTATCTATGTCATTCAAACTAATATCGAGGGTTCAAAGGTAAAAGGTGCCAACATCAATATTGGTCAATTATGACATTTTGTGGTTTTTCAAACATACAAGGTATGTGGATAAATTTTCAAGTTCATTTCTTATATGGGCAAAATTGATAGAATTATATTGAGCTAACTACTTTCAGGGAACATATGTTCAGGTAAAAGGTTCCAAGTACAGTTGGTACTTTCATCCCAACAAAATGTAAACTTTTTACAGCGGAAAAAGGTGCTAACTTTACTTGTAACCTTTTACCAATACAATTAGGCTGTATTTATTCAACAACAGAGGTGCTAAAATCAGATATCTCCTTTTTCCAGGAACTGTTCTGGCTAATTGTTTATCTTACCGGTCAAGCTGGGGTTAACTACTAGAAAATGAATGATAATTATCATTAAAACTGTCTTCATGTATATGAATGTTTGGATGCTTGATTTGACTACTAAGGTGAAAAAATATGTTTGTGTTTTGGTATTAACTAAGTTAATATTCAAACGTCTATTCTATTTAACTTTTCTATATTACTAGAACGAATGTTGTAGTGGGCTGATATTTTATAATCCTACTTATTAATACCGCAAAAGCATTTAACATTTATTATATTTAAGGTATCGTTTAAATATAATACAAATGCAAAAAAGGCTACTAATAACATTAAAATAAAATAAAAAATGAAGTTGTACTACAGGGTTAAAATTGTTTTTTACTTGCATTGACCGTTGATTATTTCAAATGTTTTGTTATCATTTTTCTCTAATATTCTAAGGCAATAATAATTGATTTAAAGTTATACCAGTACTTTTAAATATGTGTATTGGCATACTCTTGATCTTTGATATTTGATAAGAATTGTTTAAATCACTTTTATCATTCTTCGTTGATTACTTATTATATACTGATTAATCTCAAAATAATAGATTGTGTGTTGGCTTAAAACTATGTTCTTAACAGTACAATTTTCAAAACAAATCAAATATCTTTAACTTGTGTAGATGGTAGAGAACGAGTGGTCTGACTGGTCAGTCACTACTGAAGAATAAGTTGACATGTATGTCATAACTCATCGTAACAGCAATGCTCTTAAATTAATATGTTTTATGCAATAATCGTTAAGTATTTTATGCTATAAACATATCGTAATATGAACGGCGTGAAAGAAAAACGTCATTTTTTTTTTACTTTATTACATTAAGAAATTGATCGATTATGAGGTGTTCTATGTAAATTTGATTGAAGGTGTTACAAAATCAATGTACAAGACGAAACGCCGACAGGGTTTTAAGCTTCAAATTAACACAGATATGGACTAGGTTACAGGTCATAGTTTCGATGGCCTTAATGATAAGCCATTAGTATAATGGATCCATAAAATTGTGAGGGCAATGTATTTTTATTTTATTGAGGAACATAATAGTTCTGAAACAAGAGAGCTGTTACGTTGGTTAATGGAATGTAGGTGTGCAAATGTATGTAAGTTTTGTGTCGCATAAATTATTTCTGCAGAATTTCTTGTTGATCAAAGTACAAAAACCAGGGTACAAGGGATGAGAACGACGAGGAAAACAAATTAAGAGATTTTGAGCAGTCGATATAAAACGGACAAAAAAAGAGATGTGAACATTGCGAAATGCTGGAGAAAAAGCACATTCTATTCAATGGAAATTATTTATTGGGGAAACAGCATATCTGTTTATTGTGTACATCATTATTACTGTATGGTATACACTATTTCATTGTCTAACAAAATATAAGAGACATAGGTAATGTTTTTATTACCAATGCATAATTATCCAGTTTTGCTTACTTTCTGATATTAAGTCATCAATTTTTCAATGTTTAAGTTTATCTGTGTACAATGTAGAACTTCAAGTTTAACAGACACTACAAAGAGAAAAGTAAAAAGACTTTTATCCTGTCACTTGCATACATATCGATCCAATAACAAGGTGCCGTGTAAATTTTAGTTTATAAGGATAGTAGACCACGTGATGTTTATCTACAGTCAGGTGGTCATGTGACCGCGAAAACGAACTTCTTTTTTATATCCTGCAATGTCAGAGGAACAGCTCAAATACTTGAATCTTGTGTGAAGGAGAAAGTTTATCTGGCTCGGCTACGGATTTTATCGGGTTCGCCTTCGGCTCACCCGATAAATTCCTCCGCCTTGCCAGATAAACTTCCTCCATCAACGGCACTAACCTAGTATTCTCTATAACTGTTAAAGTTTACCTCATTTCTGATTGTGTTACAAAATGCATTCATCGTCTAAATAAAGGGACCGCATGAATAAAGTTGTTGTTATTTTATCTTAGGATACATGTATAATAATATTTTTATGAGCATTACATTAATTTACCTGGTTTTCCTGAATTGTTTAAAGGGTTTAACTGCATTTGGCCCCTTTCGCTTCTAGAAATACTCAAACTAGATGAAAAATTATAGCGGCAAAAGGTGCTACCTGCACTTGGCACTTTTTACATCTTGCAGAAATGAATTTCTACAGTGCCAACTACATTTAGCACCTTTTACCCCTACACATTTATATCTAATGGCATTTGTCTCTTTACAAAAATGCAAATTTAATGTGTTTTACTGTATAACTTGTCTTCTAAAGTTTACAACATGACAAGTAATGGTCATTCTAGTTAGACTAAGCAAAATAAGACCATAGACTTAACGGAAAACTGAGGGATTTCAATATTTTCGTTTTGTTTCTGTTTTTCTCCAAATGTTGAAATTGGAAGTTGGCACCTTTTACCTTTGAACCCTCGATATAATATGATTCCCAACTGGTGTCACAAAACCATATCCGAACTATAAAAAGCACTATAATTGTGTCAGGGAGGGTTTAAAGATCAAATTTCAACGTTACACTTCCTGGTGTGTTTTTTAGTATTCAAAGCCAAGTAGGTAAATTCATCCACGATATCGTCGAGTTTTTTTAAGTTTGTATAGTCTGTGCATTTGCATGCATCTACTTAATGTGAATGAGGTTTTCCAACCGACAATGAAGAATATCAAATATGTGCCATCTCCAAAATTGTTCAGTTATCTATGTCATTTAAACTAATATATGATTCCCAAACGGTGTGGCAAAACCATTTTGTTTCTGTTTTGGTTCACTCAAGATCATCCGTTCGTAATGACTGTAAATTAATTAATCCGGCAATATTTGCTAGTGATATTTTTCTTGTTTATAAGTGAAACAAATCGTCTATGGTATCCTTTTGTCCACTAGATGTTTCATAAATTGCTCCTCATTATTGCTAGCTGGTTTATCAAACTCGTGTATCTTAAATAATTAGCTTTGGCTTTTGCATCTTAAGTAGATTATTTAGCGACTCGCTGAGAAAAATGTTGGTTTAAAATTATACTTAATTTTGTTTGTAACTCATTGTGTCAATTAATTATGTTCTCATTCGCTCTAGAAGTCCCATAACGTATTTTATTCCAGTAGCTATTTATTGTTTTTAGAAACTCCTTTTCAGAAGCTTTGTCTGATTTTTCGGCATTCTTTTATGCTTTAAATAACCCATCTATGAGATTGTTTACATATCCTGTGCTTCTTAAAGTCTTGATTCGTTAGACTGAATATTTGTTTTGAGTTGTGTAATATCATCATGTTCATAAAACAGTAAAGTCATATACCAAATGCCATTTTTTACGCCGGTTAAAGCAATTATTCCTAATTTGCGTTATGGAAGAACATACAACTAACCTATTTGCATTACATTTACGATTTTCTCCATTTGAAACTTAACTGAGACAGGAGGCTTCAACAACAAGTTTGATCATGATTGAATGATAACTATTTATTGATGGTCTGTTTAGGCGATTCATTAATCATGTTTTAAACTTGCAGTACATACTTACTGGTTTTGTTTAGTTATTAAGCTATTGTGCTCTAGCATCGGAGAGGCTTGAACCACGGTCAGCCGCATGTGCAAATCCTGTTGCGAATGACAAACGTATTCCAAAATTGATAACCAATTAAAAGAACACTTCAAAGTCATACAATGGTCAATTATCAATTGCAGAAATAGAACGAGCAATCGAGCTTTTGCAGACGGGAATGTCTCCTTTGATGGTAAGTTTAAGCACATTGCAATTGATACGTGTCATAAAATATAAGACGATATTGTTTGCTTTAGCACATATATATATATATATGTAAATAAATATCGTTTTACAAATCATAATTCATTATCCTTTGCAGGTAGCGCGAAAGATGGGGGTACAGGTGGGAAGCATCAAGAATCTTCTAGCAAAGTACAAACAAACCCGAAGTGTGAACTATTTTCCAATGCGGCCAGGTGCATGGATGACGACACGAGCTCAAAATCAGTACCGTTTACAATCACAGTGTCGCAGAAGGAAACGTAAGTAGTATCCTTACGCAGTTTGATTAGTACGCATGATTGCTGAAGTATTTTTGTCCGTGTGTAATGTTAATATTGAAGAGGCAATATGGAGTAAATTGGCGGTATAACCTACGATTTAACTTCGCTTTGACATTTTGATCCTTAACATTGTCACAAACGGCCATCACAACGATATTTTAAATGTGTTTGATGCGTTATATTTTTTCTTGCAAGGTTTTGCTCGAGTTCTCAAAGACCAAGCCTTCACGGTAATCGACGCCAAAGGTAATATCTGTAATGTACTTCATTAAATCCAATATTAGGTTTAACCGTTACTCATTAAACTGTTTTTGCAAATACTTGATCATTTAAATTACCTTATATGTCATGAACACTAATTTGTGGCATTATGATGAAGGAATAAAGAAACCCGCTATATATATATATATATATATATATATATATATATATATATATATATATATATATATATATATATATATATATATATATATATATATATATATATATATATATATATATATATATATATATTAGGCTAATACAAGTTTTCAAAATGAGCAGCGATGAAACCAAAATTGGATTAAAATAATTGGATCTTTATTTCGTTATACATTTGGGTTGTTGGCAACATGATTATGTACAGCGAATGTCTTTTTATTTATCCATAGTATTATTTATATATTACCTTCACAAACTAAAACTAATAATTTGTGTTTTGAAACTTATTCTATGAGATTCTGGTGGCATACTGCTAACATTTGTCTCTGACTTGTGATGCATTATTTCGCCTGGTATCGTACATATGACATTAACTTAGAAAATGCATATTAGTTTTGCCGTAGTGATCTTTACACTATTAAATCAGTTTGCAAGACTTCAATCAGATGTAACCGACCCGAATGTACAAAATCAACTCCGTCCAGTTACTGTACTATTTATTTAGGTATATCATACATCATACCACAATGTCAATATGTATATATGTTTATATATATGAGTCCGACTGAATGTGTACGAAAACCCTGAAGTATAACAAATGAACAAAAACGTATTAAGTACAAATTAACGTTTTAAAAATATCAAGAATCACATATACCTTTGACATATAAATTATTAAATGTACTGATATCAATGAGATAACTCATTTTTCTGCAATTGAAAGTCTGGCAGTTCAGTCTTAAACTAACACAAATACTTTGGTAAAAATAACTAAATGATTAAAATACACAGGCATTCATTTAAATTTATATACATAATATTCCTCTGTACTCACATAAATTGTTGCTATCTATGGTACTTGTCTAATCCGTATCGACCCTCTGGGCTCGCTCCTCTCTCACACAAGTATCCAGTGCTGGACTATACTATGAAATAAAGTGCATCTTACAACATGTGAACATGCAAATAGAATATTTCACTGATAGCCATGATATAATTTAGAAAGAAGAATGTTACCGAGAAAACCTCATGACAAAAGAAAAACAAATGCAGATTCATCGACAATGCCAATTTAACCCAATGGAAGAATTCAACTTCTATTTCTTATAATGATTAAACATCTATATTTACATTTGCTACCATCATGAATATCACATTCTAACTAGTATAGTATAATGAAAACTTAAGTTTTCACTTTACCCAGTCAACTCTCTCGTCGACCTTCTCCAAGAACAAAATGACTCAGCAAGATACAGAGACTCTACCGCACATACTACTGATTCGTTGATGATACAACTTATCACTAATAAGAGGGTCACATATTCACCCTGCCATAAAATGACGTCCCGACATTTGAGATTTCAAATACCTGAAAGTTACTCTAATGTTAACTACTCTATTTATTTACAAGCATATTATGACTCTGACATATTATTGCAAACCTGACCCACGTGATTAAACAACCAAGAACATTTAATTTTGATGAACAAAACAATTCATCAAACAATATTACGGTTTAAAGCTGAAATATACAAAATAGTACGTATAATCAATGCCAGGTCATTAATTTGTTGTTATTTTTTCATGCCAACCACCACCAGTAAAGTGCTATAACTCATTTAGACTTGACAATAACTTTCTCAATACTTTTCTCTCTTTCTTCTACAATTAACATTATATCTACAATGTTCACATATTCAAATTTCAATAAACTCACGACTGAACTGCACTGCCAGATTATACAATGTCAATCACACAAGAGATGCTCCCTGGTGTTGAATGCGTTCTTGAAGATTTTGAAGACGTTTGAAGTTTTCGGCTGGTGCTGTACACGCCACACTAAAGGCTGCACTAACCGGTTGCCATAGATGATTAGGACCTGAATCCTCTGATGTTGGGCGCCATGTTATGGAGAGGATTGAAAACTGAGTTAAAAGCAATTTGTGGGTAAAGTTTGATCAAATACAAGATTTTGATAGATTGAGGGTTGAATTGAGAAAGATGGAAATAGAACATGCATTTACTAGTTTAGGTAAGGTAACAAAAACTCAAAAGAGAGGACAACAAGAAGATGAGTTACAAAAAGAAGTGGAAGAAATAAAAGGGGCAGTTGGGGGAATATCGGCCAATATAACGAACATGCAAGAGAAAATAACTAAGGTAGCGGCGCAGCAAATTGCAGCCAACAGTTATGTTCCAAAATATCATTTAGATAGAATAGACATTGGACCGATTCCAGCCCAGGTAAGTAATATAATCAGAACAAACATGGGTTCAGAGGGAGTAGGGGTTATAGAAGTAGATGTAGTAGGGAAAATATAAGACATAGGCGAGGTCGTGGCTATGGTCTAAGGAACCAAGAGACTAGGTATAGTAATTTTGAAAATGGTCAACAACAAGGGAGGGAAGGCCAAGAATACAATAGAACAGGGTATATATCAGGTAATGGAGGTAACAGTAGAAAATTCATGAAAGGGATATTTTGTTACAACCAGGAAGGTCATTTTCAAAGGCAATGTAGAGTCAGGGGTGGGGGGTCATTTATACCCTTTCGGGTCCTCATAAATAGCGTGCGATGGACCAGTTAGGAAATAAAAACCGTCTAAAAGAAAAAAAGTATTGGGGCTAGTGATGCATCACCAATTTGAGTTAATGGGGTTTCAACACTTGGGCTTAATGACACAGGTAATTGTGTATTTACAATGAGTCATAATTTTACAACAAATATTTGCCATCATATACTGAGATACAGCCATTGGATTTTTTTCTTAAGGTAGAATGTGCAGATGGGATAGAATTACCCTATTTTGGTTTTGTACAATGTTAATATGAAAGGAGTTCAAGATTTTAAAGATAAAAGTTAATTATTTATGAAAGTCAATGATAGTGATTACACTGAAAGTGTACAAATCTTAATTTGCACAAACAAACGAGACAGTGCAAAGAAAAATATGGTGAGTGATATTTACAACTTTTAAAATTACACGATGCTTGGTATTATGCGTTAAGAGATATTTCAATCAAAAATAGAGCATTGAAGAAAAATGATAACAGGACTGGACTTGTTAAGTCAGCTGAAACTTGAACTTTCATTATGAAGTCAAACAGTAGTATAACTGTGAAAGGATACATTGATAGTCAAATTGAATATTTTCCATCATGACTTATTACTGAAAGTTTAGATTTTTTTAATATGCCAAAAGAAATCGATCTTGCACCTGTATGTACTAGTTATCAACTTGGAACAGGAAATTTTATTGATATTCATTTGTCAAATGTGACTTATAGAACAGTTACAGTTCAGCAAAAAGCAGCTATTTGTGAAATTCAGCCGGTTACCATTGATTATCATGTTGAAGGTTCAGTGAAAGCAGAAGGTAATATTTTTGATCAAATTAAATTTGATAATAAGGAATTAACAAAAGGTCAAATATATGAATTGAAATCATTGGTAGAGAAATATAATGATTTCTTTTTAAAATATGACAATGATATTTGACTGGTGTGAAACATGAATTTCATCTGAGCGATGATAGACCATTTAAGCAAAGGTATAGGAGGATTGCGCCAGCCATGATAACAGAAGTTAGGCAGCATCTAGAGCAGTTGCTAGCGGCTTGGATCATTCGTCGCAGTTATTCACCTTACGGATCAAATGTCGTACTTTGTAGAAATAAATCAGGAGCATAAAGAATATGTGTTGGTAATAGGTTATTGAATTCAATGACTGTCCGAGATCAATATGCTTTACCTAGGGTTGAAGATATATAAGATGCAACAAAGATTCAAAATATATTTCAGTTTTAGATATGAAAAGTGGATATCACCAGATTGAAATTAGTGAAAATCGTAAGGCTAGGACAGATTTTACAGTAGGCTCTGTAGGATTTGATTTGATAAGATTATCATTTGAACTTAGAAACAGCCCCTCTACTTACCAGAGAACTATGGAACAATGCTTAGGAGACCTTAATATGAAGATTTGTGTTATTTTTCTTGATGATCTCATATTTTTTCGTAAACTTTTGAACAACAATTGGATAGGCTTAACGTTATGTTTAACAGATTAAGGGAATAAAATTTGAAATTATGTAGGATATATTGTCTCAGAAGATAGGATCGCGTCTGACCCAGACAATATAAAAAAGTTCAATAATGGCCGACGCCAACAAACACAGAAGATGTCAGAAAAAAATGTAGGTTGTGCAGTTTTTTTTAGAAAATATATAAAAAAAATATTTAGTCAAATTGTTAGACCATTGTATGAAGTAATGCCAGAACAGAACAATAAAAGCATTAAGAAGACTAAATCGAGTAAATTTTTTGAATGGGGCTCAAATCACGAGAAATCTTTCAATGAATTGAAATTGAAGCTCACTACAGCAACAATATAAGGATATTGATTATGAAATGTCATTTGAAGTTTATACAGATGCTAGATTTTCAGGATTAGGAGCTATTCTTTTTCAAATGCAAAATAAAAAAAAACAAAGACTCTACCGCACAGTATTATGATAACAAACTGTTGATTGGTTGATGATAAAACTTAATCACTAACGAGAGGGTCACACAGACTTCGTACACATTCTGTTCGATTCATATGACGTTTACTCAAAATCATTCGCACTTCGAAATTGTTTTGTAATAATATTTTGTTTAGTAATAAAATATTTAATAATATAGAATAACTCGATACTTCCAAATAGTTTCTGTCACTTGAAAGTTGTTTAAACGTTTTTTCGCTAAGTTATTAAAAGACAGGAACAGGCAATGGAAGTTAACTTACTGTTGCCAAAAGCATCACACTTACTGATTCCATGTTTAACCATTTAAATGATCATGATGATACTATAGATAAAGAATGTATTCCTTACTGATATTTTAAACTTTCGATTAGTGTCCGATAGTAAATCGAAATGCTTGGTCCGATTCGATTCGATTATCGATAGCAAATAGAGACATATTTTCACTACCGATTGAGGCTTCAAATGTGTACTTCATTATATTTTACTCATTCAACTGTTCTTGCATATACACGATGATTTCAATTACCTTAAATATCATGAACACTCATTTGTGACATTATGTTGCAGGAGAAAAGAAACCAGTCACTAGGATATTTCAGGGTGAGACAAGTTTTCAAAAGGAACTGCATTGAATTAAAATTGTGTTTTTACATAATTCGATCTTTATTTCGTTTGAGCTTTGGGTTGCTGTGCATCTTGATTATGTACAGCGAATGTCGTTATTTTAGTAATATATGGTTTTATTTAAATATTACCTTCACAAACTAAAATCATAATTAGTGTTTTTAAACTTATTCTATGAGATTCAGGTGGCAAGTTCTTTTTGCATAGTGCGTGCAATTGTTCCCTACTTGTGATGCATTTTTTCCGCTTCTTTTCGTTCATTTGACATTAACTTAAGAACTGCGTACTCTTTGGAGGGTTACACTATTAAATCAGTTTGCTAAATTTCAATCAGATTTCGTACCCATTCTTGTCAATTCATATTACTTTTATTCAAATCATTCCCACTTCGAAATTGTTTTATATTGATATTTTTCTGAACTAAAATGTTTGTAAGTCAAGCTTAATCAATTAAATTGTTTTTTTTTTTCATTCTGTGAAACTATTATATTGATATGTTTTATTTATTCATATCTATTCAAGCTATAAAATATTTGGTGACATAGAATTATTCGATGCTTCAGAATAGGTTCTGTTTCTTGAAAATTGTTTAAACGTCAATTACCATTGCACAATTTGCAACACTTGTTAATGTGATGTGATCGTCTAAATAATATAAACATACAACTGTTCTTAATAAGGTTTTGCTAAACTTGTCGAAGACAAAGCCTACGCCGCAACCAACTCCAAAGGCAATACCTCTACATCGCCTTTTGAGAACTCAAAATATACTTCATTAAATCCAATATTATTTTGCATCTTTACTCATTCAAATTTTCTTGCATATACACGATGGTTTCATTTACCTTATATATCATGAACACTTATTTGTGACATTATGTTGCAGGAGGAAAGAAACCAGTCACAGACATATTTCAGGGTAAGACAAGTTTTCAAAATGAACAGCATTGAATCAAAATTGTGTAATATAATTCGATCTTTATATTGTTTGAGCTTTGGGTTGCTATGCATATTGATTATTTTTCAACGAATGTCTCTATTTGAGTAATATATGGTTTTATTTATATATTACCTTCACAAACTAAAACTTAGAATTTGTGTTTTTAGAATTATATATGAGATTCAGTTGGCATGTTCATTTTGCCTCGTGCGTTCAATGGTTCCTTACTTGTAATGCATTTTTTCGCTTGTTTTTGTACATATGACATTAACTTAGGAAATGCGTATTCGTTGAGCCGTTATGAGGGTTACACTATTTAATTAGTTTGCTACATTTTAATCAGATTTCGAACACATTCTGTTCAATTCATGTGACGTTTATTCAAATCATTCGCGCTTCGAAATTGTTTTATATTGATATCTTTTCTGAACTAAAACGTATGTAAGTCAAGATTCATGAATTACATTGTTATTTTTTTCATTCTGTAAAACTATTGACTGATATGTTTCTTTCACATCTATTCAAGATATAAAATATTTGGAAATATTTTTCTTGCATATGCACGATGGTTTCATTTACCTTATATATCATGAACACTCATTTGTGACATTATGTTGCAGGAGAAAAGAAACCAGTCACAGAGATATTTCAGGGTAAGACAAGTTTTCAAAATGAACAGCATTGAATCAAAATTGTGTTTACATAAGTTGATCTTTACGTCGTTTGAGCTTTGGTTGCTGTGCATCTTGATTATGTCGCTATCTTAATAATAATTGGTTTTATTTATATATTTCTTTCACAAACTAAAGCTCATAATTAGTGTTTTTAAACTTATCTATGAAATTCAGGTTGCTAGTTCTTTTTGCATACTGCGTACAATGGTTCCTTACTTGTGATGCATTTTTCCGCTTGTTTTCGTACATATGACACTACCTTAGAAAATGCGTATTCGTTGAGACGGAATGAGGGTTACACTATTAAATCAGTTTGATGCATTTCAATCAGATTTCGTACCCATTCTTGTCAATTCATATGACTTTTATTCAAATCATTCGCATTTCGACTTAGACAAAGCGTACCCCGGATCCGACTCCAAAGGAAATACCTCTATATCGCCTTTTGAGGCATCAAAAATGTACTTCATTAAATCCAATATGATTTTGTATCTTTACTCATTCAACTTTTCCTGCATATACACGATGGTTTCATTTACCTTATATATCATGAACACTTATTTGTGACATTATGTTGCAGGAGAAAAGAAACCAGCCACAGAGATATTTCAGGGTAAGACAAGTTTTCAAAATGAACAGCATTGAATCAAAATTGTGTTTACATAATTTGATCTTTATTTCGTTTGAGCTTTGGGCTGGGTGCATCTTGGTTATGTACCGCGAATGTCGTTTTTTTGTTATATAAGGATTTATTTATATATTACCTTCACAAACTAAAACTCATAATTAGTGTTTTTAATCTTATCTATGATATTGAAGTGCCATGTTCTTTCTGCATACTGCGTACAATGGTTTCTTAATTATGATGCATTTTTCCACTTGTTTTCGTGAAATTGTTTTATGTTGATATTTTTTTTCTGAACTAAAATGTATGAATGAATGAAATTGTTCATGAATGAAATTGTTTTTTTATTCTGTAAAACTATTATATTGATATGTTTTATTCATATCTATTCAAGCTATAGAATATTTGGTAATATAGAATTATTCGATGCTTCAGAATAGGTTCTGTTTCTTGAAAATTGTTTAAACGTCAATTATCATTGCACAATTTGAAACAATTGTTAATGTGATCGTCTAAAATATATATACATACAACTGCTTTTAATAAGGTTTTGCTGAACTTGTCGAAGACAAAGCGTACCCCGCAACCAACTCCAAAGGTCATACCTCTATATCGCCTTTTGAGGCATTTAAAATGAACTTCATGAAATCCAATATTATTTTGTATCTTTACTCATTCAACATTTCATGCGTATACACGATGGTTTCAATTTACCTTTTAAAGCATGAACACTCATTTGTGGCATTATGTTGCAGGAGAAAAGAAACCAGCTTTCAGACTTCGTACACATTCTGTTCACTTCATATGACGTTTACTCAAATCATTCGAACTTCGAAGTTTTGTTATATTGATATTTTTAAACTAAAATGTATGTGAGTTAAGCTACATGAATAACAAGAATTCGTTATTCTGTTCAACGATTTACTGATGAATTTGTTCACGTCTACTTAAGCCAATACTCATTATCATGGATAATAGAATAAGTCGATGCTTCAAAATAGTTTCTGTTACTTTAAATTGTTAAAACGTCAATCGATACTGCACAACCTGCATTAAACAAGTTATTACCGACATGAGATACTAGCTACTGGCTCTAATATATAAAATTAACTTAAATAACGTTGTCTCTTAGTGCGTGTGCATTGTTTATAGATTCCAGTAGAGTTTGGTATATTTGTGATAGTAGTTTTTCAATAAATGGCAATTGTTTGGAATGTTAATTACCATAACTATCCCCAGTATTTACCGACTGGTTAATATCATCATTTATAATTTTTAAAATGATCATCAATTACAACACGCCGCCCTCGGTAATCCTGCCTCAAGAAAAATGTTTGAATAATGCAGCTTAATATATGGGTGTAAGAAATTAAGAACGCTTTCATGGCATATATTAGCCAAGCTCTAACGGCAAGACATTCCATCAGAAGCGCTGTCAAGGTCTTTCAGTTTTTTGGTTCATGTAGGTGTATGAGTATGTTCAATGTTTCCAGAGATCTTGTCAATTGTCGCTTTGAACTTGAATGTGTAGACTTAAATCGTGTTTGTTTGCATTTCTTAATGCATAGTTTGAATATAGTTATTGAAATAGTACCAAGGAAAGGACAGCTTTGTTCTTATTTTTGTTTTTAGTTCTTATGTTCTTAATTTAGTCGATCTAAGTACGTTCAGTGCTAGAATATTTTCTGTGATTAATATTGTTATAGAATAGTTACCTTTACTGTCAAATAGAGTACATTCAAATTTGCAAATTGTTTTAACGCAATATCTATTGAAATCAAAAAGTCGGTTAACTGGTAAATTTTCCAAAATATGAAGGAACAATTTGAATTGTTAAATAATAAGGCCGATTCACGTCTTGCATTTTAATAATCATTGTTTAAACTAATCATTGAAATTGAAGACTTTGAATATCGTGGCTGATGGGAATAATAACGATACCTTAAACATTGTTTATTGTAGTCATACCCTGACCTAAAGTTCTTTACACGCAAAAGTGCCCTTGTTTCATCTAGCTTTTCCTAAGCCTGATAAAACAATCTTTACGTATATGTTTACAGCGTTAGTTAGTTATTCATTTCCGTCGCGGTTATGTTTAACAGGTTGCTTAAAGGAAACCTGACGAGGTGAAGTGAATAAAGTTCGCTGCTTTTATTAATGTTTTTACCATTTTTTAATGTTAATTTAAGGAAAGCTATTAATTACTTCTGCTAAACGACTTCACACCTACTTTTTGTGCCATTGATGAAAAAAGCGAACGAGCGATAAGCTCAATCTTTATTGAGACAAAGTTCTCATAAAACATATAACCAAAAAGATCGAAAACAAATAGATAAGAACAAATAATAACCTGTTGTCTACACAAGCAATATTTCAATTACATTTAGGTTTAAAAGGCGTTTCTGATGTGTTTTATTCTGTATTCAACATTGGCCGAAATATTTGGCCAACAAAAACTGCTATCATGTTTCAAAGTGAATGCATTAAAATACAAAAGTACATTTCAGCACAATAAACACGTCTTGACCGAGACCTTATGTTTATATAAAATGACACTTTCATCCATGATAATAAGATTAAATATACTCGTACTGTTTATTTGTTCGCGGTAGGTTCTGCTGAAACCACCAACAATTCTATGTTTCATTATTCGCTTTACACCAGATTGTTTTATTCGAATCGTTTCAAACGTTTTACAAAGGTCTCCAATACTATTACGATTATATTATGGCATGAAAAAAACCTTTAAATGAAAGATTGTTCCAAATACACACTTTTCTTTAACTGACGCTAGAAATGAAACTATTTTTATTATCATGGATGAAGTAAGAATGATGTTAAATACGCATACATTATATCATATGACTGCTTATTAATAAATGTCTTTTTATCAAATAGTTCCTTACGTAGGAAGAGATGCAAAAACGTTTAAGGTGTACAACTACGTACAAAGACGAATTAACGAAACAATCGAGCTGTGCAAAGATGGGAAAAGCAGTCCAGCATTTTGTTCAGAAACCATTATCATCACATTTCCTGATAACCTATCAACAACAAGCAACACGTTCCACGAAGCATTTAGCGATGTACGATATGAACCAATTGAAACCATTCTCGACAAAGATCCATCTGTCATTGTGTCTATTGGAGCAAATGAAGAACGTTTTGCAACTCTTAGGCAAAAAGCTGAGGACAAACTGATGCCCCCAGTTATTTGCAAAGTAACAAGCGCAAATCCATCCGATAGAGAAGGTGTGTATAACAAGAAATTATTCAGTCATTATGGCTGTACTTTTTTCGGATTGCACTTTTTTCTCATTATGTGTGTCGTCTCCCGCCGTTAGTTCTGTCTTTTTGTAATGCGTTAATTAATGCGTGTGTATCCTTTAAAGGTATACAACATACCTTTACGAAAAGGCGATAACTCCATTTTGCCTTTCACGATGATAACGGCATCATACCGCATCGCTGCTCCAACACAATTCGTGTTTTTGTCAGTCAATATCACCATTATTAGAATCGGGCGAATGTTTGTCGAGCTAAGACACGTTATTTTTGGTAAGGGTTTTAAAACGCCATAT
Organism: Mya arenaria; assembly: GCF_026914265.1. Classification (NCBI taxonomy): domain Eukaryota; kingdom Metazoa; phylum Mollusca; class Bivalvia; order Myida; family Myidae; genus Mya; species Mya arenaria. The sequence continues at coordinate 43,018,117 of NC_069137.1, read as the reverse complement.
GAACTTGACTTAATAACGATGTTCACGAAATAAACGTTCGAATAGTTTAACTGTTTCGCAACGCTATTGGGCGATAACTTTCTCGTTTTCTTTCGAATGTGCTACGTAAACCATTCAACTATTTTAGGACCTTTTTGATAAAAATGTTTTGGTACTTTCGAATTTCGGTTTTAGAATATAATGTTTTTTTATGATACAAACAAATACATTTAATTTATAACTGGTGAGTTTCTTAACACTAACATTGCTTTAATTAAATAACAAAACTCGATTTCGAATCAGATACTCACCGTAATTTTTATTATTAATTATGTTTATCAAATAATAACTCCATATCCTTTTTGCAATCTTTTGTACATTGTATCATTTTTACTACTATATGCTTTACCTTATTTTTCTATTTCAATTGCAATATCATTCTGGTTGCTACTTTCTGTATACCCCCGTATAAAAATTGCTTTATCAGTATGGTCACTAAAGGTAAAATCATATAGCTTAGGGATATTTGCATCACTTTTTGTGCAACAGGTGAAACGATTCAACGAACATCTTGGGGATTTGAATGTTATGCAAAGGATTTATCGAAGGACAACGTGATGGCATATGTCGATGATGTTTTGGAGTACTACGCCTTTGCAATGTTGGACAGAGCTACCGAACACCTCCCCGAATCAGGTACTAGTGTTTTGAATACCTTGCAATACTGTCTTATATAACCTTATGCATATGAATACCCTAAATGTATTGCTTTTGGGAATGCATTTTGAAGTAACAATGTGAATAATATAAATTGAAGTTGTATTTGTGGTACACAAGTGCAACAGTGTCAACCAACCAAAAGCAAATTTCAAAATTTAAATTCAACGCCTTAATTTTCATTATGAGAAATTGACAGTGATTTTGGCGGGTAAAACAAAACGAAATATAGACATTATGTAAATATTGCTGCATTATATTCCCATGTTTTGGCAAAGACATGACCTGTACGACGTTAACAGCGCAGCTTATTAAAGCAGATATATGAAATTTGTGACGTTTAGTTATTCGTTGGTTTGAAAAAAGGTTAACCTTAAGTTGAGTGTAGGTTCAAAAACTGGAAGGCAACATAAAAATGTTCGGCAATATTTGTATAACAAAACTGAACACTCTTAAAACTCATTGTGTTTATAACGGCAATATACTAATAACAGCATCACAGAATAGCCATTTTTATTTCAATACACAATATGCACATTACAGCTGAATGAACCATGGCTTATATCAACCAATTTTAAACCATTACAAGTACCAAAAGACAACAAATGCAATTTAATGTTAACATTTTTGTGTTATCATATCTCTATCTAAACCAGCAAAACATGTCTAAATTGTGCACACAATGAAACTGACGATAGAATGTCTAATTACCGTTCAATCATTGGTGTATATATTCAGTTAGAAAGAATAAACAGGAAAAACAAGCACAGTATCCAATTAAATGTTGTGTTCCTTAGTTACAATAATGCACAATAATGCACCTGGTTACGCGCACTGCAAAACACATTCATCAAAACAATAGTGTAATATGCGGAAGATCTAGTCTTCACAATCATACTATTTGTATGTTTTCACACTACCATCAATAGCTATCTTTGTGCTTTTTACCGTGTTGTTTTTATATTAATGTATATCTTATATAATCAGGCCAGACTTATTCGGTACATATCTTATATACTTATATACGACTGACAAAAACAAAAGTTTTCCATATGACCATGTTTTTATGCGTTCATGCATTGATCTATACCCTGAAAATTGTCTTAAGAAACTCTTATTGGTAACATTTCTTTTACATACTTTATTTTCTAAAATCGATGGCATCGATCAGGCATCGTCAGATATACCTTTTGGCATGTAATGTTAAAAGAATCAATGCGCCGGGGCTAAACAATGGGTCGTATAGTTTTATGCGGTTTGAAATAGTGCAAATTAGTGGACCATTTCATTTAAATAGCTTTATATGATAGCAACGTTTTTTGTGACTTGAAAGCCAACCGAAAATTTGTAAATCATCTTGGCGAGAAACTGAGGGGAAAATGTTATTATAGATAATAATGCAGAAAATAGATATGTGTAGACTAAATGACACTGCCAACCTATTACAAAACATGAGCTGGTGAATATTGTCACTGCTACATCATACTTGTGCATTATATTATTGTTTTAGAAGTTATAACATTTTTTATTTCTTCTTGCAACCCAAATTTGTTCTAACATTACAACTTTTGATGTTTTATTAATAATCGTTGCAAGCAAGATTTTCTTGAAAACAGCCACTTCATATAAATTTTAATTATTTGTTAAAGGTGAGACAACTTCAAGTGTATTGGCTCAAGTAAAAAGCTTTTATGATCCAGAAATGCCAAAACCCGAATTGTTGAAGAGGGAAACACCAGAACAGAAAGCTACAAAAATGGTAAATAGTTTCAATTTTGGCGTGTTTTACCAAACTGGACTTGTTTTTTTGCATGGGTCTTTAGGTTGCAAAAAGACACGACTCAAAATCTTGCTTAATATCGTGCCAGCAAGTTGGATGAATATCATATCGTAATAACTTGTTGTAAGATCGTTTAAGTGAGTTTACAGTTAAAACTCATCCCAGTGATAGTTCCTGCTATTTTGTGGAATTTATTCGCTTTTTTTTGCTCATAAAATTATATAACATTTTCTCTATAATTTTAGTTTCTGCAATCAAATTACAAAACACGTATAAAAAACTATCATAAAGTTTGTTTATTTATATGTAGGAGCAAACTTCGAAGAGGATCTTGGCATTGCCGAAAGTTTTTGCATGTGATATTTCAAGGAAACCATTTAGAGTAATGATACTTGAAAAAGACGAAAAAGCATTGGAAGAAATTACAAACAAATTGAAAATGATGGAACTCGCAGATGAAGAATATTTTGTCCAGATTGTAAAGGTAGAGCCACTATCAAATAACCCTTACACTGTTCTTGGACCAGGAAGAAGTGGAACACTCGGAGGTTTCGCAAAGTTTAAATATAACAACACGGATACGACTCACGACGTTGCAATCACTGCTAGACATGTTGTTTACCCGTCGCAGCTATGCGTCGATGGGCAAATAATTGGGAGGATAATGGAAGAGGAAAGCCCATATGACATAACAATAGCAGAAGTTGATGCGAAATCAAAATATGACACACGATTCCGAAAGGAAAATGGGGAAATGTGTTTTGCGACCTTGTACGATTCAAACCTCGATGAACTTATATTGAAAGCAGTCCATTTTTGGGGTGCTACCACTGGTCTTGCCAAAGCAAATATATCAGAGATACGCATTGGAGAGTCGTTTGCAGGTGGAAGTATCATAATTAAAATGCGTAACCAAGGAAACAACACATTTGCAAGGCCTGGAGATAGTGGAGCGATGATACTTATGGAACTTTATCCGCGGGGCTCTGAAAGTATGTATGCTATAGGAACCTTGGTCGGGAAAGTTATTCCTCGGAAAGAGGACAATGCAGGAAAATCAGCAAATGCAAGCCAGGGAAATCTTCCTGTCACGAAACCAAACAAAACAGTTGTTCAAGTGACAGCAACACCGACAGATCAGGGAGGTCCAATGCTACCTGATGATCATATGCAATCAGAAGAGGCAATGCCCTCAGAACAAATACCCCCAGAAAATCCATTGCTCCAAGAAGATCCCACACAGTCGAACGACTTTACACACTCGACGGGTACAATTTCTTCCGAAAACCTGCAGCCCTCGGAAGACAATGCACAGTCGACAGATCCTGTACAAGCAGAAAGTCCAATCTCATTCGAAGGAAACATACAATCTAAAGATCCAAGTACCACGGAAGGCGCACAACCCATGGAAGGCTCTTTACCGATATATGACGATTTACTTTCTCCTAACCCTACAGCCTCATCCGACACCAGCATAGAGTATGCAATTGTTCCCCTGAAAAAAGCATTCGAATATCTTTCGAAAAAACATGGTGGCAGTCTTACACTTTTTGACAAAGTTTGAATAAAATGATTAGTGAACTTACATTGTGTTTCGATGCAATTCTACTAAATGTTGTGTTAAAAACATATTTGAAATTACTTGCAGTTACTGTATGTCTGAATTTTAATATATTGTTAACCATTTAGCCATATGTATGATCAAATAACCATATACTTCTATAACCTCAAGTGAACCCTGTAGACCCCATCGTACAACTAAAACATTATTAACTTTTATAAGAACTGTTAAAGAAAGAAACATATTCATAATAGACAACACACAGAAATGTGAGAGAATGCTAGATTATCAAATGCTTAATTTATTGGGAAATGTATAAAGGTTCTGTTTTAAGAAATGACAAATTAAATTTATCAAATAAAGATATTTTTAAATAATACGATCCCATAAATAACCAAGACTCTATTTGTATCCAACCTGATGATGATGTATTGTATTTTCTTATAAATAATTACTTGAGAAGTTGAATATTTTATTTGTGGAATTAAATGACTCATTATCCTATAATGATATCAGTAAAGCTTGTAAGTATTTAAATATTGGCCTGCGTATTTGTTTAATGAGCTTTTCAAGTATGGTATGGATAGTGAAAGGTCTTTAAATGAAAGGTTTTTAAATGTTAGTGTACTCTGTTTAATAAACTTTTTCACATTGGATATTTACTGGGTTAGGCCTGAAGGCTTAAATTGTCCTTGATATAAAAGAGGTGACAAAGACAATAAAATAAATAAATAGGTATTACATTGCTGAGTAACTTTGATAATTTGTACATACCAGTAAATAATAATAGATGAAATCAATTGTTTAGCTGAAAAATATTATATATATATATCAAGCAGGTTTAAAGCAAAACTTATGTTACGCCTTTTTTATAAACATATCGGAACTCATTATTGAATCAAAACATGCTTAATTTGAACCGTCTTACTCTAAAGACCTAGTTTAATGAATGTTTCGCATGATAATTTCCAGCTGTACACCATTTGTCTATTGCACTGGTGTAACAGCAGGGTACACATTTAGAGAAGATAATATCAATGACTTACTTATAGATAACGTATTTATAAATATACACTTTGCATAGCTTATGTATTTATAAATTTGACCGACTGGAAAACAATAATAAACACATAAGGGTTATACTTTTTTTAATAGTTATAAAACTGATATATTTCAATCCACTTTAAAAACAAGAGCATAGATGTTATGTACTATACACGGAATTATGGGGAGGGTGTTCGTCACTTATAGATGGCTAAAACTAGACCTTTACCGTAATATATGTTTATGTTGTTTAATGTTTATCGAAACAATTTTTTAAAGGTTAAACGTATATGTTAATCAGAAGATTTAGTTGATTTGTTAGTTCACTTTTACTGTCTTATTGTTGATAATTTATTTCATAATACTCTCAGTGTTTCTTTGTTCTGTCAATATATGTTACTGACACGATCAATCATTATTTAAATTCTTACTTATATCATGTTTGCTTATTATTCTATATTTGAACGATGTTATCTCACATAACTGAAAGTAGTGGTTATTTTGTTGGATGATAAATGTATTCCTTAGACTTCGTTACCAACTATATCTAACTAACTAAACTGATTGAATATTGGTGTGATTATTTTTGTAGATTCACAACTCCTTGTTATGGTTAAAAATTGATTCCAAAAATAGTTGTTATATTTCTCAATATGCTTACATTTTTTACTAAAATTAATTATTTCTATTTGTGTGGGTGATGTTTTTTTTTTTAATAAAACTTCTGGAAAAAATATGTTTTCTTATTTTTACAACAGTACAAGCTTTTGCAAATACGCACGTCAATGTCGAATATGATTTAGATAGACCTTTCTTGCACACCGTACAGGCGTTTCCAGTGAATATATTCGTGATTTCACCCATATGTCATATGAGTCGCACGCAACATTGATCGACTTTTTAATCATTTAACTATTTGGGTTTATAAAATAACATTGTGACAGTTTTATGAAGCAAATAAGGTATATATTTATTTGAGAATCCTATCTGAAAATAGAACAACTATTCTTTAAAAATACGATTTTTCTTAGAAAATATATATGACGTTAACATTGATATTACATAGCACGCGCCTTGACGTCAGTTAAGAACGTCACACGCGATGTTCTGTGATTGGTATGAGCAAAGTACATTTCGACGTTAGTTTTCTTAAAATAGTACTGTGAAAACATAAATAATATTACAACTGTAAGCGCCGTATATATTCTCTTCTCTTTGGTAAGTCAAGAGTCATTGCGCGTTTTATGATATGCATTATATGTGCGTCAAAAATGAGGTCATTTGGATATGGACGCTTGGCTCTGAAACAACGCATACATTACAGGTTCAAGCACAATAATTTCTTGCATAAGACAAGTCAAGATGTTTGCCTCGTTTTAACATGATATATAAAGCACCTGGTAAAAATGTTTATCGTGGAAAAATACATTTTATTGTCATTTTAGTCCATTACTGTGTAAAATGCAGAAACAAAACAATGTACGACAAACGTCCAGTATCGTCACGTTACGACGTTGAACAATAAAATTGTAACGAAAATTTGACACTTACACTTCAAATTTTCAATAGATTATCATTGAAGGGTTTTTGATGGGATTCAGTACGGCGGTTTTAAACATCATCAAAAACACGCCAACTTGCGTATATATCATGCTTATTGTCAATACGATTACACAAGAAATATAGAAACGAGAAATGTATAAATAAGAAGATCGGTTTTTATTATATACCCATCATAAATCCACACGCAATACATATCGCAAAATACGGTAGTCCGTATTCCACTCCAGTGCAATACGGCCGTATTTAACTCGTGTGACGTCGCGTCATAACAAGTATCGTTGTGCGATGTTCAAATGACGTCATAAAACAAAATGTGCGTCGTTAGAATGACATTTATTATGAAAACATGTGCCTTTTAAGTGATTTGTGATCGAACCAGTAATGCTTGCGCCTTGTGAAATCCGAATCTGCAAAAATCCACTCGAGTCGAATACAACATCCCGAATCAAAACGCAGTTTTAATAACCCTTTTATATTCACCACCAAAATAGTTATATGCAATCCACAATTGTATATATTCCTGTACTTATAAAGGCAACTCTAATATCCGCCACTGTGTAATTTTCAAACAAAGTCGGTGTAAAATGATCAATCAATTTCGTTAAGCAATGCGTTAAAATGAGATAATATTTTATAGGGTCATCGCAATATAAAAGTCTTTGTTTCATTTTTGAAATCCTGAAAAACTAAACAATAAAGCGAAGTAGAGACAGGAACTGAGTTTCTAGGGCTAAGGCGTCTTGCTTAGTTAGCCACACATCGGTCGGAAAAATCAAAACATACAACTGTTCTCTAGTTGAATTAGTCCTGAATAAAATAATGTAAAACGTAAGTATAAGGATTGAAACTCATACATTTGATATGTATTCGGCAGTGAATGTCCAGGTCAAACTTGCGATTCAGTCATGAAGCGCTGACCGGCGTTATGGAAATATTGCAAATCATACTTGGTTTGGCATTCACGAAAATCGCATAATTAACTAATAAATATATATATGTCTCTTACTGGAAAACTAAAGATGCACTCCTTTTTCCAAATGAGAATTACCACAATTAAAAATATTGTTTTAATATTCCAAAAAAGATAAATAAATGTCAAAGAAAACGGTTCTAATGAACGAAACCGACTTTAATTTAAAAGAAATGATCATAAAACACGTTATTTTTACCTTGTGGGACTATAGTACACTACAGTAAATCTTTTAGCATTCACCAATCATTTAATATTTTTGCACTTTCTGCTTTTAAATTAACGGTTACAGTCTTGTTATCAGTAATTAATAGTTTCCATAAATGCATTATTTAGTAAGTTATTAAAGGTTTATCAGTCAAAATTGATGTTTGTTATAAATGAGTATGTATTGATTTTGAATAAGAGTGTCACTAAATGTGTCTTCTTTAAAATATTTAACATGATCTAACTTCTATTGTACAATTTGTTTCTTTTCCTAGTATCATCTGAAACTAAATCATCAGCTTTTCAGTGGTAACATATAATTGATTTATGTTTTGCAATGTTCAGCTTTGGTGAATAACTTTAAGTATGTTTTTATAACCTTGTGCATAAAAGACAAAACGCCTTCACAAACAAAAGTTCATGATCAACAACAGATTAATTCCAATTGATTTAAAATAAGGTTGCGAGGCATAATCATGCAAAAAGAAATGTTATTATAAATGCATTATAATTTACTCATGTTTCTTAAATGATAGCTACAAGAATTTCCTAGTTTATAAAACGCCAAATTATGGCTAATATTTCTTTATCTGTTCATTTTCAACGCGTTAAATACTTAAGTATAGTACGCCATAAAATGTGTGTTTTCGGTCAGTTATGTGGTGGGGGGGGGGGGGGTTGTTGTAAGCGTGCATTATGCAGTTATTTAACTAGCCGTTAGCGAACGTCTTTTTGTTTAACATACACAGAAATTGTGTGTGAATAATCCATCTAATCCATTATATATTTAAAAAAAACTACCCAATCAACAGATCACTGCAAAAAATAGCGTCGACGCAAAATTTCAACTGATCGAGCGAATTGTTAAACTTAAAAAAAACACCGGTAGTCACGTCACACAATTACCTGTTAAGGGGATTATTTTAAACTAATTGCGTTGCGTTTTTATGACATTTTACAGCTTTTTCTATCAAAAACGTAACTGATGGTGTGTATTTTAAGCAATTTTAGTCTTATCAAAATTATATTTATATAATGTATTGATACTAGACGCACTTATTGCTGTTAACCATTTACGGACCTTTGTAGATGGTAACGAACTAAAATACTCGCATTGACCCAGGTATATAATTATTATTATAATATTGTCTTATAATAAAAGAGCTCCATCTATCAAGGGCTACGTATAATCTAAAGGTATAAGCCTTGTAATACACCTTTGGCACATCAGGTAGCATCGATACATATCGCCAATCGCCTTAATGTTTCATGGACAAGGACGTACCAATTTGGCCTGTAACGAACACTTCTTCTTTTTAAATTGCTTGTTACATATATGTTTATGGTTAATGTTTGATGTTTTTTTTATGAAATTAGATATAGTACTGGTATTTTTAAGGACCCGATTTGTATGTATAAATAGTGACCAGGAAGCATTTCGTTGTGGTCCGACGCCATACGTAAGTTTTAATACAACCGGCTTCTATGGCATGAGAATGATTTCAAATTGTGAAACACTACCACTTAATGTGCGATCGGTATAAACTAGTATATACTAGTTTATATTAGCTCGATTGTGACGAAAGCTGAGCTTATTTAATCGCTCTCCAGTCCGCTCCATGGACAGAAACCAGTACTATGTCCATTTTGAGGGGCCATAGCAATTGAAATTAATCATACGTCAAAGCACTATATTTTCTCCATGTGTTCAACAAGTTTATAGCCTATTTTAACTGGACAAATACTTTGGGGGATTTTGCATTGTGGTGTATAACACTTTCGCAAAGAATCTCTTTATGTAGACGGCTAGTGGGCCTTAATATCACGAAAATACTATAGTCAAATCTCAATCTCAGTCTTAACTCATTTTACCACACAGCATCAACATCATGTATGTTTTTAAACCTTTTAAAAGCGCATTATATCATAGAATATGTTGATTAAGGCCTTTGGACAAGAATCCAAGAGAAACATATTTTATAGCCAAAAACACATTCGAGTACAATTCATTGTTTTTTAACAATTAATCAAGTGTGGAAAAAGTTTTATATGACATATTAAAAACTCTTTTTACAAACACATTCTATGAGAAAATATGTTTTCAGTGAGTGTAGAAACATGCAATGTTGTATATCATACCATGTTTTTATGTGGCAATTTGAGTTTAAACTTAAACTGAGTATGTTTGTGAAATTGGCGCATTGTTCAAGGGGCAGTCCATGGTTGAGCTTTAAAACGCTTGAAAAGTGCACCCACTCTTTAAATTTATGCAACTGCCTTGCTATGGTTATGATATCACTATCCACCAGTTTTAGAATAATTTACATTTGATGAATGTACAATGAACGACATTGATTGGAAGTGTTAAAATATTTCAATGCCATTACAATATTTATTTCTGTTTACATTATTATCTTTAAGAAGTATTGAGATCTATTTGAATACTACAAAAAAACAAATTACGCTGTTTGAACGAAAAGAGCAACACGCACTTAATTTTCTCTGGCGTATGTTGGCACCATGAGCGAGATCACATATTATATAATGTGTAAGATTAAGGCAACACGCACTAATTCTTCTCTGGCGTATGTTGGCAATTAATGCCAGCTTACATATAACAAAATGTGCAAGATAAAGGCAACACGCACATATTAATATCTGGCGTATGTTGATTTCTAGCACACCGGATAGGCATTTCCGGTGACGTCAGCCGTGCTGGAAAACTCCATCTGGCATCCCCCCATGCCAGATGAGTCAAGCGCTGTGACGTAATACTTCCAATTTCTTTTATTAAACACTTAATGTAACCATAGTTATGAGATTTCAATTGATGAGTTCCATTAACATTAACTTTACAAAAATATTCCTTAAAAAATAAAATAACCCTTAAAAGACGTGATCTCGAAGGAACTTATTGACGTATGCAGTGAATACAAATTACTGCGCGTCATGACGTCAGTAAACATCATCGCACGCACTTTTTGGTGAAATGTACAAAAACGCGCTTTCTTCTGTATTTTTTTCACAAAAAATGTAATTAAAGGTATGCTAGAAAAAATATATATCAAGTGTGTCCGTTCCAGATAGAAAAATCAGACCCTCGGGCACGCTGCGTAGCCGGTAACTCGGCAAGCCTCGTTACCTGGCAACGCAGGTGCCCTCGGGTCGGATTTTTCTATCTGGAACGGGAACACATGACATATATTATTAATATAGAGCGACAAAAGATATTACATAATGTGTAAGATAAAGGCAACACGCACTAATTATTATCAGGCCTATGTTGGCAATTGGCGCGATATCACATATTACATATTTTGTAAGATAAATGCAGCACGCACTAATTATTCTCTGGCGTATGTTGGCACTCAGGGCAAGATCACATATTATATTATGTGTAAGATAAAGGCAACACGCACTAATTATTCTCAGGCCTATGTCGGCACTTAGAACGAGATCACATATTACATATTGTGTAAGATAAATGGAGCACGCACTAATTATTTTCTTGCGTATGTTGGCATTACATATTGTGTAAGATAAAGGCAACACGCCTTTTTTGTTCTCTGACGACTGTTGGTATTTAGAGCGACATAACATATTACAAAACGTGCAAGATGAAGGCAACAAGCACTGGCGTATGTGACATAACATATTGCATAAGGTGTAAGATAAATGCAATTTTTTATTCTCTGGCTTATGTTGGCATTTAGAGCTACATACTATTTACAAAATATAAAAGATAAAAGCAACATGCACTTTACCATCTCCGGCGTATTTTGGCACTAAGAGCGAGACAACTTATTGCATTATGTGTTATAGGATTGTCAGAGGTTTTTAGAGTATAATAACAAAAATTTCAAAATTATAGGCACAAACATTACTATAAATACATATTTATTTAATCTCATCAAACTATGATCTGTCGAAGTTCCTCGGAAAAATGGTTCTTAAATTCGAATGATTCGTGTTTATCGCTTTAGGTACATGTATTCGGTTTACTTAGAGGCTAGTATACAAGAATAAAATGGAATAGGAAAAAACACCTTTCAATATGCTATAAGTTAAAAGCAATAGCACTCGATACAGAATATTCATTGATTTTTTTAAGGTATACTAAAATAAAGGATTATTATTGTGTGTTATAATTTTCAAAACAGCTACAGTCGAACCCCGTTGGCTCGACTTTGCTTGGTTCGAATTCCTCGTTCGCTCGAACTTGATGTATGACCGCTTTCTTTAGACTTCTTTAAAAAGAAGGTAAACAATCCCGCTTGGGTCGAATTTTCCGAGGCTCAATGATTTTTTGCCGGTCCCGGGATTCGACTGTAATGCCAAGTGTTTTCTATCCGTCTCACAATAACTGAATGAGAGGAGGTAGGACTTTTATATAAGCTTCTCGGAATTTTCTGCTTGATGGGTTATGACAAGCTTAAAGATGCACTCTTAAATAAGATTGACCACAATTAATAATATTGTTTAAATATTCCAAAAAGGTTGAATAAATGTCCTTGAAACAAAGGTTCTTATAAAGGAAACCGAGTTTAATTTGACAGAAATGAGCATAAAATACGGTATTTCTACCTTATGAGACGATAGTAGATCACATTAAATATTTAACATTCACCAATCATTTAATATTTTGTGCACATTTTGCTATTAAATACACAGTTACAATCTTGTTATCAGTAACTAATAGTTTCCATTAATGCATTATTTAGTATGTAGTTAAAGGTTTATCAGTCAAAAGTGATGTTTGTTATACATGTGTATGTAATGATTTTGAACAAGAGTGTCACTTTAAGCGATAACATTAAAGATTCTATGCTTTTTAATCTCCACATGGTTTTCTTTTTTCGCCAAGTCAGAAGGTTTCGAAAAGGGAACAAGACGCCAATTAAATCAAAGCATAGAATATTATTTGTTCTCTAGTTATACAACAGTAAAAACAAATAAACAGTATTTCATATTTATATTTACTTTGAGGATGCATTGATAAACATGCAAAGGCATTCGGAACTGCTCGGCCATTTATCATTGAAAACAACCTCGTATATATATGTACGGTTTACAATGTCTGAAATCTGAACACTTGAACTACCTAAGAAGAAGATCGCGAAGTACTTTTAATTTAACTCTTTGGAATCTTAATTATGCTTGCAATAATACAATTCAGTGACATTCAACTTAAACTTAGATATAAATATACACGTTAAAATACTTCATTTAATTAATAATATAATTCAAAATTGAACGAACCACTTCTATTGATATCCGATGTTGTTTTTGTTAAAAAATAATTGACAAGGAAATCCGAATGCATGGCAATAATCAAGTAAATGTAGATTGGTCAACATATTCATATGTTGTAATCTTTATAAATAAAACAAAAAAGCTTTCGAAATATTCTTAAATTAATTATTTTCAGTAATTATTGAAAAATATAAGATAAGATAAATTTTATTTCCAGTCATGGGTCATGTTATATGACATGTTAATCACAGTTTACATAATGCAGAAAATAAATTGAAACAATAAGGTAACATATTAAGTAAATGTTAGTAAGGCTTCATTTTGATTTTTTTAAACACAAATAACATAAGCTCATTTGGAAAATTAATAAACATGTTTCCCATTTCCTTTTTATGCTTTACTAACTTGTGTTTTCAACTGTTGTGTTTAGTGACAATAATGAAATACCATAAACTAAACTACTACTTAAATATCCAGATTTGATGTTTCAGTCTGATTATAACTTACTAATGGAAATCAGATATACGAACAGGGAAATAAAGATCATGGAAAAATAATTAATTTCATTGCAACCATTGTTATCAATTTAAAAGAATAATGTCGAGGTAATATTTTATGGAGTGCATTCGATATGCAAGACATCGTCCTGGTCGCATGTTACATCAACGCCGCGGCAGTCACTCAACGTTTCCATACTACAATCGACAGGAATGATATCTCCAGTTGACATGCCAAATGTTTGAGAAGCCAATTTAATGCCCGATCTGTAAATGGGGGACATATTATAAGAATTTTTAATACTCTACGTTATTATTGCAGTAAACGTATGCAGTGATAATTGTGTATGCATAATTCAAAACTATGGGGCTGTATTTAGTCGGAGATGATAGACATAATACTTTGCATTTATGCAAGCGGGTACTTAACGTGAAACGCTCTTTCAGCTCATTATCTGTCCGCCCGGTTAGCTCAATCGGCAGAGCGTTGGACTCTGAATCGGACAACCCGGGTTCGATTCCTGGGCGGACCAGGTCACTTCCGTTGTGATTGGTTATGAAATCCTTTCTACGACCATTCGCACTGTACCACTGCCCCTGAAGAAGTTGTCAGTTCCTTGCAGAGGTGAAGGCACCTAGTACTAGTTCTGCCCTGGATAGGTGAGCGGTGGTTGAACTGTCACTCTGGGACCCTTCAATGTGCTCAAGCCGGGACCCGGAGTATAAACTACTTACACCACCAGCTCATTATCATTTCATCGGGAACTAGACATATTTCCATTATGTGTTAAGCGACACATTCTAGATTCACTTATATTATAATTAAAAAAACATATCTTATGTTTGTTTATAAAATGTTAATCATTTAAAATAATAACGAGTCTGCCTTACACAGACGCATGTATTAAGTGTTTCTCCCTTCTAAAGGACATTACGGCAACCTGTTTATGAACATTCGTGTATAAATAGAGCAAGCAATTCCAATACCTATTTATAAATAGTTATAGATAAATATTGACATATTGACTTCAGAGTTCTAGAATTTCCAATATATATTTTAACGATAGATCAACATGTATTCCAACATGTATTCCATCCAATAATTGTTCTTTGTCCAAGTATGAAAGGTTAGTTTATAGAGTATTTATTTTTTACGTGTATTGCATGAAAATAATAAATTTGAGTCACCACTTGTCTTTTACCATGTATACGGTTTATATATATATATACACACACTTGACTTATTCCCTAGTATTGTACGTATATGTATTTTAGACGCAAAAAACTCTGTGACATCATCCGACACTTTTACAAAAGAGTACAAATAGCAGGGATACATTGAATTTAGTACTGTCGAGTTTTTTTTTAAATGAATTTACTTTTTTTGCAATAAAAACAATCCCGTATGATGACTATTATTCAAAGCCTAAACTAAATCAATAATCAACGACAGCTTCTATTAAAAGAGGAAGGGATTGGGGAAAGCTTACTTACGTGTAACCGAATTCTATGCATGCCAACGTTTGGACCAGGTCGGTTAAAGGCTCACATATGGCATTACAGGGATTGTTCGGACCATTCGGACATTGTTCCAATCGACCCTATAATACAATATAATTATTAGTAGTGCGTTTTCAAAACAATCGAGAACGATATAACTACAGTGCTAATAACCTTTAATTATATATATTCATAATACATGTCATTAAAATGACACACTATTTTGCTTTGACGTCAATTCAAAGTGACACTCTTATTTAAAATCAATACAAACACATGTATAACAAACATCAATTTGACTAATTAACCTTTAACTACTTACTAAATAATGCATTTATAGAAAATATTTATTACTGATAACAAGATTTTAACCGTGTTTTAATAGCTGAAAACGCAAAAATATTAAATGATTGCTGAATGCTTAAAGATTTACTGTGATCTACTATAGTCGCATAAGGTAGAAATACATTGTTTAAACTCATTTCTTTCAAATCAAACTCGGTATCCTACATAAGAACCATTGTTTTCGACATGTATTCATCCTTTTTGGAGTAATAAAACAATACTATTAAATGTGGTAAATCTTTTTTGGGAGTAATAGTGCATCTTTAATATCGCGCAATAGAAAATTTATGACTGGACGTGAGCATAGTGGAATAAGGCCGTATTGCACTGAAATGGAACAGGACTTCCGTCTTTTGCGAAATGTCCTGCATGTGTATATATGATTGATGGGAGACTAATTAAAATAAATACAGTACATTTGAAATTTATTCGGTGAATTTTAAACATATGCCCATATAACATTTAATCATATTTTAAACAAAACAACCTTTGATCTATGTCGGTACATCAGTTGAAGTAGTTGGTTAATTTTTGAATTATAGCATAAATTAAATATAGAATTTTAGAGTTGTATTTATAGTTAGAAGTTTAATTTGATTGCCAGTGAAGTGTATTATTGCAAACATAATTAAGATTCCCAAGAGTTTGGTCATCAAGTTTAACTGCTAAATAAAATTACTACCCGATCTACTTGTATCGGACTTAAACGTATCGCTTTTCGAGTATGTAAACCGTCCAAATACATCCGAGGTTGGTTTCGATAAAAAATGGCCGAGGAGCTCTGAATGGTTTAATCTGTGAGAGTGCAGCTTTAAAGGTTTCTAGAACTACGATTTAATTCAGAAGATCGTTTATCTAGGGTCTCGTGAAGTCCGTACCTACAAAACTCGACACGAAGCGAATACAACCTCACGTATCCGACCGCCGTACTATAAGTAATAGATACAGTACGTGTTTTTCTTCACAGGTGTCTTCTTACAGACGTAAGAAGCCGTTTCGCTAGGACGAACACCAATTTTGTCAGAGGCGAAGTGTATTGCGTATAATAGTGAGCATATAAATGCATAAATAAATAAATAAATAAATAAATACAGGTTTATAAATTAATAAATAGAACTATTTTTCCGAAAGATAAACATTAGAGTATTATCATGACCTTTCTAAATACAATGTATCAGCTAGTGGGATTACTCGAAAGTGCACGGTCCGCTTACAACCGTAAGAAGACACTTTTTCAATAGCTCTGCTGGGGATATAGTCGTTTAAATTCTATTATAATAATGAGAGTGTTTGTGTTTCTTTAATATACATTTTAAAAGCTTAGAAAACCGTCAAACTTTCAATTTAATTACCTTTAGCGGATGACACCCCATCGACCCATTGCCCCCACAAAGCCTGAAAACGTAATAATGAACATAATTATTGCTATGTCAAACTTAATTTAGCCATGTTTCAAAAATCATCATTAAGAGCTCTATGTCGTCGTTTCACTTATACCAATGTTCGTATATCACGTGATAAATTACGTCACAAATGTTACGTCGGAGGGCAGCGTTTTGCCTCAAATGAAGACTTTAATCAAAGATCACTTTACTTTTAATTCACCATATTAAATTAAACGTGGCACAGTCTATGCCGCTTACATAACCCCGCATTAGGTCTTTTACAACAGTTTAATTGAAAGTTTAGTTTTTTATTACACACAAACCATTTCACGAAACCGCCGCCTAATGGAGCTCTGTCAAAACATTATTTTGGAAACAGGTTTGTTGAAGTATTTGAGGAAATAACTCACTTAATCAAGCTCCGGTAATATAACGAAGGCGGGGCTCTTTAAGTGGCATAGACTGACCTTTGTTTCATTTAAGATGGTGAAGTAAAAGAAATGTTATCTTTGCTTTAGGTCATCTTTCGAAGGAAAATGTTGCCTTCCGAAATAGCATTTTTGACGTAATCTTTACGTGGTATACACACACTGAATACAATTACCATGAAAATTATTAAGAAACGCCAAAAAGCCAAACATAACATATTTAAATGCACTAGGCTAATACCTTACTGACATTGAACGAGAGAAAGACGCATCAAATGCATCAAAAACTCAATAATAAAGTGAAAGGTAGGATGACTTACCAAGTCGTTAAAATGATACACATTAACCATGTTTTGAATCTTGCAAAGACCACAACCATATCACATAATCATCAAAATAGCTTTACCAATAAATGAAGGGATAACCGACATGGAACGGTCAGTGGTATAAGAGTTTAGTGAAACAAGAAATAAAAAGGGTCTTTATAGGAATAGGTATTTGCTACTGTCCATCACTATAACCGTCCATCACTATTATGATTCATCACTACAACTGCCCATAACTACTACTTCCAATCACTACTACTGCTACTGTCCATCACTACAACTGTCCATCAATACTCCTGTCCATCACTACTCCTGTCCATCCCTACTACTGTCCATCACTATTACTGTCCTCCACTACTAATGTCCATCAATACAACTGTCCATCACTACTACTGTCCACCACTACAATTGTCCACCAATACTACTGTCCATCTCTACTACTGTCCATCACTACTACTGTCCACCACTACTACTGTCCACCATTACTACTGTCAATCACAACTACTGTCCATCACAACTACTGTCAACCACTACTACTGTCAATCACTGTCAATCACTCCTACTGTCCATCACTAATACTGTCCATCACTCCTACTGTCAACCACTACTACTGTACATCACTACTACTGTCCATCACTACTACTGTACATCAATACTACTATTCATCACTACTACTGTCAATCATTCTTACTGTCAATCACTCCTACTGTCCATCACTACTACTGTCCATCACTACTACTGTCCATCACTACTACTGCCAATCACTACTACTGTCCATCACTACTACTGTCCATCACTACTACTGTCCATCACTACTACTGTCAACCACTACTACTGTCCATCACAACTACTGTCAATCACTACTGCTATCCATCACTACTACTATTCATCACTGCTACTATCCATCACTAGTACTGTCCATAACTACTACTGTCAATAACAACTACTGTCCATCACAACTACTGTCAATCACTACTACTGTTCATCACTACTACTGTCCATCACTACTACAGTCAATCACTACTACTGTCAACCACTACTACTGTCAATCACTACTACTGTCAATCACTACTACTGTCCATCACTATTACTATTCATTACTACTACTGTCCATAACAAGTACTGTCCATCACTACTACTGTAACACAACTACTGTCCATCACAACAACTGTCAATCACTACTACTGTCCAACACTACTACTATCCATCACTACTACAGTCAATCACTACTACTGTCAACCACTACTACTGTCAATCACTAATACTGTCAACCACTACTACTGTCCATCACTCCTACTGTCAATCACTACTACTGTCAACCATTACTACTGTCAATCACTACTACAGTCAACCACTACTACTGTCAACCACTACTACTGTCCATCACTACTACTGTCAATCACAACTACTGTCCATCACTACTACTGTCCATCACTACTACTGTCAATCACACCTACTGTCCATCACTACTACTGTCAACCACTACTACTGTCCATCACTACTACTGTCAATCACTACTACTGTCAACCATTACTACTGTCAATCACTACTACAGTCAACCACTACTACTGTCAACCACTACTACTGTCCATCACTACTACTGTCCATCACTACTACTGTCCATCACTACTACTGTCAACCACTACTACTGTCCATCACTACTACTGTCAACCACTACTACTTTCCATCACTTCTACTATCCATCACAACTACTGTCAATCACTACTACTGTACATCACTACTACTGTCAGCCACTACTACTGTCCACCACTACTACTGTATATCACTACTATTATCAATCACTTCTACGTCCATCACAACTACTGTCAATCACTACTTCTGTCCATCACTACTTCTGTCCATCACTCCTACTGTCAACCACTAATACTGTCCATCACTACTACTGTCAACCACTACTACTGTCCATCACTCCTACTGTCAACCACTACTACTGTCCATCACTACTACTGTCCATCACTACTACTGTCAACCACTTCTACTGCCAATCACTACTACTGTCCATCACTACTACTGTCCATCACTACTACTGTCCATCACTACTACTGTCAATCACTACTACTGTCCATCACTACTACCGTCCATCACAACTACTGTCCATCACTACTACTGTCCATCACAACTACTGTCCATCACTACTACTGTCCATCACTACTACTGTCCATCACTCCTACTGTCAACCACTACTACTGTCCATCACTACTACAGTCCATCACTACTACTGTCAACCACTTCTACTGTCAATCACTCCTACTGTCAATCAACCCTACTGTCCATCACTACCACTGTCCATCACTACCAATGTCCATCACTCCTACTGTCCATCACTACTACTATCAACCAAAACTACTGTCAATCACAACTACTGTCCATCACAACTACTGTCAATTACTACTACTGTCCATCACTACTTCTGTCCATCACTACTACTGTCCTTCACTCCTACTGTCCATCACTACTACTGTCCATCACTACTACTGCCAATCACTACTACTGTCCATCACTACTACTGTCCATCACTACTACTGTCAACCACTACTACTGTCCATCACAACTACTGTCAATCACTACTGCTATCCATCACTACTACTATTCATCACTGCTACTGTCCATCACTAGTACTGTCCATCACTACTACTGTCAATCACTACTACTGTCAATCACTACTACTGTCCATCACTACTACTATTCATTACTACTACTGTCCATAACAAGTACTGTCCATCACTACTACTGTAACACAACTACTGTCCATCACAACAACTGTCAATCACTACTACTGTCCAACACTACTACTATCCATCACTACTACAGTCAATCACTACTACTGTCCATCACTACTACAGTCAATCACTACTACTGTCCATCACAACAACTGTCAATCACTACTACTGTCAACCACTACTACTGTCAATCACTAATACTGTCAACCACTACTACTATCCACCACTACTACTGTCCATCACTCCTACTGTCAATCACTACTACTGTCAACCATTACTACTGTCAATCACTACTACAGTCAACCACTACTACTGTCAACCACTACTACTGTCCATCACTACTACTGTCAATCACAACTACTGTCCATCACTACTACTGTCCATCACTACTACTGTCAATCACACCTACTGTCCATCACTACTACTGTCAACCACTACTACTGTCCATCACTACTACTGTCAATCACTACTACTGTCAACCATTACTACTGTCAATCACTACTACAGTCAACCACTACTACTGTCAACCACTACTACTGTCCATCACTACTACTGTCCATCACTACTACTGTCCATCACTACTACTGTCAACCACTACTACTGTCCATCACTACTACTGTCAACCACTACTACTTTCCATCACTTCTACTATCCATCACAACTACTGTCAATCACTACTACTGTACATCACTACTACTGTCAGCCACTACTACTGTCCACCAGTACTACTGTATATCACTACTATTATCAATCACTTCTACGTCCATCACAACTACTGTCAATCACTACTACTGTCCATCACTATTTCTGTCCATCACTCCTACTGTCAACCACTTATACTGTCCATCACTACTACTGTCAACCACGACTACTGTCCATCACTCCTACTGTCAACCACTACTACTGTCCATCACTACTACTGTCCATCACTACTACTGTCATCCACTTCTACTGCCAATCACTACTACTGTCCATCACTACTACTGTCCATCACTACTACTCATCAATACTACTGTCCATCACTACTACTGTCCATCACTACTACTGTCAATCACTACTACTGTCCATCACTACTACTGTCCATCACTACTACTGTCCATCACTACTACTGTCCATCACTACTACTGTCCATCACTACTACTGTCCATCACTACTACTGTCCATCACTACTACTGTCCATCACTACTACTGTCAACCACTACTACTGTCCATCACTACTACTGTCCATCACTACTACTGTCAACCACTACTACTGTCAATCACTCCTACTGTCAATCAACCCTACTGTCCATCACTACCACTGTCCATCACTACCACTGTCCATCACTCCTACTGTCCATCACTACTACTATCAACCAAAACTACTGTCAATCACAACTACTGTCCATCACAACTACTGTCAATTACTACTACTGTCCATCACTACTTCTGTCCATCACTACTACTGTCCTTCACTCCTACTGTCCATCACTACTACTGTACATTACTACTACTGTCCATCACTACTACTGTCAACCACAACTACTGTCAATCACAACTACTGTCCATCACTACTACTGTCCATCACTACTACTGTCAACCACTACTACTGTCCATCACAACTACTGTCAATCACTACTGCTATCCATCACTACTACTATTCATCACTGCTACTGTCCATCACTAGTACTGTCCATAACTACTACTGTCAATCACTACTACTGTCAATCACTACTACTGTCCATCACTACTACTATTCATTACTACTACTGTCCATAACAAGTACTGTCCATCACTACTACTGTAACACAACTACTGTCCATCACAACAACTGTCAATCACTACTACTGTCCAACACTACTACTATCCATCACTACTACAGTCAATCACTACTACTGTCCATCACTACTACAGTCAATCACTACTACTGTCCATCACAACAACTGTCAATCACTACTACTGTCAACCACTACTACTGTCAATCACTAATACTGTCAACCACTACTACTATCCACCACTACTACTGTCCATCACTCCTACTGTCAATCACTACTACTGTCAACCATTACTACTGTCAATCACTACTACAGTCAACCACTACTACTGTCAACCACTACTACTGTCCATCACTACTACTGTCAATCACTACTACTGTCCATCACTACTACTGTCCATCACTACTACTGTCAATCACTACTACTGTCCATCACTACTACTGTCAACCACTACTACTGTCCATCACTACTACTGTCAATCACTACTACTGTCAACCATTACTACTGTCAATCACTACTACAGTCAACCACTACTACTGTCAACCACTACTACTGTCCATCACTACTACTGTCCATCACTACTACTGTCCATCACTACTACTGTCAACCACTACTACTGTCCATCACTACTACTGTCAACCACTACTACTGTCCATCACTACTACTATCCATCACAACTACTGTCAATCACTACTACTGTACATCACTACTACTGTCAGCCACTACTACTGTCCACCAGTACTACTGTATATCACTACTATTATCAATCACTTCTACGTCCATCACAACTACTGTCAATCACTACTACTGTCCATCACTATTTCTGTCCATCACTCCTACTGTCAACCACTTATACTGTCCATCACTACTACTGTCAACCACTACTACTGTCCATCACTCCTACTGTCAACCACTACTACTGTCCATCACTACTACTGTCCATCACTACTACTGTCATCCACTTCTACTGCCAATCACTACTACTGTCCATCACTACTACTGTCCATCACTACTACTGTCCATCACTACTACTGTCCATCACTACTACTGTCAATCACTACTACTGTCCATCACTACTACCGTCCATCACAACTACTGTCCATCACTACTACTGTCCATCACAACTACTGTCCATCACTACTACTGTCCATCACTACTACTGTCCATCACTACTACTGTCCATCACTACTACTGTCAACCACTACTACTGTCCATCACTACTACTGTCCATCACTACTACTGTCAACCACTACTACTGTCAATCACTCCTACTGTCAATCAACCCTACTGTCCATCACTACCACTGTCCATCACTACCACTGTCCATCACTCCTACTGTCCATCACTACTACTATCAACCAAAACTACTGTCAATCACAACTACTGTCCATCACAACTACTGTCAATCACTACTACTGTCCATCACTACTTCTGTCCATCACTACTACTGTCCATCACTCCTACTGTCCATCACTACTACTGTACATCACTACTACTGTCCATCACTACTACTGTCAACCACAACTACTGTCAATCACAACTACTGTCCATCACTACTACTGTCCATTACTACTACAGTCCATCACAACTACTGTCAATCAAAACTACTGTCCATCACTACTACTGTCCATCACAACTACTGTCAATCACTACAACTGTCCATCACTTCTACTGTCCATCACTACTACTGTCAATCACAACTATTTTCCATCACAACTACCGTCAATCACTACTACCGTCCATCGCTACCACTGTCCATCACTACTACTGTTCATCACTACTACTGTCCATCACTT
Organism: Mya arenaria; assembly: GCF_026914265.1. Taxonomy (NCBI): domain Eukaryota; kingdom Metazoa; phylum Mollusca; class Bivalvia; order Myida; family Myidae; genus Mya; species Mya arenaria. The sequence goes on along the minus strand of NC_069137.1, from coordinate 42,994,271 downwards.
CTTCTGTCCATCACTTCTACTGTCCATCACTTCTATTGTTCATCACTTCTACTGTCCATCACTACTACTGTCCATCACTTCTACTGTCCATCTTAAATAATGTCAATCACTACTACTGTCCACCACTTCTACTGTCCATCATTACTACTGTCCATCACTTCTACTGTCCACCACTACTACTGTCCATCACTACTACTGTCCATCACTACTACTGTCCACTACTGTCAATCACTTCTACTGTCCATCACTTCTACTGCCCATCATTAATACTGTCCATCACAACTACTATCAATCACTACTACTATCCATCACTACTACTATCCATCACTACTACTATCCATCACTCCTACTGTTCGTCACTACTACTGTCCATTACTACTACTATTCATCACAACTACTATCCATCACTTTTACTGTCCATCACTACTACTGTCTATCACTTCTACTGTCCATCACTTCTACTGTCAATCACTTCTACTATCCACCACTACTACTGTCCATCACTACTACTGTCCATCACTACTACTGTCCATTACTACTACTGTCTACAACTACTTCTGTCCATTACTACTTCTGTCCATTACTACTACTGTCCACCACTACTTCTGTCCATTAGTAATACTGTCCATCACTACTTCTGTCCATTACTACTACTGCACATCACAACTACTGTACATTACTTATACTGTCCATCACTTCAACTGCCCATTTCTACTACTGTCCATAACTCTTACTATCCATCACTCCTACTGTCCATTACTACTACTGTCAATCACTACTACTGTCCACCACTACTACCGTCCATTACTACTACTGTCCATCACTCCAACTGTCAATTACTATTACTGTCCATTACTACTACTGTTCATCACTCCTACTGTCACTTACTACTACTGTCCATTTCTACTACTGTTCATCACTCCTAATGTCCATTAGTACTACTGTCCATTACCACTAATATCCATCTCTGCTACTGTCCACCACTTCTACTCTCCATCACTACTACTGTCCATTACTACTACTATCCACCACTACTACTCTCCATCACTACTACTGTCCATTACTACTACTGTCCATCACTACTACTATCCATCACTTCTACTGTCCATCACTTCTACTGTCCATCACTACTACTGTCCATCACTACTACTGTCAATCACAACTACTGTCCATCACTACTACTGTCCATTACTACTACTTTCCACCACTACTACTGTCCATCACTACTACTGTCCACCACTACTACTGTCCACCACTCCTACTGTCAATTACTACTACTGTCCATTACTACTACTGTCCATCACTACTACTGTCCATCACTACTACTGTCCATCACTACTTCTGTCCACTACTGTCCATCACTACTACTGTCCATCACTACTTCTGTCCACTACTGTCCATCACTACTACTGTCCATCACTTCTACTGTCCATCACTTCTACTGTCCATCACTTCTACTGCCCATCATTAATACTGTCCATTACTACTACTGTCTACAACTACTTCTGTCCATTACTACTTCTGTCCATTACTACTACTGTCCACCACTACTACTCTCCATCACTACTACTGTCCATTACTACTACTATCCATTAAAGCCAATATCCATAGTTTTTATCTATAACTATATTACCCATCACCACTTATATCCATCACTATTACTATCCCTAACTACTACTATCTATGACTACTACCCACCACCAGTTATATCCATCACTACTACTATCCATCACTACAACTATCCATTAAAGCCAATATCCATAGTTTTTATCTATAACTATATTACCCATCACCACTTATATCCATCACTATTACTATCCCTAACTACTACTATCTATGACTACTACCCACCACCACTTATATCCATCACTACTACTATCCATCACTACAACTATCCATTAAAGCCAATATCCATAGTTTTTATCTATAACTATATTACCCATCACCACTTATATATATCACTATTACTATCCCTAACTACTATTATCTATGACTACTACCCACCACCACCACTTATATCCATCCCTACTACTATCCATCACTACAACTATCCATTAAAGCCAATATCCATAGTTTTTATCTATAACTATATTACCCATCACCACTTATATCCATCACTATTACTATCCCTAACTACTACTATCTATGACTACTACCCACCACCACTTATATCCATGACTACTACTATCCATCACTACAACTATCCATTAAAGCCAATATCCATAGTTTTTATCTATAACTATATTACCCATCACCACTTATATCCATCACTGTTACTATCCCTAACCACTACTATCTATGACTACTACCCACCACCACTTATATCCATCACTATTGCTATCCCTAACTACTACTATCTATGACTACTACCCACAACCACTTATATCCATCACTATTGCCATCCCTAACTACTACTATCTATGACTACTACCCACCACCACTTATATCCATCACTATTACTATCCATCACTACAACTATCCATTAAAGCCAATATCCATAGTTTTTATCTATAACTATACTACCCACCACCACTTATATCCATCACTGTTACTATCCCTAACTATTACTATCTATGACTACTACCAATCATTTCTAATATCTCGATATATCATTACTACTGTCCATCAATACCGCTTATTTTGATATGTCATTACTACTATCTCTTACTACTTCATATAACTTTTATCTATATATACCACTATCTATCACTAATACCATCCAAAACTACCGTCTGTTATTAGACTGCCCTTTACATGTTATACATGTTATGCTATACTATTGATTGATTGTCTTGAATTCGCCAAGATATTACGATTGTCGTGATATATATGAGATGTACACATGTAAAGAAATAGTTCATTAGCTAAATATTCCGACGCTAGATATATATTATAAATTACGTGGTTAATAGGTGATCCGATATGGGATAAACGGGGCATAAGAAACCATATCGGGTGAGAGCAAAGCTCGAACCCGAATACTGTTTTCTCGCCCAGTATATCCCATATCGGGTCACCTACTAACCCCGTAACGTTTAAATCACGTCGACAACCTGTTTACATGCTTCATTTATCCATCGGAATCGGAAAAGAGACACCATTTTGGTACGATGTAAATTTGGGGACCCAATATGGAAAAAATATGGTGTCACCGCGTGACCAGTCCTTGACCAATTGCGTTGCGTCATTCATGTTGGAGGCGTGATATACCTGTATAAGCCCGAGGTGAGAAGTGTTGTACATCCTGTCACAGCGGAAGACTGGCCTCTGCAGATTCGACCGTAACAGAAGAACGGATCTAATGCAAATATTAAAAGATAATGTGACCCTCTAACCAACAACCGTTATAATCATAAACGATGTGGAACGATCAATGTTTTCATAGTCTTTTTCTTTCGCTGTAATGAGATACATTTTTGAAACGAAATGTTTGAATGGAAATACTACTGTAGGCTTGTTCAGATTCAAAAGCACCCAATTAAACCTTTTAAATGGCATTCCTTTTGTGTATCTTTAAAAATCGGCGTAGCTAGAAGAATGCCAAATTGTATCTTAAAGTGACACTCTTATTCAAAATAAATACATAAATAGTATAACAAACATCAATTTTGACTGATAAACCTTTAACTACTTACTAAATAATGCATTTGTGGAAAATATTTATTGCTGATAACAAGATTGTAACCGTGCATTTAAAAGCAGAATGCGCTAATAATAATAAATGATTGGTTAATGCTTAAACATTTACTGGGGTTTACTATAGTCTCGTGAGGTAAAAATACTGTGTTTTATGCTCATTTCTTTCAAATTAAACTCGGCATCCTTCATAATAACCATTGTTTTCGGCATTTATTCATCATTTTTGGAATAATAAAACATTATTAATAGTTGTGGTGTATCTTATTTTGGAGTAAGAGTGTATCTTTAAACATGATTCTAAGACGGCTTATCCACGTCCGTGTTGTACGACCATCTTCTAGTTTATTTTGGCTCTAAAATATCTTAATTATTTGGATGAAGGTTACCGTTTTGTCTTTGCCGATTTGTCTAGTTTTTTATCTTTATTTTGGAACTACTTTCTTCGTAGAGTAACAAGTTTTGATTGGTTAATATTTTTATTTTTGGCGTGAACTCAAATTTTCTTCATGGTCTTTTCTTTACTTATCTTCATTCTGTTTTTGGTTTAAAAGTTTAAAAGCGGATCGCATCGTTAATTTGAGAAGATTTATAACATTTCAAGAAATTACGTTATATTTTGGGGGAAATTGGACTAGATTCTTCGTTATATTCTTCTCATTCTTTTAGACGTGGATTTGCTACCTTACCTTTCAAAAATAATGTTAATGCTGATGAAATTCAAATTATTGGAGAATGGCGTTCTGATGTTTATAAGCGTTATATTTCCCTTGATATTTCAGATAATTAAATATTATTAGAAGCATTTCTCACAACTTTTACGTGTGATCATATGTTGTTGTGGCAATCTTTATTGTCTTTGTATGGCCGCTGGTTGGCCGTACCGACACAAACAAACGTTCTGTTTGGCCGTACCGACACATACAAACGTTCTTTTTGTCCGTACCGACACATACAAACGTTCTTTTTGTCCGTACCGACACATACAAACGTTCTCATTGACCGTACCGACACATACAAACGTTCTCATTGGCCGTATGGACACAAACAAACGTTCTAATCGGCCGTACCGGCACATGCAGACGTTCTAATTGGCCGTAACGACACATACAGACGTTCGGATTAACCGTATTAAAACAGTGAATTTATACTTCGGTAAACTCACTGTCGGAAACAATTATACTTCAATAAAGCGCTGGAGACAATGAAATAAATTCGGTTTTACATGCTCGAAATAAAATACTGCTTTCCGTACCTTCGTCTTTCACAGCATCGTTCATGTCCGTACATTCAACGTCCCTGTTACAGAGAGTAGCGCATTGCCCACTTGAGCACTTCACTTGTGTAGGCGCGCAGTCTGAAAGTTAAATGTTTAACACGAGTAAATGGAGTAGCAGGCAACATATGTATTAGAATACTTGCTACGCCTCATCTATGAGATGAATGTTGACCATCCTCTGCCAACCTTTTCATTAGAATAGTTGAGATGTTTCACGTTTCCATACGCGCAATCTATAAGTTGAATATTGACAGCCCTCTGCCAATCTTTTAAGAGAGAGAAATCAATAAGATGAATGTTGCCCCCCCCCCCTCTTGCAACTATTTATAATTACAATAGTAGTAATGCTTCATTTATCCATACAAGCAATCTAAAAGTTAAATGTTAACCGCCCTCTGGCAACCTTTAAATTGCAATAATGGTTACGTTTCACATGTCCAGACAACAATCCATGAGTTAAATGATGACCGCCCTCTGGCAACCTTTAAATTACAATAGTGGATACGTTTCACTTCCCCAGACAAGCAATTTATAAATTAAATGTTGATAGTCCTCTGGCAACCTTCAAATTACAATAGTGGTTACGTTTCACTTGTCCAGACAAGCAATCTATAAATAAAATGTTGACCGCCTTCTGGCAACCTTCAAATTACAATAGTGGTTTCGTTTCACTTGTCTAGACAAGCAACCTATAAGTTGAATGTTGTCCGCCCTCTGGCAACCTTGAAATTACAATAGTTGTAATGCTCAACTTGTCATTACAAGCAGTCCATAATGTTAATGTTGACCGCCCTCTGGCAACCTTTTGACTACAATAGCTGTAATGGTTGACTTCTCTTGACAAGTTATCTAAAAGTTGAATGTTGACAACCCATTACTAGTCTAGTTTGTAACTTAAATTTCAATAGTGTTCAAATTTTACTCATCCAGGCGTCATTCTTTAATTTAGATATTCAACTCTAGTAACAAGAAAATCTAGTTACCTAATAGGCGATATAAGTTCATGTGTCATTTTACGATAGAACAGCACACACCATGTTGCAACAAGCTTTGCGGTATTTGACATTATAGCTGCGCACAACAAGTTGAAACGAGCCATGCATGATTTGACGTCGTAACTGCTCACACCAAGTTGCAACAAGCTATGCTTCATTTGACATTATAGCTGCGCACATCATGTTGCAACATGCAATACGTCTTTTGACTTCATAGCTGCGCACACGATCTTTCAATACGCAATGCATCATTTGACTTCATAGCTGCGCACACGATCTTTCAATACGCAATGCATCATTTGACTTCATAGCTGCTCACACGATCTTTCAATACGCAATGCATCATTTGACTTCATAGTTGCTCATGCGATCGTTCAATACGCAATGCATCATTTGACTTCATAGCTGCGCACACGATCTTTCAATACGCAATGCATCATTTGACTTCATAGCTGCGCACACGATCTTTCAATACGCAATGCATCATTTGAAGTCATGGCTACGCACACCATGTTGCAACAAGTCATGCTTCATTTGACGTCAAAGCTGCGCACAACATATTGCAACAAGCAATGCGCCATTTGACGCCAAAGCTGCGCACAATATATAGCATCAAGCAATGCGTCATAGATTCAAGCACCAGGTTGCAACAAACCATGATCCAACAGTCAAAGCTGCTCCCACCGTGTTGAAAAAGGACATGCGTCATTTGACATTTAGCTGCTAACAACATGGTGCACGGAGCCATGTTTCATTTGACGTTATAGCTGCGCATAGCGTGTTGAAACGAGCCATGCATCATTTGACGTCATAGCTGCTCACACCAAGTTGCAACAAGTCATGCGTCATTTGACGTCATAGCTGCGCACGCCATGTTGCAATAAGTTCGCACACCATCATGTCATGTCATATTTGACGTCATAGCTGCGAAGTTGCAACAAGTCATGCGTCAATCAAGTTTTTATTTTTTTTGTCAACAAGACTCCGCGCACTTAGTCTCTATAACTTCGAGTACTATGCCACAATTAGCCAGGCGACACTCAAAAAGGACGTAAAATATACATTTTCTGATGGTATATACACAAAGGAAGTGGTAATTCCACGCCATGACTCCATATATTAAATAACAACAAGTTAGGTATTTGGTAACCATGCCGTGCATTACACAAAGGAAGTGGTAATTCCACGCCATGACTCCATATATTAAATAGCAACAAGTAAGGTATTTGGTAACCATGCCGTGCATTACACAAAGGAAGTGGTAATTCCACGCCATGACTCCATATATTAAATTGCAACAAGTTAGGTATTTGGTAACCATGCCGTGCATTACACAAAGGAAGTGGTAATTCCACGCCATGACTCTATATATTAAATAGCAACAAGTTAGGTAATTGGTAACCATGCCGTGCATTACACAAAGAAAGTGGTAATTCCACGCCATGACTCCATATATTAAATAGCAACAAGTTAGGTAATTGGTAACCATGTCGTGCATTACACAAAGGAAGTGGTAATTCCACGCCATGACTCCATATATTAAATAGCAACAAGTAAGGTATTTGGTAACCATGCCGTGCATTACACAAAGTAAGTGGTTATTCGACGTAATGACTCCATATATTAAATTGCAACAAGTGAGGTTATTTGTCACCATGCCTAGCATCATGCACAACGTGTGGCAATGTGTTAGCAGTATTCCGCACTCAATGTCACAAAAAATGCCAAGGTATAGGAAAATGTTAGGTAATTGGTCACAATGCCGTGAACTACACAAAATTATATTGCTTTCACCCAGTTAAGTCATTGTAATTTTTTACATAATTCTGTTCATTTTGTCACAACAAGGCGGGCGTCACCCAAACTGTGAAGACATTTGTCGACAGTCCTCTGCACACTGTGTTGTAACATATTGTGAGACACTTACGATATAAGGCCATTTTTCGCATTGACGCTGCACACTTTGCCACAAAATCCCGAGCGTCACCCAACAAATGAGGTTGACGTCATTACTCCGCATTCAATGTCGTAGCACTACGTGGGTCTCAAATATGAGAGGTTAATTGTCACCATGCCGTGCATATCAGAACAGAGGGTGTAATAACGACACCATGACTTCACACGTAATGTAGTGTTCATCCGCGTGTCACAGAAAATGAGGTAATTTGTAAACATGTCGTGCATTAACCAAAATGTGTAGTCCTTTGTTCGAAAACACCTCAGACTGTGATGCAACAAGCATTGCGTCATCCAAACATTTAAGGTAATTCTTCTCTTTATCCATGTTGCAACAAGCCCAGTGATAATTCGTCTTCATGATTCCGAACACTCTGTCGCAATACCTCATGCATTATCGAAGATGCGAAATAATTCGTCGCCATGACTCCACACACTATTGCCTCAACAAGCCGTGCATTATCATACATGTGAGTTAATTCGTCGTCATGACTCCACACACTATTGGCTCAACAAGGCGTATGTCACCCAACATGTGAGGTAATTCGTCGTAACGATTTCACACTATTGGCTCAACAAGGCGTATGTCACCCAACATGTGAGGTAATTCGTCGTAATGATTTCACACACTATTGGCACAACAAGGCGTATGTCACCCAACATGTGAGGTAATTCGTCGTAATGATTTCACACACTATTGGCTCAACAAGCCGTACATCAACCAAAACGTGTCAAGATAGCTAAAGTATATTCCCCTATATTTCAGAGCGACGGTCTTGTCAAGACAAGAAATTTAAAGTATATTCACCTGTATGACAATAAAAAGTATTGTCAAGATATATAAAGTATATTCCCCTGTATGACAGAGCGACGGTCTTGTCAAGATATATATTGTGTATTCCCAAGTGTGACAGAGAGACGGTCTGGTCAAGATACTTAAGGAATATTCACCTGTATGACAGAGCGATAATCGTGTCAAGATATCTAAAGTATAATCCCCTGTATGACAGAGAGACGCTCTTGTCAAGAACTATAAAGTATAACCCCTGTATGACAGAGAGACGGGTTTATCAAGAAGTATAAAGTACATTCCCCTGTATGACAAAGAGAGACAGAGGTCTGGTCATGATACTTAAAGTATATGCACCTGTATGACAGAGCGACGATCTTGTCATGAAATCTAAAGTATATTCCCTGTATGACAGAGAGACGGTCTGGTCATGATACTTAAAGTATATTCCCCTGTATGACAGAGCGACGGTCTGGTCAAGAAATCTAAAGTATATTCCCCTGTATGACAGAGAGACGGTCGTGTCAAGAATTTTAAAATATATTCCCCTGTATGACGGAGACACGGATTTGTCAAGAAGTCTACAGTATTTTTCACTGTATAACAGAGAGACGGATTTGTCAAGAAGTATACAGTACTTTCCCCCGTATGATAGAGAGCCGGTCTTGTCAAGATATATAAAGTATATTCACCTGTTTGACAGAGCGACGGTCTTGTCAACAAATTGAAAGTATTTTCCCCTGTGTGACAGAAAGACGATCTTGTCAAGATATATAAAGTATATTCCTTTATATGACAGAGCAACGGTCTTGTCAAGATATAGAAAGTACATTCCCCTGTATGACAGAGTGACGGTCTTGTCAGGAAATCTAAAGTATGTTCCCCTGTATGACAGAGAGACGGTATTGTCCAGAAATCTAAAGTATATTCCCACGTGTGACAGAGAGACGGTCTGGTCAAGATACTTAAGGAATATTCACCTGTATGACAGAGCGATAATCGTGTCAAGAAATCTAAAGTATATTCCCCTGTATGACAGAGAGACGGATTTATCAAAAAGTATAAAATATTCCCCTGTATGACAGAGAGACGGTCTGGTCAAGATACTTAAAGTAAATTCACCTGTATGACAAAGCGACGATCTTGTCATGAAATCTAAAGTATATTCCCCTGTATGACAGGGAGACGGTCTTGTCAAGAAATTTAAAGTATACTCCTCTGTATGACACAAAGACGGTCTTGCCAAGAAATATAACGAATATCCCTCTGTATGACAGAGAGACGGTCTTGTCATGAAATATGTAGTACATTCCCCTGTTTGATAGAGAGACGGTCTTGTCATAAAATATTAAGTACATTCCCCTGTATGATAGAAAAACGGTATTTTCAATAAATCTTAATTATATTCCCTTGTATGACAGAATGACGGTCTGGCCAAGCAATCTAAATCGTATTCCCCTATATGACAAAGAGACGGTCTTGTCAAGAAATATAATTAAAATCACCTGTATTACAAAGAGACGGTCTCGTCAATAGATATGAAGTGAATTCACTTGTAAGAAGGAGAGACTGGAGTGTCAACAAATATTAAGTAGTATCACTTGCTTGACAGATACACGGTTGTGCCAAGAGTGACATTCGTGACATGACCTATAAAATTAATTCGCCTGTATTACAAAGACAAAATCGTGTCACGAAATCTAAAGTCAATTCACCTTTTTGACAGCCGGCTTCGTCTGATCCATCCGGGCATTCTCGCGCCCCATCACACTTCATAGCACATGTACCATTAGAACATCTCACACGGCCGCTGGGACAAGCTAGAATGTACAGGTCAAATCGTAAATATGCTGTGTAAAACATTAATGACGCAATGAAACCATAAGAGAAGTCACAGTTGTTAAAAACTGTTTCATGACACAAGATTAAAGCCTTGTATTCACAAACATGAGGCATACACTGTACAAATATACACAGACAGACAAAAATGCGTAATGTTTTGTTTTACTTGTTCGGATTACCACCTTGGAATGTTCAACGAGACAATTGAGATCTTAAAAGACAAATGCAAGGATTCTCAAAGTTGACTTAGATCAAATCTATCCTTATTTCTTGAACATTATGCAGCGTTTCGAATTTTCGTGATTTAATTGAACCCTCTGGCGTGACTCATAATACATCGACCTTGTGTTTACCTAAACTTATCTGCACTTAAACGTGTTTCGATAATATGTATCAATATGTAAAGGTATTACTACTTAATCGCTTTCAAATGTAGGAAATCATTCGCTAGGTTTTTGGGTTTTTTTTAAAATGACGGGTTTTTAAAATTTGTCTCCCTTTATGACATTCTCGTTGATACAATTTCAAAGAATGAAAATAGTATAAATCTTATTACCATAATGATTGTGAATTCGTTAACTTGTAATTGGAAAAACGGAATTCTTGTTCTTGATATATTCGTGAAACCCGCTCGTAAATGTATAGTTTAACAAAAAAAGCTTCATAATAATCATCTCATAAACTCGTGTCTTCGCTTGGACTATGTTAAATAGGTAAACCATAGTTTTATCTAACAATGCTAGGTAAACAGTGGACTCTTTTTGCAAACTACTCCCCTTTGCCAACTAAATAATTGGGTCAATATTTTGTAAAATTGTAGTAAGTCTAGTAAGGGGCCACTTGGCAATTGGGGACGCTTCTTCGGCAAGAAGATAAATTCGAGTTTTCTTACGGCAGTTTTCCTCATCCGCGCCGGAGTCACATTCAGCATTGCCATTGCACCGAGGTACACATGTACCATTATCACAGCGAAACTCGTTCACACTGCAAGCTGTAATTAAAGAATCACTTATAGAGATATCACATAGACCGTTTTAACAGCGTTACTCGGTAACACCGCAAGCTCATATAAATGTATCACTTATATAGATATCATATGTACTGTTATCACGGTGAAACTCGTTCACATCGCAATAAATAGATCACTTATATAGACATTGCATGTACCGTTTTCACAGCGTATCTCGTTCATAGCACAGGCTGTAATAACTGAATCATTTATATGGATACCACATGGACTGTTATTACAGAACGGACCTCGTTCACATCACAATAAAATTGCCTTTGCCTATTTGACTTTAAACCTACAACAAAAAATTTCCCATACCCACCATTGCAGCCAGTATGTTCATTACAGATGGCAGCGTACTTTAAGCTTATAGTTTGAGTAGATTATACCAAAGGACATTGGTCTAAAGGGCTTTAAACCTAAAACTTTAATCTTCTCACTACTGCCATCGCAATCTGTCTGAATATATTGTTAGTATCTTTCAAGGCCTAAAGTGTAAGATAGGTTCATCCCAACCCAACCTTGTGGTGTTTTGCGGAAACGAAGTTTATCGAGTTTCCGAAGAACACACTGCGCGAGCGCCTATGTTAGATGCATTTTCTCCCACCTCAGTTAAACAAAACAAAATTAAAATGCATTTTTGCTGGAACGTTTTTGTGCGTAGTGAAAATAAATTGCGGATAGATATGTGAAAAGTCATGAATGTCATGGATACGCGCGCAGTGATTCATAGTATGTTAATGGTGAAATTGTTTTTTTAAATAGATCTTAGGAGAGTGCATCATTATTTTTAATGCTGTGTAAACAACATTTTTGGTGCTATTTAAGGCGAGAAATAATTAATTTAGACTTTAAATATTGCCTCAAGACAAGGGTTCCGTGATGCTACAGACATCGGTCTTCAACAAGGGGGGTAATTGTGTGATGTAAATACAAAAAAGAGTTCAATACGGGTACTTTGCCTGGCAATATAAGAATTTCGAGCATGGCCAAATCATGCATCAGCATGGCCTGTTAGGTTTTCTTAAATGAAATGAAGTACTTTTTTAACAATTCTTAAATGAAATGATAACCTATTGGTGTAACTATAAGTGATGAATTGCGTGATTGATGTTATTATCTGGTGAGCTTATTTGGGCTGGTCAAAGTACGCGGAGTCCTCCCAACTGCGTTCGTACCCCGATAATGATATTAATCACGCATTTCTTTCCTAAAATGGAGACTTTTGCCAGCCCAACTGCGATCATATCCTGATAATGACATCAATCACGCATTTCATTCCTTAAATGATATGTAATGCCATCTACATACCACACCGATCCTCGTCGTCTCCACCATCACATTCGGACGTTCCGTTACAGAATGTAGCACATTGTCCGCTTTCACACTTGTATTCGCCACTGCGGCAAACAGGCTCTGCAATGATTTTGAATATCAAAGGTTTAATTATTCATAATTTGGCCATGTTATCTAAGCACTTACCGTACGGTAGCTTTTTCGAGTTAACATTTCTGAATAGTTATAGTATTTATTTCGAAACTACGAGCTTTATTGGTCAGTTTATGGACTATTTATTTTATTTTGCAATTTCCAAAAAAAGATCGACATGTAATGTGTCCTCCGTTCTTTTTCGGTATAATTGGAAATCATGTACCAGGCAACACGAAATTTAACAGTCCATGTTTAAGACGAACTACAGGAAGAAAATGGAAATCAAAATTCACACAATTCGAATTTAAACAGTCAAGTTCAAAATCATTTTAAATAAGAGAATGCAGATTCAGTCCAGGGAATACGACATTTAGCAATCAATGTCAAAGGTGAACTAAACGACGAAAGTTTAGATCTAGGGAATACGATATTTAGCAATTAATGCTCAAGGTGAAGTTATATATATGCAAAATGGCAACATACAAGTGTGTGTTTTAATGTTTATGACAATGTGTACCGTAAAGCATAAAAAAATATGTCAAAGAAACATAATATGAACTCGGAATGCCACAAGTGTGACTTAGTTACTACCGATTACATGAAGACTTATCTACTCGCGAAATAAGTTAATGAAATATAAGATGTAGCCCTACGAACCACAGTTGGTTTCGTCGTCGCCATTCGGGCAATGTCTTTCACCATCGCAGAGAAATTCTTTCTGAATACAGCTGAGGTTTCCACCGTTCGCCTTCTCACACACGTAGGTCCCAGTACTGCAAGCCTCTATGGGAGAGAAATCACTTCACAGTATAAACAATTCACTATATGTGCAATGGACATGCATTATCAAGTGTGTATGTTTACTCTATATACTCCTAAACTTTATAGAATTGCGCGGTGGTAAGCGTACTCGCTTCTCTCCAAAGCGACCCGAGTTCGATTCCAGGCCTGGGCACATGTGAGTTTGGTAAGTGGTCACCAAGCCGGACAAGTGGGTTTTCTCCGGGTACTCCGATTTTCCCTCTCACTCAACATTGTGAGAACGAGAGTGACTTAGTATAATATATCATAACTTTCTTCACAACTGTTGTAAAGTAAATAATGCTCAAACAAAGTTTACACCAATTGGTAAGTATGTATCTTGATAATATAAGTATAACGATGGTCGATATTAGTAAGTATAAAATAGCAAGAAAAAGGGCTTCTTATACGAAACTGAGAGGTAAACATAAATGTTTTTTATAAGTCTAACAATTAATTCCCTAGACCGATACTTTGTTTTGTGAGATGATTTCTCCCAGATGACCTATGATATTTTTAACTAACACTTTTTGCACTAAGACAATCACCGATTAACCGACAACGACGACAACCCTTCCAATGCTCCTATAATACAGGCAACTTAACTTGAATCAACAACATGAGCGAATAACTTACTTGTGGTCTTTAATAAATTGAAGTAGTTTTTCCTTGCGGACACACATCTTCTTTGTGCATTTGTTTGATGTTTTCCGTCAATTGTGGTCACTGTGTAAACCAACAGCACCAGCAACACGTGTATAAGTCGCACTAAAAACACATCAACTAAAACGTTATTTATAAATCTGTATTTTTAAGTATAAATGCATTTATTTGCACACTTATAAATGCAACACACTTATCGTCGTATAACTCAGATACAGCTTTTTTCTTCAAAAGTGTCCTCTTACAGAAAAAAACGAACACCAAATTTGTGAAGAAAACTCATATTGTATATATTACTAAACTATGTGTAAAGTCATAAGCAAGAACACAAACGACAATGAACTTAAGACCGAATCGGATAAAACACACCAGAAAAAACACAATCATAACAGAGCACCCATCAAATTAGCCTAACCATTAATACTGGTCACGGCCCCAAAATGTCTTTGGAAGACGGAGTAAGAAATAACACGTCGTGTCAGATATGAAAATTATATACAATACAACAGAAGTGACGTCGACGTTAGGACCTAACGCCGCGACGTCACGCTACGTAAGGTTGCGCGTTATACAATACAATTACAATTTATGACAAAGAAATACCAGTGAAGTGTAGCCCCACCACAATATTGAGTTTAATGAAACGAAAACATCCTTCTACTATCAAGTGGGTTAAATAGAGAAATGTTAAAGAATATGGTTTCAATAACAAAAAGTAGTTTTATTACAACGGTATACTTTCTTGTAACGGGCAAAAAAATAGATATTTGCCAAAAACTGTTCGGAGAAGTATATCTAATAATGATGGCACAAAAGTTTAAACGACAAAGTAATATTAATAGTGATTATCTTACGACGTAGAATTGCAATACTAGCAACATAAAAAAAATCATGAAATTAGTTATGACGATGCAAACTCTTACATTTAGCCAGGTTAGCTCAACAGTATTTCACGGAAAATATATTAACTTTAATTTGAGTTCAAACTCCTTGGTTGTGGTAATGTTTATAATTATGATTATGATTAAGTTGACGATGATGGCGATGATGATGATGATGATGATGATGACGATGACGATGATGATGATGTTGTTGATGCTGCTGCAGCTGCTGCTCATGATGATGATGATGATGATTAGGAACTATTTGGCGTTCACTCATTTTTGATTATTACTCGTTGTATACTGTTGTGGTATATGTTTATTTTGAATTACCAAAACGAAATTTGCACTTTTATGAAAGAGGGAAAGTTTGGCAGAAGGATCAAAAAGCCATAGACAAATATTGGTATTATATCAGTATCATAAAGTATAAACACTTGTATATTTGGGAAACATCTTAAGCATATGCATAACACAATAATGAAAATAGGCATAAAACACGAACAATTTCTTAGGTTAAAGTGATTGAATTGTCAATGTTAAGATTTCGATCTCAGCGAGGAGTAACCTTCAAATTAAATATCAGTACTTGAAACGGAATCGATATTGATTATTGCATAACTGATGAAAATTAGAAATGAGGAAATGTTTTATCCTACTTTTACATAAGTAAAATAGAAATTGAAAATATTATTTGACAACGAAAAAAAAAAATAAACTTACATGTTTTCTCCATTTCCTAAATATTTATATTTTATTACATGTGGTGAAAGTATAAATATACAATTATTATTCAAGTAGCTATCAGTTGAAACCCACTGGCCACGGAAGCGATCATACATTTACAGTAATGTACGTAAAATTGTTCAAGTAGTGTATTTTATTTAATCTCATGTATATCAAGTTTTGTAAATTAGTGAAAGTGTAAATAAAATTAAATTCATAGTTCTGTGTAATATTCATTGCAGTCGACGTTTCGTGAAGTAAATCTCAGAGTTAGGCCATTTAGTTATTAATTCTAGACAAGAAAATAGCTATCACTTATCATCTAAGACTTCATAAGTATATTTCAGATCAGATAATTTCAGACTTCCTACAACTATGAGTACAATTGAGTCCAGGGGTAAATTATCTGACATTCAAGAGATCAGTACATTTGGATCAATGAGTAAAATAGCAAACACCCCAGAGTGGCGCCAATGTACATCCAGGTTAAATATTAAACATCATAGAGTAGGGCCCATTTGAACCCAAGGGTAAAAAATTCAAACATCTAAGAGGAGGCCAATCTAGATCCAGGGATAAATTATCTAGCATTCCAGAGTATGGCCAATTTGGACACAAGTGTAAAAATATCAAATATCACAGGTTGGGGCCCATCTGGACACAAGTGTAAAAATATCAAATATCACAGGTTGGGGCCCATTTGGACACAAGTGTAAAATATCAATCATCACAGAGTTGAACCCATTTAGATCCAGGGGTATACTATCAAGCAATCACACAGTGGGTCTGATTTGAAACAAAGGGTAAAAATATCAAACATCATAGAGGGCCCATTTGAATTCAAGGGTAAACAATTCAAACATCTTAGAAGGGGCCAATTTAGATCCAGGGGTAAACTATCTGGCATTCCAGGGTAAGGCCAATTTAGACCCAAGTGTAAAATACAAAACATCACAGGGTAGGGCCGATTGGGACCCAAGTGTAAAAAATCAATCATCACAGGGTGGGGCACATTTGGACCCAAGTGTAAAAATATCAATCATCACAGGGTGGGGCACATTTGGACCCAAGTGTAAATATATCAATCATCACAGGGTGGGGCCGATTTGGACCCAAGTGTAAAAATATCAATCATCACAGGGTGGGGCACATTTGGACCCAAGGGGTAAAATATCAAACATCAGAGAGTTGAACCCATTAAAATCCAGGGGTATCATATTATGAATTGCTCAGCTGTTCTCATTCGAACCAAAGGGTAAAATTATCAAACAGCATTAAATGGGGCCGTGCTTGACCCAGGGGAAAATAATCAAACTTAAACCTGAGGTAAAGATACTATACATTCCAGATTAGGGCCCATTTAGATCCAGGGGTAAATATCAAACTTTACAGAGTGGGACCCATTTGGAACCAAGGGTATAAGGATAAAGTGGTACGATATGAAACATCACAGAGTGGGACCCATTTGACCAAAGTGACAATATCAAACGGCATTGAGCGGGGCCAATTTAGACCCAGGGGAAAACATCCAACTCGCGAGAACGGAGCTGACATAATTCGACGGGTATATTATTAACAACCGTGGATAAAAGCGAATATAGATATAGGGGAAAATTAAAACCATCCCAGAATAGCACCCATTTGAACCAAGTGGTAAAAAATATCAATCATCACAGACCTATGTAATAGACACAGTGGTAAACTATCCTACATCTCAGTATGGGATCCATTTAAATCAATAAGAACCCTTTGGATCATTGGGTATAGGTATCAAACATCCCAGATTGCAGTCCATTTATTACTGACGTGAAGAAATAAACAAAGTTGGGCCCATTTACACAAAAGGGGTAATAATATCAAACATCACAGAGTGAGGCCCATTTGGGCACATGGTAAACATATGAAACATTTCAGACTAGGGCTTTTTGACACAGGTAATAAGATTTTGAACATTCCAGAGCGAAGACCATTTAGACCTATCGATAAAAGTATTAATTATCCAAGACATGAGCCCATCCATATTTAGGGGTTATGGTATGGAACACCCCAGAGTGTGGCATATGTTAACCCAAAGGTACGGGTATCCAACAAAACTTGGTCTTATTTAGACTCAGACGTAAGAATAACAATCATCCCAGAGAAAGGTCCATTTAGTCTCAAGGGTAAATATATCAAGCCTAACAGGTAGGGATCTTTTTAGACCAACAGATACAATTTTAAACTCTCACAGAAAATGGCCAATTAATGGAGCCCATTTTGACACAGAGGAAAACATGCAAACATTCCAGAGTGGGGCTCATTTAGACTCAAATGCTTAGATATCAAGCATCCAAGAGATGTACATGTTTAGACATAGACATAATGATATCAAATCTCACAGAGTGGGACCATTTATTTGTCCTGTGAGGGGATAAACTAGACTAAATGGTTCAAATGCAAACCCCACAGATTGGGGCGCAATTACACACAGAGATTCATTCATCAAACATCAAAGAGTAAGACCAACCAACACCACATCATTTATTGTGTTTTTACTGAAATGGAAGCGTTCGGCAAATTCAACGTCTGCAATTTGTACAGAACAACGTTTTCACAAGATGGTGCTAGGTTAACGGTCAAGACACCTTTTCTGACATCAACAGGATACCACTTAAGCACCGTTTCCGCAAAGGCAGAGTAAGTAACTTGAGCAACAAACAGGGCAACACCTTACCTTATATTCGGGGCATTGGTCCGTTAATGCTCTAAATCATGGTTCATACAATGTTGAAGAACTAACGTCAATGCACGAAGATACGATTGGGAGAATGTTCAAGATAAAATAAGCATTAAACTTTGGGCAGTACTTCCGACAACTTTCACGTTTACGCTCGGGACAAGGCTTCATACAAGACCCAAACATTGCTTTGACCAACAAACAAGACAACGCTCATGTTATTGCTCGAGGCAACGCGCGTTAAAATAAGGGACATTCTAAGCGTTCACTTCCAACATGGCTTAAGACGATCATGAGACTCTATATAAGTGAATATGCGTTATGTTCAAGTCGAATGCCAGAGCGACGCTTCCAAAAAAGCAATAAACAATATTCGAACGACGAACAGGGCAACAACCACGTAAATGCTCCAGTTAATCTACAGGAAAAATTTGAAACGATCTTAAGTAAAGCTTCGGACAACAGAGCAGGAACCATGTTTATGTACATCGAAAACGCTCACGATAACGGTTGTAATGCCTTAAACAAAGTTATGGGCACTCTGAACAACGCTTAGGGGGCCTTACATATATCATTATCGCAACGTTGGCCTTCTAACTCATGACAACACCTTTATAAATATATATTTCTTAACTATCGTAACAAACCCTCTCTCTCTCTCTCTCCCCCCCCCCCCCTCTCTCTCTCTCTCATTCTATCTCTCTTGTCCGCTCTCTCTCTCTCTCTCTCTCTCTCTCTCTCTCTCTCTCTCTCTCTCTCTCTCTCACTCGATGTTTACCTCCCCATTCTCTCTGAAGTAGTTGTATAACAGTGCCAACATATTTGATTGAATACCAAAACGATAACTGCACTAAATTAAATAAGAAACAGACTGAGTGCAGTAACAATAAATTCGGATATACAAACAAAAACAGAATTGACCATTGCTGGTATTGTATCGTTATCATACAAAAACATATGTTCATAAAATACAGTGAAATCACAGAACATAATTTGAGCATTATCAATATTCATATGAAAAAATACAGAAACAAGCCGAAAGTTAAAACAATAACCCCGTTTAATGTCACAGGGCAAACGCCAAAGACATAGAACACAAAAACAAACAGTCACAAACCAGAAACATGGAACAGCAGCAAAGAAACTCCACAAACAACACAGTACATATATACTATATAAAACACTAGGTGTGTTTAGTAAATTTACTGGGGGAGGGGGGGGGGGGTAACCAGTTTGTGTGCACAACCTCACTCTTATTCCAACAATCCCGAATAAGTTAAAAACGTAAATGGTAAATCTTAACAAAAAGAATGCATTAACTTGAGAAAACGTAATAATAAAAATAATAACAAAATAATAGTTAAACCCCAAGTACTTCTATGATCAATACTTAGAAACTGTATGAACATATATGTGTTTACATCAACGACACAAAAGGTTTTGTATTTATTACATATGTGAATGAAAATGAAAGTGGTCTCGTGGTGTAGTAGTCAGACTCTACCTCAAAACTTTAAAGGTCTATCCCTACAAGGGTGCTTTCCCTTAGCCTCTATAATTGAAATTAGTACTACTTAATTACCAGGAACCAGACTCGAGTGTGATACTTGATTTCATCACCCCCCGCCAGTATAAACACAATTTTTGCTTATTTTACTATCAAATAATGTTCCTTTAAGAAATGTAAAACTTACGGCTTTTCTCCATATCCGAAACAATTATATTTTGTTTAACTTCTAATTATAATCATTCACCTCTGATTAAACAATCATTATGAGTTAAAACCCACAGGCAAGGGAAGTTATCTTTAATTTATTTTTATGTATGTAAATTAGTTCAAATTTCATATTTTATGTAAACACATGTATTACAAAATTACATATTTTGAAAACGAAATATAATGAAATTATATAGTCTGCATAATAATCGTTGCATTCAAAGTTTTTACGAAGGATATCTTAGGGTAAGAGCTTCAAACATAGTAGATTTATGTATTTTCTTTATAAGGCTGATTTAGACCAAGGGAATATATATTGAACTTATCAATGTAAGACTTTGCTTCCAACGTGGCGTAAGACGATCAGGAAACCTTATATCGGCCAATGCGCATGCTATGTTCAAGTTGAATGCCATAGCGACACTTTCAACAAAGCCATATACTTCGAACAACGAACACTCTCTCTCTCTCTTTCTCTGTCTCTCGCTGTTTCTCTCTCTCTCTCTCTTTCTCTCTCAATTTGCAACGCATCTTCTAATTAATATCAAAAGAAACACATTCTATATTTTTAATAACTGTATCAGGTCTGATTCACTTTTCTGCTTCAATTTCTGAGCATTGAGATACTCTTAATATACATGGCTCTTTCTAAATTAGCATTTGTCAGGTAAGGTTGTCAGGTAGAGTAAAAATATCAAACTAGAGTTTGATCCATTTATGCCAAGAGGTAAGGAAATTTAACATACCAGAATAAGGCCTTAGTAGAACAGGACATTCATATATCAAACATCGAAGAGAGGGCTTATTTAGACACAGGTTTAAAGATAACAAACATCTCACATGGGGGCCAATTGCATCCAGTGATAATATCAAACATCGAAGATTGGAATCAATTAAGACCCAGGAATAAACCCATAGAACATGCTAAAGCGGACCCTATTTAGACCCTTGGGTAAATGTTGAATATCATACAGAGTATTTTGACACAGAGATTAAGACATCATATAGTGTGGCCTATTTAGACCAATTGATAAAGAGATCCGACATTCCCAATTGTGCCATATAACCAAGGTTTGAATACAGCAATCAATCCATGTTGACCCAGGGGGTTAACATCAAACATCCCACAGTTACACCCATTAAGACCCCGAGGGAAAATTATCGAACGTCACTGAGTTGGGCCGTTTTAGACCAAAGGTTGAGATATCTAACATTTAATTGTGTGTACCATTTAGATCCAGGAGAAAATATATCAAACAGAAGAACGAACTCGTATGACACGAAACCAGCAAAAATATAATTAAAACAGGGCTTATTTCAAATATTTAAGTTCATTTAAATTTTTCGATTTAACCGTTAGGCTTTTTAATGTTACATGCCTTTTACAAGGCATCAATATGGTTCTTGGCCACAAATTATAATCAAAGATAAATGAGAGTTGTTTTCATTAAGAACTATGTTTTTTTTTTTAAATCTTATATATATATAGCTATAATTTATATATAGACGCATTTCCATTAACTTATAACTCTATTGGCCTCGTCTTATAATTATATTGATTTAATTTATTTATAAAACAAAACATTGAAATGCCAAGTATTAACTTATTATCAGTCAGCAACATTAATAAAGGGGAAATGGAATGGAACAGAATATACAATACAACAATGACAAGTACAGGGACAAGTCTTGTATAGTAGTCAACATTTTAAAAATAAACTATGTTTTTAACCCGTGTAAAATCAGCAGTTTGAATTTTCCAAGTACATCAAATACCATTACTTTTCCAAAACTCTCTATGGAGCGATCGAAATCCATCTTCGTTTCTGCTTAAGTTCAAGTACAATGTGGGGCAATCTTAGCGTTCACTTCCAACATGGCTTAAGACGATCATGAGACTCTATATAAGTAAATGCGCGTGCAATGTTGAAGTCGAATGCCAGAGCAACGCTTCCAACAGAGCAATATACAATCTTCGAACGAAGAATAGGGCAATAACCACGTAAATGCTGAAGTTAAAACTCCAGGCAAAATTTGAAACAATGTTAAAATGGATAAACAGGAATCATGTTTGTGTACGTGAAAAACGCTCACGATAACGTATATTATGCCTTCAACAAAGATATGGGCACTCTGAACAACGCTTAGGAGGCCTTACATTTATTATTATCGCAACGTTGGCCTTCAAACTCAAGAAAACACCTTTATAACGCTCAATATATTATATTAATTAACAGCGTATAGATCACGGCATGATTAAACTATCGTAACAAACTCTCTCTCTCTTTCTCCCCCTCGCTCACTCTCTCTCTCTCTCTCTCTCTCTCTCTCTCTCTCTCTCCCTCTCACTCCCTCTCTCTCTCTCTCTCTCTCTCTCTCTCTCTCTCTCTCTCTCTCTCTCTCTCTCTCTCCCTCGCTCTGTGTTTACCTCCCCATTCTCTCTGAACTAGTTGTATAATCACCCATTTGAACAGTGCCAACATATTTGATTGAATACCAAAACGATAACTGCACTAAATTAAATAAGAAACAGACTGAGTGCAGTAACAACACATTCGGATATACGAACAAAAACAGACTTGACCAGTGCTGGTATTGTATCTTTATCATAGAAAAACACATGCTCATAAAATACAGTGAAACATGGAACAACAGCAAAAAACTCCACAAACAACAAGGTACGTATATACTATATATGTGTGTTTATCAAGGATCGTTATATGCCGCCTTGGAACGGTCAGTAAAATGTAGACTTACTGGGGGGTTAAACCAGTTTGTGTGCAAAACTGCACTCTTATCCCAACAGTCCCGAATAAGGTAAAAACGTGAATGGTAAATCTTACCAAAATATGCATTAACTTGAGGAAACATAATAAAAAGAATAATAACAAAATAATAGTTAAACCCCAAGTACTTCTATGATCAATACTTAGAAACTGTATGAACATATATGTGTTTACATCAACGACACAAAAGGTTTTGTATTTATTACATATGTGAATGAAAATGAAAGTGGTCTAGTGGTGTAGTAGTCAGACTCTACCTCAAAACGTTAAAGGTCTATCCCTACAGGGGTGCTTTCTCTTAGCCTCTATAATTGGACATTAGTACTACTTAATTACCAGGAACCAGACTCGAGTGTGATACTTGATGTCATCACCCCCGCCAGTATAAACTCATTTTTTGCTTATTTTACTATCAAATGAATTAAGAAATGTAAAACTTACGGCTTTTCTCCATATCCGAAACAATTATATTTTGTTTAACGTCTAATTATAATCATTCACCTCTGATTTAGCTATTTTTATGAGTTAAAACCCACAGGCGAGGGAAGCTATGTTTAATTTATTGTTATGTATGTAATTAGTTCAAATTTCATATTTTATGTAAACACATGTATTACAAAATTACATATTTTGAAAACGAAATATAATGAAATTATATAGTCTGCATAATAATCGTTGCATTCAAAGTTTTTATGAAGGATATCTTAGGGTAAGAGCTTCAAACATAGTAGATTTATTTATTTTATTTATAAGGCTGATTTAGACCAAGGGAATATATATATTGAACTCATCAATGTAAGAGTTTGCTTCCAACGTGGCGTAAGACGATCAGGAAACCTTATATGGGCCAATGCGCATGCTATGTTCAAGTTGAATGCCAAATCGACGCTTTCAACAAAGCCATATACTTCTAAAAACGAACACTCTCTGTCTGTCTGTCTGTCTGTCTGTCTCTCTCTTTCTCTCTCTCTCTCTCTCTCTCTCTCTCTCTCTCTCTCTCTCTCTCTCTCTCTCTCTCTCAGGTCTGTGTCACTTTGCTGCTTCAATTTCTGATCAATGAGATGATACTCTTATATACATGGCTATTTCATTAGCATTTGTCAGGTAAGGCTTTTACATTATATTTCAAAACACTGAATAGGGTATTGCTTATGATGAGCTGTTTAGCTCTGTCAATCATAAATATAACTTCATCGCTAACAACTTGATTTGGCCGAATATAATGAAAGCCAAGAGATTTAACCATCAGGCGTGTAGCTGACTGTACGCGAATACGCAGTTGCGTAATGAAATTTTGAATTTTGGTCGTACTTTTTTACATACCAAAACCCCCGAATTTGAAATCAAAACCGAAAGGGGGGTAGGAGGTGAAGGGGCTATTATGATGTCAATCAATTATCTGCGTTATCCGAAATTGGCCCTAGCTACGCGCCTGATTAGATACAGTGCATCAGATTTCGCCCATTGCATTCATTTTGGTATTGATTCTTGGTAACTACACACGTGAACTGAACACCTTTAACATATTTATGATCCTCATATTTCTTAATTTCAATCAATACCTGCTCTACATTTACAGCTCTTTTATTATGACAAATATGTTATACCGACCTCTCCATAGATTGATTTGTTTAAGTTTAAATTTTAAGACATAAGAGTGTTTTACGAGAAAATTAAATGAATCTTTTTAAAACAAGGAAATCATCTAAGTCTCAAAATGTCTGATCCATAATTTAATATTGGGATAAAACATAAATTATATCAATCATATTTAATGTATGTTATATTGACAATGAAGGAAATTTAATTAAATATGATTTTAATTTAAATGTAGCCTTTGATGTTTGTCTTGCTAGTGTATCAAAAACATCAGATAGCATTATTTAAACATACTTGAAATAATTTCATGTTCAAAGAGTAACATATTTTTTTATTATATCAGATTATTCAGGTTCTTCAATATGAGTCAAATAGAGGCTCAATTTGATCCAAGGGTAAAAATATCAATTCACAGAGTGGGGCCGATTTGGACCCAGGGCTCTAAATCAATCATCAAAGACTGGGGCCCATTCAGACCCAGGAATAAAATATCAACTATCCCAAAATTGGGCCCATTTAGACTCAGGGGTAAGGGTATCAAACATACTGGAGTTGGGCCAATCTAGACCCGTGGGTAAGGATTTTAAACATCCCATAGTGGGGCCAATTGAGACCAAGGCATATATAAAAAATACATCCCAGGGTTTGGCTAATTTACACCCAGGTGTAAATAAATCAAATTTCACAGAGTGGGGCCCATTGAGACACTCGTCTATAAAAAGTACATCCCACAGGTTGGTTAATTTACACCCAGGGGTAAATAAATCAAATATCACAGAGTGGGGCCATCATTCAAACCCAGAGGTAAAGATATCAAATTTCCTAAATTGTTGAAGATTTAGACCAAGGGGTAAACTATCAAACCTCAGGGAGTGTGATCCATATAAACCTAAAGATTAATATAAAAGATATAATATAAACATACCATAAACGTTTCAAAAACCATTGAATGGAAACCATTCATACCTAGAGTTAAAATATCAAACTTACTAGAGTTTGGTCCATTTATATCAAGAGGTAAGGAAATTTGACATACCAGAATAAGCCCATAGTAGAACAGGACGTTCATATATCAAACATCGAAGAGAGGGCTTATTTAGACACAGGTTTAAAGATAACAAACATCTCACATGGGGGCCAATTACATCCAGTGATAATATCAAACATCGAAGATTGGGATCAATTAAGACCCAGGAATAAACCCATAGAACATGCTAAAGCGGACCCTATTTAGACCCTTGGGTAAATGTTGAATATCATACTTCATATCGTATTTTGACACAGAGATTAAGACATCATATAGTGTGGCCTATTTAGAACAATTGATAACGAGATCCAACATTCCCAATTGTGCCATATAACCAAGGTTTGAATACAGTAATCAATCCATGTTGACCCAGGGAGTTAACATCAAACATCCCACAGTTGCGCCCATTAAGACCCCGCGGGAAAAATATAGAACGTCACTGAGTTGGGCCGTTTTAGACCAAGGGTTGAGATATCTAACATTTCATTGTGTGTACCATTTTGAACCAGGGGAAATATATCAAGCAGAAGAACAAACTAGTATGAGGCGAGACCAGCCAAAATATAATTGAAACAGGGCATATTTCAAATATTTAAGTTCATTTAAATTTCTCGATTTAACCGTAAGGCTTTTTTATGTTATATGCCTTTTTAAAATATTTTACCCGCAACAACATGGTTCTTGACCACAAAATATAACCAAAGTTAAATGAGAGTTGTTTTCATTAAGAACCATGTTTTTTAATCTTATATAGCTATAATTAATATATAGACGCATTTCCTTTGAAAATTACATAAACTTATAACCCTACAGGCTCAGCCTTTATGCCTCGTCTAATAATTGTATTGATTCAATCTATTAAGTATTAACTTATAATCAGTCAACGAAATAAATATAGGTAAATGAAATGGAACAGAATGTACAAAAATACAATGGAAACTTCAGGGACAAGTCCAGTAGTCAAATTTTTTAAAATAACCTATGTTTATAACCCGTGTAAAATCAGCAGTTTGAATTTTCCAAGTACATCAAATACCATTACTTTTCCATAACTCTCTATGGAGCGCTCGAAATCCATCTTCGTTTCTGCTCAAGTTCCTGTACAATGCCACTCTACAATTGAATATATGGTAATACACCTGGAAAACATAATCTCCATCATATTAAATACTGACTAGCAACGCAAAGGTTTAATTTTCAAAATGCGTCTTAGCAATAGATCAATTTCATGACGATAAAGTTGGCAATTAGTATAAAGACTTGTTTAGAATATCAGTGTGCAAAAGGATTTGTAAACAAAATAAACATTCCTTTCAGTTTCCATTTCACAGAAGGCGTCCACTTGAGTATGTGTCTGCCAGTTAAGGCTAGACGACCAACGACTGCAATTTAGCGGACGGACAAAAATCATTTTTCTTCTAAAACAATAAGTTTGCATAATTATTCGCGCAAAATTACATTTTTTGAAATGTGAATTGATATTTTTTGTTCAAAATGTAAGTAAACATATATCGGGATGTTTAAGTACCACGCTTGTCCGATTATTTGCTATGGTTGGTTTTCTCAGATATAAATATAGGTTTTCGTCGTTTAAGAGGTATCGGGATAATAAAACAATGCATAACCGTTGGCCGAAAGACAAGATTGCAAGATTAACCATAAAACTTTTTCATTAAACGCAAACACAAACACAAACACAATTGATTGTAAATCAATAGTGCCATATTTATCCAATAAAATATTAAACATGTTGATAAAACAATTCACATGAATATAATTCAATAAAATCTTCATGTTTTAAAAATAAAGTCTTGAAACAATTTATAAAACAAATATTGGTTTTGCGTGCCGTAAAATGTTAAATGTATACTCCGACCAGCAGTCGAGAGCCGTGCTGACAATATTATATTAGTAGTCTGAAGTAGGTGAGTATTATGACCTTGCTAAAAATGGTAAGATGGTTGATAAAGGTTATCTGACTAAATACTTAAATAAGCATTTATTTTACAATATTTCCAGTGCCAAGCTTCAATCCTAATTAAGTTATCGTGAATATTTGAATACGTTGTGTTTTATGAATACATTATTTATAAATAACTTAGGGAACAGAAAACAATGTTACATTCTAAGATCTGGCACGGATGAGTAATAATCCAAAGACATCTTTTGAATTTACATTGATACTAAAATCTTAGAGTAAGTATCTGCTCGTTCACCCGTTCTTTGCAAATGGTTTACATGAAGTAATTTTCATCAACATTTGGATATTCTTTAATTTTATTTATTGCAAGCTTAACTATTTACCATATTCTTCCCTACTGATCTGATTTCATTGACTCAATTTAATCTGATTTTTGTTTTTAATTTTATTTTAAATTAAATCTGATTAAATTAACTTGTTTGAAATAAACTTAATTTTGTTTTAATTCCCTTAAATTTTAATTCTATTATCTTTTTTATCTTATTAATTTAATATAATAGGAATTATTTCAAGTTCTAATGTAAAATTGACCTAGTGTTGATAAATTATATTTTGTGAATTTTTAACTTCGCATTACATCCCTCTTACTCTTGTAGTAACGAAAATCCACTTTTTTATTAGTTTATTTTTAAATAAATTACATTTAATAAAGCTACTAAATAACAATCAATGCAAACCTTGTTGTCATATATAAACAATCAAACACATGTCAAACATAAACACTCGGAATAAGTGTTGGAAAAGTAAGTATCCTCTATATTGGATCATTAGGGCTACAATCTGTGTGATGAATTAATAATTCCCTGAAGTCAATATTTCGATATTTATTTTGCAAAGATATTATTCTAGCAAATACGTTTTTGATCGTTACAAATTTCCTTGTAATTGTTTAAACGATAGACGTTGAAGTGTGTACGATTTACAAAACAGCCAAAAATTTAACACATATTATAACAAATCTCGTGCATAACTGAAAAGCAGCAGCTAGTTGTTTTTAAACTGTGGTATACTATTCTTCGTTTGTTTATATCAAATTTAATTTATTGCCTAAGAAATAAATATATTTATGATACTTTCAGGGGATATAACTCGTTACGTAGTAAATTATGAGTACCGAGTTTACAATTTTGATAGTATTATTTAACCGTCTCATCTTGCCCACAACGCAATAATTTGACAGATAACTTATGCTTACCTGATTTATGCAGTATTTTCATACGCTTTTTTATGGGGGTTTCTAATGGCGTTTTATTTACCTCCAACTTTGTTTCGGTCATGTATATTGTTCGTTTGTAACGATATACGTCATTTAATGTGAATAAATGACATTTTTCAATTTCCATCCTGGTTTGTCAATTACTCGAAACAAATGAACTTAACTCATACTTTTAAGAGAGTACTCAAAAATGTGTTTACTTGACTTGCTGACGATTTAACATAGTATTGTTATGGTTGTGTTTGAATGTGTATTGGCAAAGGAAATGTGTTGCAGAAATGCCTAACATGACTGAGGTATTTTCATAGAACTATATATTTTGTCAGTATTAAAATAACATTATAGTGGTTGTTGATCATGTGATCGTTTAATTAGGTTTGTAAAATTTCATCTCGATAAAATACAATTAAACCAAGTAAAACATCCGAAGGAATACCTGCGATCATTTTTATTAATAAATTCAAATGGTGTTAGAAGTCTTATGCTTCCGATGAATTATTTAAGATGGAAAATCAATGTGTAATACAGACCAACATTTGACATTGATTATAGCTTTTATTCTGGTATACGCATGACACAGAGATTACTTGTGATAAATGTGCTAATTAAATTCCATTCAGTCTGAAGAAATGTTCAAAATACTGAAAACTTAGCAACAATTTCCTAATCAATCAATATAAATGTTCCTTCAATATTTTAAAGATCCTTTGTAAACGCCGATAACAATTGCTTCTCTATATCATGAAATCTATAAAATTTAAATTTATTTTATTTTTGTATGTGATAAACATAACTTAATAAATTGTGGAGCAATTATATTCAACTCAAAATATTAATAAAAACAACATAATATCAACATGAATGATAACTAATCCGTTTGCTATAATACTTTTCATAGTAAGCACTCCTTAATATCATAAGAGGTATTGTTCGAACATTAACAGAAGTATTAATAAAAATATTGAACAAACTTACTTATAAATCAGGTTGTCAGTGACTTTGAATAGATGCTTGTTAAGTAAGCTACATCATTATGAAGTATTTCCACATGTAAGACGTATGTTGTACGAAGCATTTAATATGTCGATTCTGCAATCAGATCATACGTGGTGGAATATAACCATTAAAATCCTGAACTGATATAATAAATGGTACAAAAACATACTTTTCCCAATGGATTTTAGAGTCAATATATACTGCAAACTGCATTTTACTAGCATGAATTTAGCAAAAAAAAAAACAACATTGCGTTTTAGAATCAGTAAATGCTGCACATTGTATTTATGTCTTAATTTCTAATTGGGTTTAAAATCAATATCAACTGCACAGTGCATTTCAGCATAAACTTCGTATTGGGTTATTGTTTCAATAGATACTGCTAATTGTAAGTAAGCATACTATTTCATTTGATTTTATATTCGAGGTAAACGTCACATTGTTTTTAACCATAAACAACCCATTGGGTATAACAATAAGCATTAACTACCCATTGGGTATAACAAAAAATATATACTTAACATTGTACACTGTATTGAAATATTATTTACATTGAGTTTTAGAATCATCAGATATTGCACAATGTATTTAACAATACATTTTCTATTGCACTTGAGAATAAATATATATATTGCACAAAGTATTTAAGCAAATAGGTTAATTACCTAATGGTATTGAAAAAGTATACTTTATATTATTTTCAAGCAGGCATTTTCCATTTGATTTTATAATCAACAAAAACTGCAAATTATTTTCCATGCATAGATTTCCAATTGGTTTTATAATCGATATATACTTCAAATTGTATTTTAGCATAAATATACATTTGGTTAAATAATTAATAGACACTGCACATTGAAAATAAAACATAATAAAGAGGGCCATAATGGCTCTAAATCTCTCACCTGAGCAAAATAATTTAACCTTTTTAATCAATAGAGCTTGATATTTGTTCTCAAAGAATATTGAAAAAACATACTGGTCAAACATGTTGCCTGGATAATAACTGACAGGACTTGTCATACTTGCCTGCATATTGACATAACTTGTCACAGTTTCCTTCACACTGACAGGACTTGGTGATTGACTGTACACTAACAGGACTTTGTTCAGTTGCCTGCACACTGACAGGACTTGATGAATGACTGCACATTGACAGAATTTGATTCTCATACCTGCACACTGACAGGACTTTGTTCAGTTGCCTGCACACTGACAGTACTTGATAATTTACTGCACACTGACAGCACTTGATACAATGCCTGCACACTGATAGGACTTCGTTCAATCGCCTGCACAATGACAAAACTCTGTCAAATTGCTTGCACACCGAAATATTTTTTAGTATAGACACACAAACATCAATCACACCATCCAATAAAATCAATAAACTGCATTAAGCTCTAAATATCCGTACACATTCTACACCTTTAACTAATATTATCTCTTCTTCCATCTAGGACATCATCACCTTCCTTCAAATTGTTAGAATCAAATTCTTCTTTATATAAGGCTTATTCACTATCCAAACAAAATATAATAGAGTAGCTTAGAATAATCCACATGAAGTTTACAAATATCTACATGAAGTTCAATTGAAAAGTCTCATTATCAAATGTTTTACACCTGATCTTTTCCAAACAGTGATTTAAAGCAGCTAACGACAATAAACTAATAAAATGAGAAAGCAGCACAATTGTCAAACACAATTGTTCGCCAATATTGTTTACTACAAACATACCTAAAAGAACAACAGGTAAAATGAAACAATGCAAAATGATATGAATGTATATTACGTTCCGAGTAAGATGTCGTATTAAATAGTGTAGTAAACTGTGTAATGGTCTAAATATCCACATGCTTTCCTTTTCGTTTACTAACATACATACAATTGTTAAAATAAATGAAACTATACTAATTATTGCACTTATAAGGCATATGTATATCATGTTAAGATTTGTAAACAGTAGTGAACACAATGAAGCCAATAAAGAACATATAAGAAAAGACCCTAACAAAATGTACTTTGTAAAACACTTCACTTTGGAGTATGTATTAAAACAGCACCAGCCATAAATAGCTACATGGTCCAATGTTAGTGCACCCATGACCATTCCGCTAACTATCGCCCAAAACTTCAGTTGAAAAGAACGCCTTCTCAAGTTTGTATTTTCATCAGGTGTATGGTGTAGCCTTGTGAGACATATTTTCAGAATATTTTGGAAACGGATTCTGCTAAGTAAGCGTCTCAGTAGTTCATATACACAACAGAGAGCTATCAAAAGGACAGATGTGAGAATAACTGTCGTGATTGGTTGGATGTCATGGCTGCCAAGCTGCACACCTGAAAGACAAGTTTCATATGCTAAATAGTCGTGTTTAAAGTGACAGGTTTGCACTTTAAATAGGTTATCAAACCATATATATTATTATCTCAGTCCACTTGAAAATCTGAGAGTATAATTACTTTTGACTACTTTGCCTTGTCACAAAAACATAACTAAACTCCGCTTTTGGGAGTATAAAAAGTGCTTTAACAAAGCGCCCTTACTTTGTTAACCATCTTGTTTACTCTTTCAATCTAGCTTATTTATCTATTAATTAATATTTATTAATTATTATTATAATTGTATATTTTAAGCATACAAACAGGAAGCTGGCAAACATACATTTTTCAGTTTTGTTTGATTCTATCGTGTTCGATATCTCGTCCGTCACATTGTGGGCAGAAGAGTTTACATCATTCTGACACTAAAACATATGGAACTTAACGTTAAATACATGCATTTTTATGATGTTTATGCTTTGAAATAAATATCAAATGAGCGGACTCCGTTTATTATAGATCCAGTAGTCATTGGGAACACCTTCATTTAAAGAAATACCATGATTATGCATAAGAAGTCTTAATTGTTTGCTGATCACACGTGTCTACTTCTGATATTTAGGTTTGTCCAAAAAGGACTTAACCAGGCCTATTCAATTATCATATCCGATTAGTGTTGTTTTCTAACCGATGTTAAATATAAAAAAATTCTCATCTAAGAGTGTTCGGGACACCAGGCCCTGAATTTTGAATAGTCAAAGTATCTGTAGTTAACACCTCGCGGGTATCTGACTGTAACTTCAAGGAAACACTAGTTATTAGACTCTGTGATCAACATATTGAATCAATATGTAACTGTCCATTTGCAGGAAATAGTCACTAAAAATGTTGGGGCTTCATCCAAGCATTCATACAGCCAGACAGTCAAATTATGAATGGAAAAAAAAACATGAGATAACAAACCTCTTCCACCTTGAGGATCAAAGGATTCTGAAATACTTCAAAATCACCCATCGGATCTGGAATGAGAAGGAAACATCAAGTGACCATTTGGTCAATCAAGTACTCTGAACACTTAAAGCATATATGATAGATAACTGCAGCCATTTGTATAACACTTGGATACACATGTTTTCTTTAGGTTAGGTTGCAATTTAAAGTGATTTGATTGGCTGATATGATTTTTTTAAATAAATTGACCAATCAAGAAACATTTTGAATTTTTAACCAAACCAAAAAATAACCAGTTTAATACAGTTCTGCAGATGCGAACAAAACTTGCCAGGTCAGGTTACATTCAAAACAACCCAACTCGTCACCTTTCTCCAGAATATGAAATTCACAAGACCGGTTCAGACTTCAGCATATATGCAATTCGTCGCTACATAAATATACCTTCAAATTTTGCTGATCCCATTCCAGTAAATGTCATTAAAACGCAAAACAGGTGAGATATGGATTGTGAAATGTAGAATGTCACAGTCTCTTTCGTTAATTGGGAAGCATAGAAGGAGCATCCCCAACGACGTCGAACAGAAGTAAGACCAACGAAACCAGATGTTATGGTGTATGCAAAGAGGACCAAACGTACACCTAATAGGCCAGGGCAATCTGCAATGTATATGTAAAGGTTAGTCATATAAAGTTCGAACCTAGTAAAAAATACGGCTAATCACAAGTGTGGTCTTTTTTTATGTTTTAGAGCAACACAGATTTGAAAGTTAACAACGATTGGATCAATAACGTTGTTAATCAATTTCTGAACAATCGGACCAATGTCAACCATTATGGCATTTTTAACGGTTTTACATTGTCTGAATGCGCAATATTTACTTAAACATTTTAGAAGTACAACAATTCGAAATTACCCATGAGAGTTTAACATTGGCAGGTCACTTGAGGAATAATAGTGTAGGTGTGTGTGTTATACTTGAATAAAACTTTTTTTGTTTATTGAATCTACTACATGATGAAAAAGTACTAATAACTTAATAATTACACTATTCATAGATCGATGAATGTTTTAGATAAATAGTGTTTAGATCAATTGATTATTTAAACATGAAATATTCTCTGCACTATTCTAATTCTAAATCTTGAAGCCAAGCCGAAATAATTTTGTTAATTATATTTTGCCCTAAAGAACAAGACCAAAATAAACCACTTGACCTAATGTTTGCTAAACATGAGTAGCTATACCTTCTGCTGATATAAACATGATCATTAGCGGCAGTGCCAAGTTGAATCTGCTCAAAAGAGTGCAAAGACACATCAGAATCACAAACATCACCGGCTGCCCAGGAAACAAAATGTAATCTAGAAAAGGGAAATTTATTACAAATATCCGTGAATATTAAACGGGCACACTATTATAGTTTGATGCCCAAAATAGTCTTAATGTAATGCATTATTGCGTTTAACTTATTCGACTGTTATGATGAAAACAAAACCAATTTGTGAACAGATGAAAATATTAGCGATATTTTGGCGCCATTTTACCTGGTGAAAATTGTAGCAACGTAGCAATTTATTCAAATCGCACATTTATAACGGGGACTATTTTTATCTGTTTCAGTTCAAATTGTGGCTTCGTAGTTATTAATTAAAAAGACTCATTAACAAAGTGAATATGTTACAGTTCACAAGTCATGCTTTTTGAGGAATAATTGTTGACGTGTGAAAACATTTTGCATGGCCCCCAACTGTTGCCATTCATTTTCATATTCACAGACGAAGCCACGTATACATAATAAATGCTGCGTCGAAGAACAAGGTATAGTGCATATTTTCCAAATTGCTCTTCAATATTCATTCGTGTATCGTATACAACAAAGTTAAAACTATCCTTCAGTTAGAGCCATTTTGATAGTTTGAGTGTTTTTGAGAACATATTCTAATTGTAATTGAATGAAATATATTGTGCTTACCTTTGGCGTTTATGCAGAGTCCTAGAAGTACTGTAACGTTTCCCATCAAAATCCAGAATAGAAAAGCCAGCACGACTGACAAAAAGCCGTAGATAGAAGCTTCCACCCAAGAACCTAAAACAAAATGTTGTTGATGTTGTTATATTGTTGTTGTTTTTTGTTGTTATTTTTTCTTCTTTTCATTTATTTCTTTTTTTTTTTTTTTTTTTGGGGGGGGGGGTGCAGTAATCGGAGAATGAGCGTGTATAATATTCTTTGAATTAAAGTTTTTAATAAACGTAGAGAGTATATGGGCGAAAATTGTAGTATGTCACAATAATAAATATATCGCCATTAACTAGGAAGGAAGTGTATATTATGTTAAATTTAATATGTGTGTTTTAATCCCCAAATGTACTAAAAAAAATCAAATTAATCAAGGACAAAATTAATTTAATATGCATTTGTTGATGTTTCATTTATAAATACAATATGATTTTTAGAAACATTCCTGTTGTTCGTGTGCCTTCTTTTCTTTAATTCTATTTAAAAAAAAATTAACAGCGCAATGCTGACCTCGTTTGTGAGTTGAATAGCCATACACAGAAGATAAAGAAGATAAAATGCTATCAGGTCGCCTTCGTCCGTGTGGTGTTTGCCGAATGGTTAACGTTGAAGTGTTGTTTGATGGCATGGTGTAAATTCCCGATTCTGATCCTCTCATCTAAAAAGAAAGTACAAAACAGCAACAGTTATTTATCTCTAATTGTCAGTAAAACACTCATAAGTACAGTTAAAAATACAGACAGACAAAAAAGGTTTACAACGGTAAACGATGTATGCTACCCGACATGGTACAAATTCGGAAAAGAATCCGCAAATTAGAAAAAAATAACTATTTTGTAAAAAGTTGACTTTAAACTACCAGTTGTAAATATGGACGGAAGCATGAGTATCAACACTTCAGTTCACTATTGAGAGAACTTGTGTCAAGTTATTTTGAAACCATTTATATTATATGCAGAATATAAGAATATATTGAACTCAGACAAAAATAACTATAATAACTAAGGGCAACTATTGTGTTAAAACTAAATGACAGATGTATGGTTGTCGTGCTATGCACTCCAACTAATATATACATGTGTGGGGTTTAAACTACTAACATCAAAGACTTGTGGTTATTTTGCGTACAAAAATAAGTATGCAATGAAAAAAGAGAAATAGAACAGATGTTTTGTAAAACCATTCCTCCCCATTGAGATATAAGAATGTATTTAATTTAAATTCAACACTTCAAAGATATATGGAGTTATGTTCAGGACAAAAAATAAAAGTAATAAGGGCAAGACTCAAAATACCGAAGACAGAGTTTTGTATTTAATATAGAAAGTGGACTATATATATACCAAGGTTTATATAAATCCCTTCAGTACTAAAATATGCTAGGAACATAAATTAATAACAATAAATAAAATAAACCAGCGTTTTCCAGGGATGTCCTAAAATATTATTTATCAAATTTCAACGTTATTTATAAAGTTCTTTAAGTCTGATTATTTTTTTTTCCGCTTGCGGTGTCTCCAAAACTATGGACACCCTTATAGTTAAGAATGTGTATATTTTCTTACTTTATTTTCACGTTTCATCAGAGCCTCCTCCGTATATTCAAGTTCTAGCTGAAAAAGAGAAAAGTTATATAAGATGTGCTAATATTGTATGACCGCATTTTATTCCAATATTCTGTTTTTTATAGTGTGATGGTTGTTATTTGATATATGGGTACCGAAATTTATATCGTTTCATATCGGTTTTCTATCATTTGAAGTAAGTATGAAACAATATCAGAAAAGCATACAATAGATAAAAAAAATCACTCATTTTCATAATGTTTAATAATTAATATCTAAATTTGAATAAAGCGTTAAATGCCCAATTGACATAAGCATATAGGTGTTAGTTATAACAAGATATTTGCAGTTTAATAAACCAGGGCGACTCGGTTTGCAGGGATGTCAATTTCTATTATTTTAAAAAAACAGACTCGTCACAAATTCAAAATGAATATAATGTTGGTTCTATTTTAAAGCAAAACCATAGTGAAAGTACAAAATAAACATTTTAAAAACACTCACATCCGATTCATCCGCTTCCGTTGCTCGAAGCTGTTCAAGTTCAGATTCTGATGTTTGCCTTTTGATAACTTCGGGTTCCTGAATTTGAAAACACTTTGTGTAAATTTAAAACAATTACCTTTTTTCACGCTTTTGAAATTTATTGAGTGTGTGTATACCACGTGATAAACGTGAAGCTTGATAAGGTTAATAGTTTCTTGAAACACTTTGTCAGTTCTGTTTTCAAAATAATTTTTAGACAGTGGTCTGACGGTCGTATTGTAAAAAGGTTTGCCGAAGTCTAGTAAGAAACTAAGCTCTCAATCAAACTTTGGTAAAAGTCCGAAGGCGGGGCTCCGTAAGCGGCGTAGACTGAGCTATGTTTCATTTAAAATGGTGAATAAATAGTAAAGTTATCTTTATTTAAAGTCTTCATTCGAAGCAAAATATTGCCTGCCGTTTATGACGCATTTTATCACGTGGTATACACACACTGTTACTGTTTACTCTAAATATTATTTAAACTCAATTGTGAGGACAGCTGTAAATTCTTAAAATCAGTTTTTAGCTACGTTAAATCCGTGTCCCGTGTAGAACCAGTTCTCCATTCCGATGTGCGTTACTTACCAAGTTATCGTAATGTTGATCCGCTGTGGATTTCTCGCCCTCACTGTCTTCTTGAATATTTTCTACAGATATGAAGAACAGTTATCTCTCTTTTCTTATGCATATTCATATTAACGAGATTTTGTCAGTCAATTTTCCCACGTTATGTATGACGTGTAACGGAAGAAGATACCGTGGTTTCCGACGCTGACATTTTTCCTAAATCTCTGATGCTGAAACATTTAAATTGGTCACCTGATGATATAGATGAAGAATAGTTTCCCACTGAATCTCTGTCCGTTTCAATGCCGTCGTCAACATTGCTTGAACCATCACTTGTGTCCCAGAAAATATCTTCCTTCGAAATGGTCTGCTTCAGGCGGTCAGACAGACATTTGGGCAGACTCTCATCTGAGGAACTACTTTTCAATGATTCCTCCGCTATTTCTCCCTCGATACAAGTGACGTAAGGACTGGCCTTCAACTATCAATCATATTAATTGACCAATAGTATGTAACCACGCTAAGCGCCGTGACAGAACAGAACAAAACAGAACAATATTTCAGTTGCAACATTCAACATAACTTTACACAATGAAATATGTCAAAATGCAGGGCACTTGATAATTGCCAAGAAATAATACGTGTTCATATACAAATTTTACCCCATTTTATTTTAATAAATAAATAGTAATTTCTAAATCAATCGATAACAAGATTATGTTTTGTAATATATAAAAGGAGTATTTACACAATCTTCTAGTTTTATCGACCGTTGGATAATGTCTGTGATGAAAGACAATACTATCACATTCCTAATTTTATTTCAGTCAATATTTCTTTGAAATTTTGACACTAGTTTACTGTTTAAATAGGATGTGTAATAGCTTGCTAAGATGCTAAGATTTAATTCAAGCTATGCAAGTTGACAAACCTTCCTCAACTTCCTTAAAGCCTGTTTTGTCGCTTGGTTGGATTGCTGCAGCGTTGCATCACTAAGCAATGCGACCAATGCGTCAAAGTATCCAGACAGCTCACTGTTGCAGACATGAAGGGAAGGCGAGTGGCGTATGGATCTTCCCACTTCACGAGCCTTGCACGAATGAATAATATAATCATACTTTCGTAAGACTTTCCAGTTACATGTATGTCATATTGAAATATAAATCTGACTATGTATTTAATATTATTATAATGTTTTGTTCTAGCACTATATAGGTTGTTGTGAACTAGAAAACAAGTAAACCAAACCGGCATTGTTTGCCGTTAACCATTGTTAAAGATATTATCATACAAAACATACATGTATGTCAAATGTCGATTAAATGATGAGATAAAATAAACATAATATAACACTGGTTTCTAACCCAACCCAGGGATATCAAATGTTGCTATCACTGTATGGTTCTTTGTAGTTACTGGACAAATGGTTAACCTTTGCTGGGTTTAAAGGATTAAACAAACTCAAGTGTGATCTTATCCTATTGTTATAAATAGGTAAAACGTTTGAAACAGCATGTAGGTCTTACAAGTAACATACCTGTTCACAAACATTTTCTTTATCAGACAGTTTATCGTTGAAGTGTTTCAGGAACGGCGTACAGTTACTATTCAGTCTGATGATTCCATTAAAATCGGTGTCATCGGGATAGCAAATGTCGATGTAACCACCAGGTGGAAGGAAACACTTGGCAACCTGCCATAAATAAACATATCTTACATGTAGACCTACCTTTTCACAAATATTCCCTTCAACCGTCAGGTTATCGTTGAAGTAATCCTCGAACAGTGTGCAGTTAATAATCAG
Organism: Mya arenaria; assembly: GCF_026914265.1. Taxonomy (NCBI): domain Eukaryota; kingdom Metazoa; phylum Mollusca; class Bivalvia; order Myida; family Myidae; genus Mya; species Mya arenaria. Next base: position 42,954,465 of record NC_069137.1, on the reverse strand, counting down.
GTTGATAACTCCATTAAAATCGGTGTCGCCGGGATTGGAAACGTCGATATAGCCATCAGGTGGAAAGAAACACTTGGCAACCTGCCAACTATTGATACACCATTCTTCAGCTTTTGTGTTTTTCCAAGATGGCGCTGCAAATCTGTGACGAAGTATGATTTCGTCCCGGATCTTGTCACAAATACCATTTGGACAGGGCGTCGGCAGCAAGTCCGGTGTAGAATGAAACTTGCACTGGCCTTTGCTTACACTGCAGAACCCTCTTGCTGGGCATGGTAACAGGTTTTGTATCTTACACGACCCGACCTACACACGAATCCACTCTCTCGATTGTTTATCCTATTTATATCTACAATTTGTTGTTCAACGAAGTCTGATATCACATCCTCCGTGAATGGAGCCACCGCTTTCTTTGTTATAAGTGTGGCAATTGCACCTCTGTACCAGTTTCTGTGCTTTTTATTTTGTATTTCTTCTGCCATTCTATGCCAAGATGATAGACAAGAAGTTATTTATCATCTGGGATCCCAAAACTTACGTGTATTAAATGATCCAATGAAGACAGAAAAATCGTTTGAATGCGTAAAAATAACTAGATTTGTAGAAGTATATGCTTTATTTTTTAACGTGTACACTACTTTTACACTGTTTATTAAAATAGAAGTATATACCCTCTTTTAATAATTATACTCCAAGATGGATGACAGAAAATGATTCACTATCTGGGATCCCAAAATGCACACAATACTTAATAGTGCATTACGCTGAACGAGTACTACCGTGATTGCCACAATGGCCCGGATGTTTTAAATTAGTTATATGTAGCCTTGACTTCTTTGAGCAATCGGAATCAATCGTAACAACTCGGCCATCTCCGGCAAGCTTCGAGATAGACCTCGTAAATAGTAGTAAGGATATACGAAAGTGCGATGCGGCTGCCGGCGATTAACACCGTTTTCAATCCGCGTAAAGAAGGCCCATTGTAACAACAAGGAAATGGATTGTGTTTAATTAAATGTGCTTGTTTAAGAGAAAATATTTATTGTAACCTCAAAAAATGTTCGTTTTATGAATATTTAGATGTTTTCTTATAATTGAAGCACTCTATTTCCCCTAGAAAAATCGTGAGCACACATTAAATGTACTTGACAGTCATTGAAATGATCATACGGTTCATGGCATGCATGAATAATTACATCGGATTAAATGCATGCATGGACTATATGTCAACATTTTCTCAACAGTTATAGGAATACCCTATGAAATGTAAGGTTTAAGTCATACTTTGCCGTGTTATTTTTCACACCATGCCTTGCCATTAAAACAACATTACTATTCTGTAAAATCATTGATTGCATTGTGCAGACTTTTGTGGATTGTGGTAGGATGGGTGTGAGCTTGGCACCAAGTCAGCTTTACCAGCTGAAATCTATGCATGGCTTTACTTCAGCATTATTGGGTTTGGGCTGCAGATTTTTTGTGTGTAAACAGTTCTGTGGGGTTGAGGTGGGGCGGTGACTATCCACGCAGTAAGCTCAATTGTTAGAGTACCAATACAACGTTCATATGGATATGCACCAGACAATTGTAACCACGGCCTCCCCAGGTCTGGGAAATAGTGGGGACTTTGACTTTCAGTACAGCCAACCCCGGCTAAAATCCCCACCCTGCGCGGACGATCCAATGGCAAAATCCCTGCCAAATGCCCCCACACCCCAGGGACTCTAGGTAAGGTCCATTCCCCTCTATATTTTAAGCGAAGATAAAACCACCGCATTCAACCAGCACTGCAGGGCCACCTGATAGGTAAAAACACGGCCCATTTTCCCTGGTTAACCCCAGTATTCCCCCGGACCTGGGTGGGGGGGGGTACAATTGACTGGTGCACTAAGTTGACAGATCTTGTCTTAAAATTGTATTTGTTCAAGGCAGATCATGCTTCACTTTACCTCCTAGGCTGTGGATAAAACCCACTCATTAGAAGTTTCCTTACACATTATACTTGTCTAAATCTATAATTATTAGTCTCAATATCTTTTTTATTAAAAACAACAACACCAAAAGAGTAACTGATAAGATACTCAACTGATTTATTTTTTTGTAAATAAAAGCCTTGAACAAATATTTAGTCAGGTTACTAAGCTTTTAAGCAATGTATACCAGACTTTTCAATAATACTTAATCTATTTTGAATAATTAGCCTTTAGATCACTCTTCACCAAATGACTCTTTTATGTCCAACTCCATAAAATGCAAACAAGAATAATAACAGTTTGGATCAATATGTCTCTTAATTTTATTTTTAATATTAGTCAAGTAATAACAGAGCCATGTGTATGCAATCCAATGTAAAACTAATGATAAATTAGGTTTTGATCCCATTTTTACTTTCATTTCTGTGCCAAGCCCTTTTAAGTGCATTGAGTCTTTTGGGAGACTTCACAATATTTCTGGCGCTTAATCCCCATATATGGCTTTAAGTTGCCATACAAATTTAAGTCTTCATTACAAATTATACTGTATGTTTCCACTTTAACCATAAACACACAATGAGAGGACTATTTAAAGCATTACCATGTGTCAGAATTATAGATCTTTCTTTACATTTTATTGTATTGTATTACCGGTCTCTTTAGCAATATCCTTGTGCCTCTTTGAGTACTTGGCTTGACAGTTTGGTTTTTAATACATTGTTTTGAATGTTTTATTTGTACACAACAATGATGATGATGCTATGCTATGCCAAAACCTCAACACATTTTCTTGAAACAAAAAAGGACAGTCATTCAGAATAACTTTTATTTCATCAGGCCACTCCTTTTATATTTTTTGGTTTACAAGAATTTTCAGAAAAAATGTCCACTGGGTGGTCGAAAAAAAAACAAAAAAAAATAAAAAGGGAAAAAAGACATACTATTGAAGAGCAAAAATCAGAGAAAAACATAAACATTGAGAAATTATATCATTTACTTGACATTTTAAATCTTAAAACTGCTATTAATGCATGTTTTAATACACTCAAAGTTTCAAAGTTCTAATTAAACACGCAGTTTAAAGCTTACATACTGTGCATATGACACATCAATGAAATTGACTATAAAACATGTTAACACGTATAAACTACACTTTTTTCAAAGATACATTGAATATCACTCAGCAAGACATTTGTTTAACTTTAATGGTATGCAGCATTTTTATTGCTAAAGCAAAAGTAAATGCAGCACACTTAAAAACTGACCGATATTAAATTGAAAAAAAGGAGAAGGCCAATTTTACGCATTAAAATACACAAAAATTGCACTGTATTAAAACAATACATTACATTTTCTAAACATTGTTTCATTTAATTCAATATTGGAAAATGTCAATAAAGTGAAATAATTACCAATTTTGTAAATAAGGAAGTAACATTTTAAGAAGACATTTGAGCTTTAATATTCAAACAATTCCTGGAAAACTCAAAACCAAACTAGACCTTAATTTGAGTTTTTATTACCCTTACCATGCGGGGTCCTAGTTTTGTGTAACCCGGTCCGTGCTAAGTCCGGTTATTTTCGGACCGGGATATTTACCATGGGATGTTCACCAAATCCATTTCAAATTCAAATCTTGCAGCAAATTACCACATAAGTACATAAAAATCACATAGCAAAATAATAAATCTAGCATGTGACTTAACTTTATGTACAATGATAGTAAACTGATAGTGAAATCCATAATTATGTATCGGATATTTTCAACTTCTCCAAACTCTGCCATTTTGTGTATACATGAGTTCACAGGGCATCTATACTTGCTTGTTTATTTTTCATTTCAAAAAGCATTCCTTGGTTACAACAACAAATCTCATTTATAGTGAAATGTCAAGTTCATAACAGATTAAACGGACTAATTCAAAAAGTTTTCTGTGTTGTTTTATCTAAATGTTTTACACAGTTACAACACCCGGTAATGTCATTGACACATGTGTTCAACTCTTTCATTGTTTTTACTCAACTTTAAACCCCAACATGAATAAATATGTAATATAGATTAAACACAAGCTTTAAATTGACTCAATGACAAGTATTTCCAAACCAGTCTGTGATTTAAAATCTATAAACACCAACGACCGAAATTGTGAAACTAGGTCACCGGTGTCAACTTAGAAATTTTACTTTCGATTTCACCACTCACAATTAGTGCACTGTTATTTCATATTTAACCATAAAATGCTTTAAAATGTTTTTCTAACACATAATTTACAGATATTTGTGTCTACTAATTCGATGGCAGCCGCTGACACTTTTATTTTTTTATCTATAAACAACAGTATTTTCATGACCTAAATTGGCGGGGGAAAACAACAATCACGTGACAGTTATTGTTAGTGTCGGCTGTTAAATTTGCCAATGTTTTTACTATTGTTATTTTAACATCTCCTGCATATTTTTATAAATTATTTCATACAAAGAATGACTGCTATCGTCAATTCCGCCATTGCCAACGGCGCTGCCATACCAGTTGGATGGCTCACATGCTATCACTATAAATCGGCGAATACTGCTACGGAACAACAAACCAGTCGAGATCTACTGCTTTCGTACTCTTATATGTTCGTTTTTCTTTCGTTTCGCACCAAATCAATACGGTCAGAAAAATAATTTTGAAAAAAAAAGTGAAATTCCTTTTTTATTTTTTTTGTACTTTTCGGAAAATTAGACCCGCCGGTTTTGTAAACCAATTTATATAAAAGTAGTGGCCTCATTTGAGAAAATAAACTCATACAATCAACGAAATAAACATGCATCTGTAAAATCACAAGTCATGTTATGTGTTCGTTAAATTCAACTTAATAAAGAAAATAAATATTGGTTTCAGTAAGCAATGCGCATCACTTCTAATAAACATTCCAACAGACTGAAAAATAAATCAACACAAATGGAAAAACTGTTTGCAAGTCAGCTAGTATCTTATTTTATGCCTTATCAGATTGCTATGCAAGCTGGAAGCTTACAAAATCACTCTTAAGTCTGTTGCCTAAGAAGAAACAAGTATGGACATCCTTTTCCTGAGGTCAAGAGAAAGTATCTTGGAGGTCTTGAACTCACAACCTTGAATTTGGGGCTTATCCTCTAGACCACTTTCACATTTTAAAGAGCCCAGTTTACAATATGGCATTTGCAAGGATGTGCCCTATTAACAGATTTTCTGAAGTCTTAAAAATTGAACTGAACAAAATAGTTCTCCTTTATTTGGTCTGCCGATGCCATCTGTTTCTGTTTTTGTAGTTATCTTCCCTCCATAATATAGGAAAAACACTTAAAGTGTATATAAATCCTTTACCATTTTACCCTTTTAAAATATATGTTCGGATTTATTTAATAATCACGGACCAACAGATGACTTTTATCTTCAACTTCACATCAGTATGTAAGTCATCAAATATTTGAGATGACAAGATGTTCCACTGAACGCTTTGTTTCCATCTTGCACTCATTTTTCCAAGGAAGGCGTTGCAGTTGTGTTAAGATGATTGCCATGCATTGCAGGTCAATCCTCATACAATGGCATTTTTGATTACATTCGGATTCCAGTGCCTGAAATAGAAAACAGAAAATACAACAATAATAGGAATTATATTTTCAGATCAATTATTTTAAAAGCCTGTACAACAAAAGAAAAGTATTCACAAAACATTAAGTGCAACACCAATTTAAAGCTGCATCCTCACAGTTTTACTGTTCTGACACCTTTTTTATTTTTGTCTTTAAACGAGCCAATTGGCAATTATTGTGCAAATGTATGGAAACCAGTGATATTAGACAGCTGACATAATATCAGATCACAGTCTTTCATATACAAGTTTGAAAATTTGGTAAAAATTCCTCCAACTAGTCATATAAGGTCACACATAATAGAACAGATTTCAATTGTTTGAAAATATTTTTTTGCTATTGCTTTAAGCCATATAATTAATTATCTGTGTAAATTTAATTTAATTATTCCTTTGGGCTTTTGAAGAATGACCAAGAAGAACTGTCAATCTGTGAGAGCAGCTTTTAGCTCTGGACTACTGGTTAATTAAAAAATATGAAATGAAATTGTTATCATGTTTAAATTCATCTACAATGTTGATATTTTAATACTGTCAATTCTTGTTGGTTAATTGTACAAACATGCAGGTACTTTTGGGCTTAAACCAATAGGATACTTGACTGTTAAATTATTGTCTGAATTTCGAAAATAGCACAACCATTACCTCATCTGCCTTTTTTCATTAGAACAAGCCGGGAATCAGAGCCAGCTGCACCCCAGGTACCATACTCTTCTCTGAAAATGACAATAAGATTAAAATTTAAATGTCTGCATTTCATTGGCACAGTAAAAATGTCAGCATTTTTCAATGTTTCTGCATCACCACCACTGGTGGATATCGAAGAATTTAGTCTTGAAAGAAATGTGTGCTGGTTTATGCGTTCAAACTCATTTTGTTAAACCAATAGAATGAAGATCTAATTTATTTAGAGAACTATATTAGTGGGGTGCAGGACGAAGTGAACCATTTCACAAGTGAACCAGTTCCTTAGTGTACCATTTCAGGACCAAGTGAACCACATATGTATTATATAGTGGCTATTGTGTGGTGGCACACTGCCTGAAAGGTGATAATAACTAGTAATTATCGCCATTTGAATGCAAGACTTCACACATTTGCTACAGTGTTAAAGATGTTTATTTAGCTGTTAGAAATTGACTTTTAAGCTTCATGACAATTAGTATAGTAGCTATTTTATGATAGTAACATAAATACAAGAGATGCATAAACATTATGATATTTATTACTTGATGCATTCAACATTATTGGCTATTACTAAGGTGTTTAAAAATTCAGTATTTTGTTATTATTATATCATAGGCTCAGATTATCTTTAAAATGCTAGCGAAATGCAGATGGATCCAGCCGAAATGTCATGAAACACCCACACTTATTTGTGACTGAGGTGTAAATAACAAACATAGAGAATTTTTGAACATACCGGTATATGGAATAAAATTCAACAAAGTAGGATGTATTGATAATATATTCATTATAAGGATTAAATAAAAAGGTATTTTGTTTTTCATTTTTCTTTTCCTTTTTTCAAAACATTGTTATATCAAAATACATAATTCTAATAAATAAACACTTTGATATGATTAACAATTTATCCATATCATCTATTAAATCATTTATACTCAGGAAAATAAACTCTGAAACATAATATGTCATTAAGAGAATATTCCCTATATAACATATAGATGGTTCACTTCGTCTCACCAAGTGGTTCACTTAGTCCTGGTTCACTTAGGAAGTGGTTCACTTCGTCCTACATTCATATTAGTGAACAGGGCCGAGGTATTCAATTGTGCCATTACATTAAGTTGTTCGCTACCAACACTCACGGACATATAAACCATACATCCTTGGTTAAAAGAATGTAAATTTTAATTATAAAAAAAAAGTTAATGATAAGAAATGTATAAGATAAATACACTGAGAAAGAAAGTCTAACCTATTATCGATCTAAGTAAAGTCAGATTCAGACTTATTTGTTATTAAAAAAAATCAAATAGAGTATTTGTTTTCTTAATTTTTGCCACTGATCACTGGAGCTTCAAAATTGTTATTTACTATATTAGAATCTGTCAAATAAAAGAAGACTTTACCCCACCCACTAAGAATTAATGACATTTCCAATTAGTTTCTCATTAGGGCTCTTTTAAAACTATTTTTATATTTTATTTAAATACAATAAGTATAGAAATAACACTTACACACAAATAAGTGGTAAAAGTTCGATCCTCATTCTATCTTTGGACTAACATATCTCTTGGTTATTTGAACATCTTCTTGGTCGGCCATGATGGACTATTTTCTTACGGCCCGTATTATATCCGAGGCCATATCTTGATACTAGCCGAGGAGTTCCGATTGCAATCGGAATTAGAATGATAAGATACAATCGGAACTCCTCGGCTAGTATCAAGATACGTCTATCTCGAAGCTTGCCGGAGATGGCCGAGTTGTTACGATTGTGATAAGATACTCTCCATTTGGTTTTAGATACCGGTTTAAAATCTAGTAATTTAGTTTTAACAAGCAGTGAAGTGCAAATGCCATATTTCTACACGTCTTATTTCCAACGCAGCCTTCAGGAAAATGCATTTACATAATAAACAAAGCAATAATAACCAATTACTGATAAAAATACACACTCGCGCAAACACAAATTTTCCATTCACATACGTTTTCGATTGAAGTTAAACGTGCAAGCCCAACAAGGCCAACGTATACCTTCAGAGACACATTCTCTACCCTGAATGGGGTCGACTGGTCTTTATATACCAGTACCTGAAAGAAAGTATTCTCCGTCCACACAGAGACCAATTTGCATATAACGAACAAAATACACCAATTAACGTACTATATAACGCACTATCATCTATAACGGAAAGTTACATTATGAACGAATATCCGCCTATAGCGGACCGTTACAGAAGCAAATATTGTCTGTAATGTCAATACAATATAGCTTTTTTCTTTAAAAATTATACTTTTCAAATTTAATAAGCATGTGTACTATTGATTTTATTCATGTTCACCTCGATCGGATACTAATTGATGCGCCTGATTAACGAAACAATAAAGGATTGAGGATTGATCGCATTTTTCTTGCGTTTATGCTTATGAACGCAGTACGGCACGCGAGCAAATTCCATGAAGCGCGCTAGCGCTTCTTGGTCATTTGCTCGCTTGCCCTACTGCGTAGAAGTTTTAAAGTTTTATCTACACAAAGGAATAGGTGAATGCAAATATTATTATATGAAAATAATAACTTTTAATGCCGGACACGCTTTGTCAGCATATAGAATCTCATAAATGATACCATTTGGATATTTTGTTTTTCAAGTATTGGAAATAAATCAGGACGTTCCATCTAAAAATCAGGTTCAGATGTAATATCCTGCCGAATCATTGCCAAAAGAATTTGGCTCTACATATTCTGAATGTTTTTTTTCATACACCATCATAGTAAAACGAATAGCTTTCGGTATCTTATTTCGTACAATGGGATAGCAGTACTTTTCAAATATCTCGTTTTTGTTTTTGGTAAATCAGTAACAATATTCAGCAGTTATTGATTTAACTTAGATGATTCGGTAAATGAAAATTACTGATTGACCAAAAACAAGCAACAACAAATGTCTCTTACTGAGGTGATAGCATATGTCACCCCCAAGTGAGAGAGAATATTAAACGTTAGAAGTCTATATAATTTCTATGTATTGTATTTTTTCCCGATGTGTATACATTATGTATTTACGTCATTCGGCTTATTTAAAGATAATGTTTGTTATAATTTGCAATAAATACTCCCATTAAACATTTGATGTTGTGTTAACGTTGTACCCCGTCATTGGATTAACGTTGGATTATGGTTGGATTTGAAAGTTCTTTAGATATCATACCCCAACGTTGGATCAACGTTTGGGTACATCCATAATCCAACCATTTTCCAACGTAAATCCAACCATATTTAGGGTTCCCTCTGGGTTCTTTAAGCTTGTCGCCACTTTTTCGCGGGGGATTAAGGGGGCCAGTGCCCTTGTGGGGGTTATAGGGGGCGAATCCCACTGAAGCTCATGGGGTTTCAGCATTTTAAGAGCCTTAAATTGCATTTAATTAGCACATTGTCGTGCAAAAACATAATATTTTGTTGTTCATGAAGCACAAGATATTAGCAAATTGTTATTTTATTGACAAAATATATATGGAGTATATAAATAAAAAAAATATTGCAAAAAATGCGACATATACATCAATAAGTTGATTTCAGTCCAATGCTTGCATTTCCCGACGTTAATCCAACCATAACGCGACGATATTCCAACCACTACCCAACGTTAATCCAACCATACATAACGTGTACTACTTTGTTCTAACCCATTACCCCGTCGTTTTACTAGGTATGTTCAAAGTATCTGAATATGGTCAATAAATGCCATAACTAGACATAACATAAACAATAAAACTATCTTAATTTAATCTTTATTTTCTAACAACACAAGAATTTTAAGTTTCCTTAAATAATACAATGGCATTATTATGCACTCGAGTAGAAAATTTCATTAAAAAGTCAATTATACAGTTGTTATGGTATACAACAATTTTATATATAACTAGAGCTATCACTGCACCATTGATTTTTTTTTAACAACACCATGGTATTAACTGCATTAATAATTGAGACAAAAATAAATCAACACTTCAACAAGTGAAAACCCAGCTCATTTATACTAAAATCATTTTAGTAAATGTTTACAAATAATAACAAAATATAGGGCTTTGCAGTTATTTAGCACATATTTTTCTTTCATATTTGTAGCTATTTTATCAATTTTAATGATTTGGATTAAGGTTTTATTTCCTATTCAACCAAACAAATAGTTTGAAAAACAATCAATTGTGTTTTATTTGTAAAAGCAAAATAAAAAAAAGAACAACAAGTGAACAAACTATTTTTACGCTTGACTTAACTCATAAACGTAATGATTTATTGATGTAAAAAATACTAAATTTAATGTCAATATTTTTCTTCTTATTCTATATTGTATGCGTTTCTAAACAACCTTCTTTATGTTTGTTGTATGCAAATGTGTAATCCCTTCTTCGCCTACATGTATGTTGTATGTGTTACATTATTTCTTTGTTGTATGCATTTCATACTGCGCCTGTTGCAACTATTATTGCATAAATAAATCCGATTCCTACAAATTAATTCTGAACGTTTTCCTGCTAAAATGAAATTACTACGCAATCTGGGCTATCTTACGCTTGTTTAGGGTTGTGTTGTGGAGCGCTTCGAATAAACCCACACTCGGCCTTTCATGGAGCCTACCATTTTGTTAGATTTTCTTTCGGTTCATTAAAAGCGGAAGCGGCATTTTTCAACTGTCATCCCAGAAAAGTTGTGAAATTATTAAATTTCACAGATAGAATGGCAAATAACGTCAGAGTAATTGCGACGGATGCTGAATTTGATCCAGAGCTAACGAACGCTGGAAATAAATTGGTTGTTGTGGATTATTATGCGACATGGTGAATACCTACACTTTCTGTGTAAAATCTGGATGTGTTTTCGGATACACCTTTTTATCTGAATTTACTCGATGCTTAGCGTAACGACGATGTATTGATAATCGATGAAATAAAACATTTGTTGTAATGAAAATTACAAATGGTACAGTATATATTGGTTAAGTTACATAATTGATGGAGTTATCAATGTCAATGAGTTTGACTGCGGATACTGACCATTGGCGTTTTCCACGGGGTTGGTGAAATTACAGAAAAACCCTTAAATTTTAATAAGTATTATTATAAGAGTATGCGAGGTGGTTTGTATGCCGGGCTTTAATATAGAAATCTACAATAATGAGCCATCAGGGCTTTTTTTATTATTTTGACCTTTCATGTGTATCAAAAATATCGTCAAAAGACTCGTTGAGGGCCATTTAGGTGGACTAGAGTTTAATACTTCACTTATTCATGATGACTTGCCATAGTGGTAAAGGGTTAAGATAATTTACTTAATTCTGAATCCAGAGCCTCATAGTTTAAGATTAAGGTCTCAATATATTGTTTTCTAATATGATGGGTTTCATGTTAGTCTAACAGTCTGTACGAAAGTCCATCGGACCTCGGCTCCCGCCGGTAATAAATGGCAAGGTCCGGCAATCGCATGTATATTGTAGGCCCGCGTGTCCGGCAATAATTTTAGGGAAAAATCTGTTGTTTATTAATGATGTGTCAAAAGTGTTTCTTGTTAATTTAATTAACTAACCTATGTTTACAACATAAATTCAGGGCTTTCAATTGACCCGGGTTTTGACGCACAGAAATCGTAAATGACACGGAATTGACGTATCATTAATTTCTGCAATGCGTCAGTTTTAACCCGGGATATTTTCAGTGCAAGAGTCGGTATCATTTGAAAGGAGCAGCAAGGCAAGCTCTAAATGTTTGTTTAATCAATTAGAGTCAAAAGCAATTAACTGCCGAAGTGACAAGGGATTATCAATCTGGAATCTGACCGTTACCAACTCAAACTAATGACGTAATTATAAACTCCGCCCATTATGCAAATTACCAGATATCTTCGGCTTTTTCGCTAAGTACGATGGTTTGAAAAACAACAATGCTAAAATATATCTTGTCTTACATGAAATTAATGAAATTTTTATTCGTTCTTATTGTGTAATAGAAAGGAATAAAGATTTTTCTATACCAAGTATAGATAATCATTACCTTGCAATGCCATCTTATAACAGATAATAACTATTATTTATGAAGAACGACCAAGAATTTAGAAATAAAACGGACAATGACTCTTAAAAAATCTGATTTTGACTCTTGAAAATCAGACCTCATTCATCAGAGGTTTGATAATGATAAATCTAACGGTATGGTACACATAGCATCATCACTCTGGTTTTATTTTACGAGAATGACTAAAATGTACATAAAATTTTCAGACCTGCAAAAACTGGTCCGGTCCTGCAATGCAGACAAGTATTGCAGGACCTCGTGTCCTGCAATGTGATAATGACTTTCGTACAGACTGGTCTAAAATAATAGAGGTGTTATACGGGATTCTTCCAATCCCTAACGTCTAAATGGGAATGTGCAAAAAACGGGGGTGTTTTAAAAATATTGAAATTGTTTTAAGTGAAGTATTTTATAGTTGAAATTGATCATAAAGAGTTATATTCATATTTTACCATGTAAGTGAAATGTTATTTTGCACTAAACAAGCATTTAATGCATTAAAACAAGTTATTTACCTTTCCAATAAAACGAAAGTTGACTGACACAGACAGCAATTATGCGAAGGGGAACGACTCGATACAATCGTAATAACTCGGCCTCCTCCGACAAAAGTTCGAGATAGACCTCTTTATACAATCGAAACAACTCGGCCATGGCCGAAATGTTCCGAGCGATTTAAAACTGTGCCCTGAAGCCTTGCAGGTGCCCTTCATGTATATATCGTTATTTTTTGACAGAAAGAAATGAAGAAAAGCCGTCAAACTCATAATTATAAGTTGGATATTTATTTTTTGTGTACGGAACTATTATAAAATAACATTATCTGGTAATATTTCTTGTTTTTATGATATTTTATAGACGCTATATGCTTTAACCCGGAATCCTGATCGGAACAACTACCCACTTTCGATATTAAACAATTTGTACGTGAAGGATTTGCCATATCGAAAATCTAAAAAAAATCTGTCAACGTACAATTATTTGGACTAGGTTTCATGTATGAGGGGGAGAGGGGTACATGTTCTTACAAACTTCCAACTCGACGAAAAAATGCTCTAATGAAAAACCGCGAACTTTTTCTTTATTTATACCCCAAAAAAGAACAGCCAATCAAATTAAAGTTCAAAAGCAATGACCCTTAAACAACAATCATACTGCAGAAACTAAAAACAAAAAGTGAAAGTAAATTGCGCAGTAAATAATTAAATATTTTAAAGTTAAAATAATGCTTTTGTGCGTTCCATACATGCCCGTTCTTTAAACTGCAATACACAACTCTCACTCCTGCACAGTCTGTGATAAAGCATTGTCCATAATCCACTGTGATTTATTTGACAAACATGAGTATTTCTCCAGTTGTCATTCTGTTACCTGGCCATAAATTCTATAATACACATGTCAGACACCAAGAAAGTTTTGAAAATGTGTCTGACATTTGGACTGACAGATTCCTAGTCTAAAATAATAGACATGTTATAGGGGATTCTTCCAATCCCTAACGTCTAAACGGGTTTGTACAAAAAACAGGGGTGTTTTGAAAAATATTGAAATTGTATTAACTGAAGTTATTTATGGTTTTAAGGTTTATATTCATATTTTACCATGTAAGTGAGAAGTTATTTTGCACAAAACAAGCATTTAATGCATTAAAACACATTATTTACCTTTTCAATAAAACGAAAGTTGACTGACACACACAACAATTATGCCAAGCGGAACAACTCGACCCAATCGTAATAACTCAGCCACCTCCAACAAGCTTCGAGATAGACCTCATAAATACAAACGTAACAACTCAGCCATGGCCGAAATGTACCGATTGTTTTTAAAACTGTGCCCTGAAGCCTTGCAGGTGCCCTTCATGTATATATCGATATGATTTGACAGCAAGAAATGAAAAAAAAGCATGTCAAACTCATAATTATTTGTAGGATATGACATTTTTATGTATGGAACTGATATAAAATAATGTAATCTGGTAATATTTCTTGTTTTTAGGATATTTTTTAGATGCTAAATGCTTTAACCCGGAATACCAATCGGAATAACTACCCACTTTTGATACTAAACAATTTGTACGTGAAGGATTTGAGCCATAATATGGAGTCCGGGAATTTGCGTTACATCACAAACACTGTGGTGTCCTCTTTTTTAATATTTGCGTTTGTCAAATTTTATGCTGTATTAGGATAGAACAATATCTAAAGCAATTATATTTGAAATGGCATAACACTTCTAGCTTTAAATACAAAGTAATGTGGATTTTAAGTTTTATTGTTAGTAACACTGGACACCATATTACAAAGCATTCTTATGAAGTCCAGTTGATTGTTTTCACTTATTTAGACCACTTACATCAATCAATAGCTTTATTTGAATTGCTTTAAATACAGAATCATGTATTTAGTTAAATATTTAGCAGTTTGTTACCTAGTTGAAGATTGATGTAACAAGACACAAAGTGAGATGTAACTGGACACAATTTGTGTAACAGGACACCAAACATCAAACATCAGTCAAACGTGTGTATTGCGGTGTCTTGGTTACACACAAATATCCACACTGGTGTCTTTGTTATGCACAAACAAAGTTGGAGTAATCACAATGCATCTCATCTATTTTATTATAAATTGTTTTCCATTCAAAAGTATATATAGATTCACTTATGCAAACACATTATTTTTGCGTATACATCATCTATATCGCCGTAGACAGTTGTCATATGCAATGGACGTAATACGGGACACGACTTTCTTCAGTCAATACTAAATAAAAGGTTATTTCTGTTGAATTAAATAATTGTAAAGGGTTTCCATACATCACTGATCACTTTGCTAAATAAAAGGACGTATTATGATATATTCTTGGCGACCAGTGAATGCCGCGATTTGTTGCCGACGTAATTTTTTTTTGAAGTCTTACCTCGTTCATACTTGAGGTTGCCATGCTCGTCTTGTACCGTAAAAAGGCAACGAAAATACCGAAAATTGGTGAAACAGTTATGGATGTCGTAAACAGAACTGATAATACCGCGTTTCCGAGGTGTTGCACTAAGTATTTGTTACTAATATAAAAATAATGCGACGTAACAAAAAAGACACAACTTTCGCACCCGATAGTTGACTTCCCTGTCATTATAATCCGACGTTTTCCAGAACCACCAGTTTACGACATTATCAAAGTTCACGATCGATCACGTTGTTATCATGCTGCGCGAAGATGCATCGATGTCAAGGTCATGAGTTATAATGCTTTTTTCTGTGACGTAACAAGGTGGACACATTTGGTTACGTCGCATTACATGGTTTTATTTTGGAAAATAATAGTATTACCGCTGCTGAAATAAAACTGAAATTAGTAAATACAAATAAAATGTCCACGTTTTTATTTCACACAAATAAGCCTACAAGGATTACATAAAAAGAAATCACATTTAGTTTGTATTTTGAACAACCCCTCCTGAAAATGTCCGCACAGGACACCTGGAAAATGGATGATAAATGTATGATTTAAATGAAGTAACAGTTGCTTGAAAGGTCAACATCATATCAATAAAGACAGTTATTTGTCTTGAAAATTTTCTTTAATTTTACAAATCTGTATATCACATGTATTTCTTCAGATACATACGATTAAACTGAAATTTCTGTGATGTAACGCAAAATCCCGGACTCCATATTATGGCTCATTTGCCATATCAAAAATCGTAAAAAAAACTATAAACGTACAATTATTTGGACTAACAGCTTCCAATAGTTTGTTGGTCTGAAAAAAAATTGCCAGTCCAACAATTTTGTTTAAAAATTTGATTTGTCAAGGCCTTTGTTGCTAATTTTTATATTGACAAGGAAAAAAGAATTAAGATATATTAACCAGTTATTTTGCCAGGTTTTCTGATCATACCTGTGACGATTTCCAAATGGAATAACATGTTCTAAAGGATAGGATTTTTGTTTGGAACATTTGGAACTCAACATCATAATCATTAAAACACTATGTTCATAGAATGACAAAAGTTTAGTTCATTTATACTTTCGAAAGTTTTCAGTTGTTATCATCAACAATATGGCTGAAAGCAAAAACAACACATAATAATTTCAAACATACACATTACGTAGCATAGTTAAGAAGTACAAGTTATTAATGAATTAAACTACAATTAGGTGTTGTCAAAAACTGTTTGTACTAACAATAATTGGAACAATTATTGTTAGTCAAACTGGAACCATTTTCCAGCACAAGATTCTCAGCGATAATCTCTCCCAAACATCAGAGGTGAGAATCTTCCGTGAGAATTTTACATAATCTATCAGTTTCTACATGTTGTATCTATAAGGCCATGATTTTTGTTGGTCGTTTTTCAGTAAATAAAATTGAAATCCCACTACATTTCAGGTGTGGACCATGTAACCGGATAGCTCCTTTGTTCGTTCAGCTCAGTGCAAAGTACCCTAAGGCAGTGTTCCTAAAGGTTGACGTCGACCAATGTCAGGTAAGTTGTCATGGCGGAAGGCAGTGTTCCTAAAGGTTGACTTCCACCAATGTCAGATAAGTTGACATGTCTGAAGGCAGGGTTCCTAAAGGTTGACGTCAACCAATGTCGGGTAAGTTGACATGTCTGAAGGCAGTGTTCCTAAAGGTTGACGTCGACCAATGTCAGGTAAGTTGTCATGGCGGAAGGCAGTGTTCCTAAAGGTTGACTTCCACCAATGTCAGGTAAGTTGACATGTCTGAAGGCAGGGTTCCTAAAGGTTAACGTCGACCAATGTCAGGTAAGTTGTCATGTTGGAAGGCATTGTTCCTAAAGGTTGATGTCGACCAATGTCAGGGTAGTTGACATGTCGGTAGGCAGTGTTCCTAAAGGTTGACGTCGACCAATGTCAGGTAAGTTGTCATGTCAGAAGGTGTGTTCTTAAAGGTTGAAGTCGACCAATGTCAGGTAGGTTGACATGTCTGTGGGCAGGGTTCTTAAATGTTGACGTCTACCAATGTCAGATAAGTTGACATACATGTCTGAAGACTGTTTTCCTAAAGGTTGACGTTGACCAATGTCAGGTAAGTTGTCATGACAATGTGCCTAAAAAATGACTTTGACCAATATCTTGTAAGTTGACATGTCTTTGGGCACAATTGGAACTGTGAGGCCTTTTACCTTCGAAAACAACATCAGATATTTATGGACGGTCTGAAATGTCAGAATTTTTTACATATAACTATGTTGCAAGTAGATTGCATAGTAATGTCAGTTAAGCGGTTAAACTTGATGACTTATCTCTTGGGAATGTTTGCATTATAAACTTCACATGCAGTCAATTTAAACTAAGATGTATATGCAAAAATCTCGTTAAAACACTACAAATAATTAATACTATTATTAAAGTTTTACAAACTTCTTCTAATCATGTTCTGGCATTCATCTGAGGTTTTTTTTCCATAGAAAAATGGCCGAGGCTTTCCGAATGATCGGAAATTTGGTTTAAACAAAACGAACAAACATGGAATTTCATTTTTTGGGGTACAAATAGGCTCAAGATGATCCTGCATTAACAATCTTTTCTATTATATATATATGAGAAGATTTCCATAAGCAACTTTGGTTAACAAAAGTAATGAATATCAAATTAAATTCTTAGGGGACAGCCCAGGCACAAGGTGTTTCAGCCATGCCCACGTTCATATTCTACAAGAACAAAGTGAAGATTGATTCCCAGCGCGGAGCAGACCCAAACAGCCTTGAGGAGAAGATTAAAAAGTGGTACGGCGGGGAAGGGGAAGAGGATGGGGGAGACGAAGTCATGGTGAAGGGCCATGTGAGTATCAAGAGACATTATATTGCCCCCCTTCACAGAAGAGGGGGTATATTGCTTTACATATGTCGGTTGGTAGGTCTCTCGGCCCATTGGTAGACTAAAGCTTGTCCGAGTGATAAATCTTCAATTCCTGGACCAATAGTCAGCAAACTTGACATAAATGTTGGGCCTGACCAGTTGATGACCCCTAAATTTTATTGATTAAACATCTCTTGTATAGATATATATCAGAAAGCATATCATGTTAACCATATGAAGTGATAAATTATTTCCGGCATTATTATTATGTTATTTGATGAACCTTTTCCAGTTTATTTATATTTCTATATTTAGTTTTTTGCGCCTTACTCAGTGAACAAAATTAGACTTTTGGACCCGATGAACAAGCCAAAATTGTTATACAATTGCTTGACATCAAACTTTTGAACAAGCCCTGCTATATAAAATTCAGAATTTGAGCAAGCCCATAAGACATTTTACCAGTGCAGGGCATGTGGGCTTGTGTTAAGTCGGACAACTGCTTACTTACAAGTATTTCCAACTATATTTTAATAAGCTTGTATTGTGCCCAGGCCCTTTAGAAAGCTATTTTTAGACAGCACGCGTGTATGTATAAAAAATTATCACATGGGACATTGCTGAAAAACTAATGATGTGTTTTGATATATATAGATCTATAGGTAGTTTTATAATGAGAAAGACAAAGACATGTGAATTTATATGAGCTGAAATCAATGAAGTATTTTGATAGCCTTGGTGGAGCTGTTGGCATTATTGTGCTAACACCTCAACCGTTAAGACTAAGAAGAGGCATTCTAATAGCTTTTAATTCATAAAGATCTTTAATATTCATGTTATGCTTTGCTAAAACTTTTAAAAAGTGTTGCTGTATATTTTATTAATCCTCCGCCACGGAGGAATGCACTTCATCTGTCTGTCAGTCTGTCCGTCTGTCCGGCTGTAACAGTTCGTGTCCGGGAACTTACTTATGCATTGATGGATTACCATATTACTTCGTACAAATGTTGTCCTCATTGAGACGATGTGCAGTGACCTTGACCCGGGTCCATACCTCAAAGGTCAAGGTCACACGAGACTGCCTTCAGACTGCCTTGTTGTGTATAGGACTCGAGGATGTATAGGACACAGGCAAACAAATCGGGATTTTTAATAAGGCTTTATGAAAGAACATTATTATCATCATTGGAGAATTGTGGTAAAGTAATCTTCTGGCCCCAATTTCTCAAAACTTCTTAAGCTTAACAGGCTTAAGTAGCTTATTTCAATTAGCCGAAATACATACTTAAATTGAATTTTGATAAATGAAAATTGTGTATTGTGATTATCATAAAGATAATTTCTATCTAAAGTGAAAAAAACTCTTAAAGAAGTAAATATTACGCAATTACCTGAAAACCAAAAATAATGAGATTAGCTTAATCCTGTTATAAGGGACTTAAGAAGTTTGGAGAAATTGGGGCCTGTATAAAGCTTTAAGGGACTAGACATAAGATGGTTCCTAAATCGGCATATACAGTATTTCCTCAAAACAAGCCTATGATTTCCAATACAAACTAGTATGAGGCCTAGTACATCATTTTACATGATGAAATATTTTTTTGTCGCTGTCTCATCTTAGTATACCTGTTAAAAAATAATGTATAAGGGTTTCCCAGTTTATAGTGTGTATATTTAGCATGTGAAAGTCAAACGATTAATACAGATATATAAACTGATGTTATTTTTCTGATGTTATTTTTATATTTACTAGGATTAACATGGTAGACAACCCAGTAAACATTGAATTAGAAGAATACACTAAACACTGAGAAATATTCATGCGTCGTTAACCATGTAATACAGCCAAAAGTAAGGTTTAATAGGTTGTACACAACAATATCAATTTTATTTCTTTGACATTTTTATTTATATTTTCTGGCAATGGTATCATCTGGTGTCTAAACCCTCAAGGTTTGAAACACACACTTAAAAAAACAAAGTAAAAGTGTGGACAACTGTCAATATTTGAATTTTGAGAACACAGTCAATGCCAGATTTAACCTATTGAGCTTTGGTAGACAGACATGATCTTAAAAGATATTTGATTTGTTATCTCAAATATTAGACATATCATTGCAGTACCGGGTACTCCAGTCTTTTTTTTTGTCTTTTTTTATTCCCATTAACAAATTTAATCTATTTGCAGATGGACCTGAGCACTTTTATAAACAAGTCTGGATGTGAGTGCCTTAATGAAGCTGATGATCATCCACTGGCCCATTGTCTTAGCAGCAAGGGAGGCTACCTAGAGTCTGACTGTGATGAACAGGTGAGTTACTCCCCTTAGTTCAGGGTTTGCAATTTTGTTTCTAAGCTGACAATCATCCACTTCCTCACTGTCTTAGCAGCAAGGGAGGCTACCTATAGTCTGATGAGAGTTACTCTCCTTAGTTTAGGGATTGCCATTTGTTTAAGAAGCTGGTGATCATCCATTGGCAAACTGTCTTACAAGCTACCAGAATCTGACTTGTAAATAGATGAGTTGCTCTCATTAGTGTTGTTTGCCATTTGCTTTGTTAAACTGATAACCATCTACCGTAAGCTGACAACAATATTATGGCCCACTCTATTACCAGCAAGGGGGCTACCTAGAGTGGAACTGATACTGACAAGGTTAGCTACCCTAGTGTATGGTTTGTCATTTGCTTTGTTTTGCTTTGACCAACCACCGTCTTAGGCCAAAAAACAAAAAAACCTGTGTTTCCAGTAACCCAACTGACCTTATTTTTTCCTCACCAACCTTGTTAGGCCTTTTTTTTAGGCATAAAGGAAAAAGTTCTAAAATTATATCATAAAAACATTATCGTTATTTTCCTTGTATAGGTGTCTCTGTTGACAAAAAGTCTTAAGTAATTATACAGATCACAAAGGAGTGTTTTTTTCCGGATTGCAAAGAATAAAGACTCATTCCTGATCTGTATTTCCAAAAGGCTTTGTCAACAGGAAAACAAAATGGCGGCGGCCATACTGCCAATATCTAATCAGTAAGATACTTAAGGAAATCACTTAAGAAACCTGCCCTGATGTAGCACAATGTGCTTGTACTAAATGTTAAAAGGCTTTTGAAGTTTTGTCACTGTGTTTTTCAGCTCCTTATCAGCATAGAGTTTAGTCAGCCTGTAAAGCTTCACTCATTAAAACTGTATGGTCCAGAGGGTAAGTTTGGCTAGAGACTTGTGATACAAAATATGAGTCAAATGTACAGTCGAACCCCCTTGGCTGGAACTTGCCTGGCTCAATTACTTCTTGGCTCAAACTGAATGTAAAAGACCGATTTCTTTATACTGATGGTAAGCATTTCTGCTTGTCTTGAGTTTTCTGAGGCTCAAGTTATTTTTGCTGGTCCCTGGGAGATCGAGCCTAAGGGGTTCGACTGTACTAGCAAAAAGTAAACAGTTGATTTTGTGTTGTTTTTCTACTTACTTAACATTTTACAATTTTATGTAGAAGGGCAAACTTCCTAAAATTTGTTCCAATTTTCAAAAATTATGTAATGGAACATGTCTTTATTTAACTATTTGTTTAAATGTTTTTTTTCCAGACAAAGGACCCAAGACTGTGAAGGTGTTTCAGAACCAGCCTCGGTCTCTGGACTTTGACTCAGCAGATAGCATGGAGCCAACACAGACCCTTGAGTAAGTATAAAAATTATAAAAATATACTTATACCATGTTTATCCTAAAATGTTACAGCCACGGTTTTTACAATGTAGACAACAAGGAACCAACACGGACTTAGAAGTTCGTATTACTGGTATACAATATTCATCCTTAAAGAAACTCGTGTCATTATAGATGCACAGGTTTTTGTCAGTTTCAGGGAATAAAGCACAGCTGCCCTTTTACTGCACAAAGCTTCTCAAAAGTTGCCGCTCTTGGCAAAAGCTGTGCTCTTTTAAAGCTGCGTTTTTTCAATAAATGTTGAAAGTATTTCGCAAAAGCTGTGGGGGTTTTTCCCCAATACTGCATTTTAGTAAAAAGCAAATGCTGTATGCTTCATCAGCACTTTAATGAAGTTTTAAGCACAGCTTTTGCGAAGCTTTGATGATGGTTACTTGTCTAAAATTTTGAGAAAATGTAGCTCTGTAAATTCATTTTGATATAAAACCCTTGACCCAATTGTATAACCGTAGGTTACACAATAGTATATACTTAAAGTTATAACATGCAAGCTTTCAAGCAGTCTGAATGTAAATAAGGGCTTATTTTAGAACTTTTCTAAAAAATGAGGACAGGTCTGGTATTCAATACTGGTCTTAATTTGATATCAGAATGATGTAGCTAATAGGATTACTTGTTATTAATAACTGACCAATAGAGTGATTGGAGTCAATGATGTATGACCATAAGATTTACTTAAGTTGAATATTGAATACCATGCCTGTTCCAGGATACCCTGATATCTGTCAAAGGCAAAAAGCTTATGGATTGTACACCCATATATCCGAGTTAGCCCACACTTTGTAAATATCTCATCAGTTTCATGAGGTGTTAGTTGGAAGGCTCTGTTCTGTAGGAGAATTTGAAGATAAGATTAATGAAATAATTTTAAATAATAATTTTTAAGCATTCTGGACACTGACATTGGGTGAAATTACAATAAACTGTAACCTGTAGACCTAATTTATTTGGATACTTTGCTAGAGGCCTGCATTTATAATTATATTGGATACAATTGCAAGAAAAAAGACAATTGTCAAAAACTGTCATAAATTGATATTATTGTGTACACCTCTTGGAATCTTACTTAATGATGTATTATCACATTGCTTATCACACATGCATTTGCCAAACCTTTTGCATATTTTTCTAATTCAAAATTTACTGGATTTTTTTACGACGTAAAGAGCAGTAAATTTCAAAAACGGGTCAGTATCTGTACCAATCACATGACTTTCACAAGCTAAATTACACACTATAAACTTGGAACCAATATGTGCTTTTTTTTAAACGGGTAAATTAGCTGACACAGCGACAAAATATTTTCTTTATCATATAAACTGATGTATTATCGCCTAATACTAGCTCATATTGACAATTTTAGCCTTATTTTGAGGAAATACTGTATTTGCCATTCTTGTTACCATTGGTGTCCAGTCCCTTTAATATGTCCTGTTTTTTGTTTTTTTTAGGCTGACAACTGAGGATATAAAAGAGGGAAATTTGGCCACTCTGAGATATGTCAAGTTCCAAAATGTCACAAGTGTTACGGTAAGTTTCTCTCCGATGATAACTAATTGTTGTTGTCATATGACAAGATTGACCAAACATTGAAATGTTAAACTAACAAAAAGCTATTAGAACATTTTTTTAAGAAAAACAATTACAGGGATAATGTTGAGTATGTTTGGCCAAACATTGAAATGTTTAAACTACACAAAAGGCTACAATTATATTTTATTTTATTTTTAAATTACTGGAAAAAGTTTTCTATGATTGACCAAACATTGAAAAGCTACAATAATATTTTTTTTAGAAAAATAAAAAATAACTTGGTTTAGGATGAAATTAGATAGCTTTTCAAAAAGAGTATTCAATGAGTTTTCTTTTACTGCAAGAGAATATGCATGTAAATGTTTGTCTTTTTTTCAGTAAAATATTTTCAGGTATTGTGGTTATCTTTTTGTCGGAGTTTTTCATCACCATTGGTGTCAGTGACAGTGTTGCATTCAAAAACTTACCTAGGCCATAACAGTACTTCAAATATGTGACTAAAATGCTTTTATGCATGATTTTATATTAAATTGTGTGTTTTATTGACATTTTTTTTACTTCAAATATTAAATTCTGTTAAGACAGACACATTAAAAGTATTTCAAGTGAAAGATATTCAACTGGAACTTGGGCCTTAAAAAAATTCATTTGGTTCGGTTACCCGACCCTACCTACGGAATAGGCGCCGACCCTATCGGGTTTTTTAGTCAGTTTGAAAAAAAAAATGGGGAACAATTTTTTTTTTTTAATTGCTTTTCAATATGTAGTTTAAAGTAGTTTAAAACCATAAATGCTTTCTCAGAAGATAACTTTAACCACATTCCGCTATGATGAAAATGACAGTCTTATATAAACCAAATAATAAAAAAAAAAGCCTACCTACCCTACCTAATTTTGAAAAGGATGTAACCCTAACCAAACATTTTTTTTTTATGCCATGGTACACATGTTACTAGCAACCGTTGCATAACTCTTGCTTTAACCATTGTTGGTTAATGCCTTTTTGTCACAGAAAATACAAACAGAGACATGTTAGGGTTCATGTGGTGATGTTTTTGTAGGTTACTAATGAAGCGGTGCAGATACATTTATTTATTACATTTTTTTCTGCATCACACTTTCATTTTCGATCAATAATTTATGAATGACATGAAGATTATCAGAACTTATCCCTCCCAATTTTTGGGTCAGTAGGTCAACAGCATGTTAGTCTTTAAAAATACTAGGAAAACATTTTCTAATCAATAGCTTCTGAAAGACTGATCTTGGGGTTTAGTAGGTCAAAAATTTTGGCTTTTTTGGCCATTACAAGAAAAAGAATTGAGTATTTAATAACTTGAACAGTTTTATATTTGATAGAGTGTAATGTAAAATGATATTTCAGTATTAAATAACGAACAGTTTTATATTTGAAAAACATTTCTTTGATAGAATGTAATGTAAAATGATATTTCATTATTAAAACTATTTTTGGCATGAGTATTTTCACATCACCATTGGTTCACCATGGATTGACTGTTTCAGCTATTTGTCAGAGACAACCAAGGAGGTGGTGAAGTGACACAGTTGGATCACCTTGGCTTTATTGGCTCGCCAGTTAATGCAACCAATATGAGCGAGTTCAAGCGGGTAAGGATGACTATATTTAGATTCTGATTGTACTATAAGCTTTTTCCTGGGTAGAAATTGATTCTTGTATTCTTTTCAAAGCTGCACTCTCACAGATTGAACGTTTTGACAACTTTTTTATTTTTTGTCTTGGAACGGGCCAATTTTTGAGAAATCTGTGGAAACCAGTTAAATAAGACTGCTGACAAAAAATAAGATCGCAGATATTTGTATTTAAGTTAAAAAATGATGTTTTATGCATTTTTCTTAGGGAAACGTTAGAATATACACAAAAATTTGCTCTTTCCAAGACAAAAAATAAGAAAAGTTGTCAAAAGGTTCAATCTGTGAGAGTGCAGCTTTCAAGAGGTACTTTAAGTCACAGTACACAAATAAAAATGTAAGTTCCATTGTTCACAACACCATGATTCTCTTAAAAAACAGACAGGATTGGCATTCATTCTGAAACTCTTTGTTTATGGTAGCAATAGTTTTGTAGTACTTACTGTTTTGGCTATCCAGTGAAACCTACTCAATCACTTAAACATCATTTCATGAACTTGCACAATCACTAAAATATTTCAGAAACTTACACAGTCAATAGATGTTGTTGTTTTTTTCAGATATAATCACTATCACTAAAACATTATTTCAGAAACTTACACTTTCACAAAAAGAACTATTTCAGAAACTTACCCTTTCACAAAAAGAACTATTTCAGAAACTTACACTTTCACAAAAAAAATATCTAGAAACTTATACTATCACTAAAACATCTTTTCAGAAACTTACACTATTTCAGAAACTTACACTTTCACCAAAAAAAATATTTCAGAAACTTATATTATCACTGTGACTTAAACATCATTTCAGAAACTTCACCGTCACTAAAACATAATTTCAGAAACTTCACCATCACTAAAACATCATTTCAGGAACTTACACAGTCAAAAGAACTTTATTTCATAAACTTACACTATCACAAAAGTATTATTTTTGAATCTTAAAATATCTCTAAACTATCGTTTCAGAAACTTACGCTTTCACTAAAACAACATTTCTGAAACTTACACTTTCACTAAAACATCATTTCAAAAACTTACACTTTCACTCAAACATCATTTCAGATACTTACACTTTCACTAAAACATCATTTCAGAAACTTACACTTTCACTAAAACGTCATTTCAGAAACTTTACCAGCACTAAAACATCATTTCAGAAACTTACACTTTCACTTAAACATCATTTCAGAAACTTACACTTTCACTAAAACACCATTTCAGAAACTTACACTTTCACTAAAACGTCATTTCAGAAACTTCACCATCACTAAAACATCATTTCAGAAACTTACACTTTCACTAAAACATCATTTCAGAAACTTCACCATCACTAAAACATCATTTCAGAAATTTACACTTTCACTAAAATGTCATTTCAGAAACTTCACCATCGCTAAAACGTCATTTCAGAAACTTACGTTTTCACTAAAACATCATTTCAGAAACTTACACTTTCACTAAAACATCATTTCAGAAACTTACACTTTCACTCAAACATCATTTCAGATACTTACACTTTTACTAAAACATCATTTCAGAAACTTACACTTTCACTAAAATGTCATTTCAGAAACTTCACCATCACTAAAACATCATTTCAGAAACTTACACTTTCACTAAAACATCATTTCAGAAACTTACACTTTCACTTAAACGTCATTTCAGAAACTTCACCATCGCTAAAACGTCATTTCAGAAACTTACACTTTCACTAAAACATCATTTCAGAAACTTACACTTTCACTAAAACATCATTTCAGAAACTTACACTTTCACTCAAACATCATTTCAGATACTTACACTTTTACTAAAACATCATTTCAGAAACTTACACTTTCACTAAAATGTCATTTCAGAAACTTCACCATCACTAAAACATCATTTCAGAAACTTACACTTTCACTAAAACATCATTTCAGAAACTTACACTTTCACTTAAACGTCATTTCAGAAACTTCACCATCGCTAAAACATCATTTCAGAAACTTACACTTTCACTTAAACATCATTTCAGAAACTTACACTTTCACTAAAACATCATTTCAGAAACTTACACTTTCACTAAAATGTCATTTCAGAAACTTCACCATCACTAAAACATCATTTCAGAAACTTACACTTTCACTAAAACATCATTTCAGAAACTTACACTTTCACTAAAACATCATTTCAGAAACTTACAATTTCACTAAAACGTCATTTCAGAAACTTTACCATCACTAAAACATCATTTCAGAAACTTTCGCTTTCACTAAAACATCATTTCAGAAACTTACACTTTCACTAAAACGTCATTTTAGAAACTTCACCATCACTAAAACGTCATTTCAGAAACTTACACTTTCACTAAAACATCATTTCAGAAACTTACACTTTCACTAAAACATCATTTCAGAAACTTACGCCTTCAGTACTACACCATTTCAGAACCTTCTCTTTAAAATTAGCAATCAATACCCTACTAACTGGTTGATACACTACATGGGGTGACCAGGCACCTGAATTTCACATCATGATTAATGGGGCTATCAGACAATGAGCTCATTTGTGGGTCGTATTCCTTGAAAACTGTTCTGTATAATCAACGTAATTGTAAAATGCAGGTAAGGTTGTCTTGCAAATGAAAAAAAAAATATAACAGTTAAAAATAAGAGGGAATCTGTAACATCTATTGAACAATGTAACACCGTTTCAGAAACATACACAAACACTGATGAATGTTTATGAATATTTATTTTTCAGGTTGCAGGCAAGAAAGGAGAAAGTCACTGAAAGCAGTTAAAAGATGAATTAAAAACTTTGTGTGTTTAAGAAGAATTTCTTATTGTTATTGTTGCTATGGGGATTGGTTTGCAGATTTTCTTTTTCCAATGTTGTTGGAATGGAATTATTTTAATTACTATTATGAAAACACACCAATCAGCAGCTTGCAGATACTCATTTGAATATTTATTTTGTGAATGCAAGCCTAAAATTATTCAAATTTTTTAATAGCGTTGCTAATGCTTTTCGGCAAAAGAGAGCAATTCCTTTCACATCTTTTCAACTATACCGGTATAACTAATATTGCTTTAATTTAATTTGTCACGATGTTTTATAATTGAAACAATTATTTTTAGATCAGGCCTCATAAAATGTGAGTGAGTCTCTTTTAAATTAAGATTTTCCCGAACATCTATCATGTATTATCTGCTTAATTATATTAAATATTCTAATAAAAATTATTTATTGAAATACTGTGGCACAGTATAAACATTTGTGAAGAGGAAGCTGTTATAATTGACAGTATAACCACAAAATATTGTAAGCTCAACAGTTTTAGATAAAGATTGAGTTTTCAGGACAATAAATTGATTTAACTGTTTCTTGTCAATTCAAACTAGCTGTGTCTCAGGGGACCATTAGGTTAACAGTTTTGTTTTGGCTTAAATAATATTGCTGCTCTGAATTTCCAATATGAAAAGGGTAAAGTGATACTCTTATTGAAAATCAATACATACACATGCATAACAAACATAGATTTTGAGTGATAAACCTTAAATTGCTTACTAAATAATGCATGTATGGAAAATATTAAATACTGATAAAAGGATTGTTACTGTGTATTTAATAGCTGAAAACGCAAAAATATTAAATGATTGGTGAATGATAAAATATTAACTGTGATCTTCTATAGTCTCATAAGGTAGAAATGCCATGTTTTCTGCACTTTTTTTTCAAATTTAAGCTGTTATCCTTCATATGAGCCATTGTTTTCGACATTTATATATATCCTTTTTATTATATCTAAACAATTGTATTTGTGGTAAAACTTATTTGGAATTAATAGAGCATCTTTATATTAAGAGGGTCCCAAAACGTTTTTAAATTCATTTTGAGCAACATATGTATAGAAACATATATATACACAAATGGCATTACTAAACAAGGCTGTCATGACAATACCGTGATAAAAGTACTTATTTTCTGTGCTATGAGGGGGGCATTGTATCTGTATAAAACTGTGTTATTTATTAACTAAACTGTTGTTTGTGAATGTGTTGATAATATCGATCAATTTATGTTCAATGTTTTATTAAAGGTGCACTCACAGGTTGACCGATTTGACCACTTTTTCATATTTTGTCTCAGAATCAGTTAATTTTGGCATCCGTGTTTTGAAATCACTCATATAGAAAAACTCACACTATAACAGATTTCTATTGTTTGGAAAACTGCCAAATTTTTCATGTTTCTTAAAGCAATAGTAAAGCTGTTAGCCATAAAACATCAATCGAGTGTAAATATTAAACACTGCCATCTGATCGGTAGTTTTAAATCATGGTTTTCGATCATTAAGGCTAAATTTGGCTCATTTTCAGACGAAAAAAGTAATAAGTTGTCAAAACGGTCAATCTCTGAGAGTGCAGCTTTAAGGTGTTCAATGTGAAATCATATGAACTTTGGTTGCTTGGATTTAATGCCTAGTAACACATATAATTATCATTTGAACAAATAATGGTTTGTTGATTACTAATAAATGAAAACACATTGGCAATAATTACAGAAAACTGTTCCATCCAATCTTCACAAAAAAAGATTCACAAAAAACTGACAATTCTGAATATTCACAAAAATAACTGACAACACTGAAGATTCACACAAATAACTGACAGCACTGAAGATTCATACAAATAACTGACAGCACTGAAGATTCATACAAATAACTGACAGCACTAAAGATTCTTACAAATAACTGACAGCACTAAAGATTCATACAAATAACTGACAGCACAGAACATTCATACAAATAACTGACAGCACTGAACATTCATACAAATAACTGACAGCACTGAACATTCATACAAATAACTGACAGCACTGAAGAGTCATACAAATAACTGACAGCACTGAAGAGTCATACAAATAACTGACAGCACTGAAGTTTCATACAAATAACTGACAGCACTGAAGATTCATACAAATAACTGACAGCACTGAAGATTCATACAAATAACTGACAGCACTGAAGATTCATACAAATAACTGACATCACTGAAGATTCATACAAATAACTGACAGCACTGAAGATTCATACAAATAACTGACAGCACTGAAGATTCATACAAATAACTGACAGCACTAAAGATTCATACAAATAACAGACAGCACTGAAGATTTATACAAATAACTGACAGCACTGAAGATTCATACAAATAACTGACAGCACTGAAGATTTATACAAATAACTGACAGCACTGAAGATTCATACAAATAACTGACAGCACTGAAGATTCATACAAATTACTGACAGCACTGAAGATTCATACAAATAACTGACAGCACTGAAGATTTATACAAATAACTGACAGCACTGAAGATTCATACAAATAACTGACAGCACTGAAGATTCATACAAATAACTGACAGCACTGAAGATTCATACAAATAACTGACAGCACTGAAGATTCATACAAATAACTGACAGCATTGAAGTTTCACAAAAATGACAGACAGCATTAAATATTCACAAAATTAACTGACAACAAAGAATATTTAAAAAAGTAGCTGTCAGCGCTGAAGATTCACAAAAGAACTGTCAGCGCTGAAGATACACAATAATAAATGACATCACTGAAATTCACAATAATAACTGACATCACAGAAGATTCACAAAAATAACTGGCATCACAGAAGATTCACAATAATAACTGACATCACAGAAGATTCACAAATATAACTGACATCACAGAAGATTCACAATAATAACTGACATCACAGAATATTCACAATAATAACTGGCATCACAGAAGATTCACAATAATAACTGACATCACAGAATATTCACAAAAATAACTGACATCACAGAATATTCACAAAAATAACTGACATCACAGAATATTCACAATAATAACTGGCATCACAGAAGATTCACAAAAATAACTGACATCACAGAATATTCACAAAAATAACTGACATCACAGAATATTCACAAAAATAACTGACATCACAGAAGATTCACAAAAATAACTGAAAGCAATGAATGTTCACAAAATAACTGATTTAACACAGTGTTTTTGAATTAGCTATCGGTTTAAAAGTAAAACTAAAAGTAGAAGATATTAAACAACTGCAGTATGCTTTTGCATTGTTCATTTAGACGACATAATGTCGATGCCGACATTAAAGCATCTTGTTTTCTTATAATTTATTTATGATCGAATTTTAATTCTGAATGCTCTATGTATTTGCAACATATGAAATAAAAGGATATGATTTATGAAGAAAAGTTTTTATTTTATGAATGTATGCCGAACCATTTCATATGGACACTTTCCTTGCCTGGTTTGTGATCTACTGGAAATATCCCTGGGGCTGTATTCACGAAACTTCTTAGTAAACTATTTCAACCTCATAAAATGTTTTGAATTTTATCAATGAAAAAATATTTTTAATATCTCTTTTTTTTATCAACTTCATTAATATCTCTTTTTTTATCAACTTCATTAATATGCAGGTAATTGTTTAACGGTTCTCTTGTCTATGTTCATCTTTATGGTGTAAAATCATTGTTAGTTTCATCTTAGAAAGAAGGCAATTATCCACATAATTGAACATTTCCTCTAAGATGCTTGATGAATAGGGTTTTAGAAGAGTTTGTGCGATGGCGCGGTGACCATCACCCGTGCATCAGTATTGTCCTTAAAAAGCTTGTCACTGCGATAAAGCCTTCGTTTTTGATTGCCAGGCAAAGGCCGACCACAAAGGCTCATCTTGAGCACTTTGTGCGGAGGTGAGTTAATAATAAATAAATTGTTCGTAATGTTGTTATTTTAGCTCCCACCTCCCTGCGTCTTGGTCTGATATCAAGGTAAAACTTGAGTCGTTGTTCAATCTATTTTCTCACATAGATTTAACAGTATGGATGTTTTCAAACTCATAATTTAAGGGCTCATTCTCTAATAGATTAAATTGATGTAATACTGGTAAATAATTGTAAAGTAATTTCAAGGTCTAGATGCAGCATACAAAAAATAATTTGTAAAATAATTACAGAACTGCTAAGCATGACTACTTTATTCAATAATAGGTCAGCTTTCAGTGAAAAATGTCAGGATGTGGGATTGTCGAGGCTCAGAGGGCACAGTGGATTTTGGCCCGTTAGCATGTTCAGATATCAATTACAAATTGCAGGAACAAACTGGTCAAGGATGGGAGCCAATCGATCAACACTTAGAAAGTTGTTAGTCAAGGAAGATACGAGACAATGACGATGTTCGAAAAATTATTGCTTTTTTTTGTAGATTGAAACCAATTTATGGAAGAAGTATCCTTGAGTATTGCTAGTGGTGTGACAAAGCCCATGTAGCTCGTGTGAGAGTTGTTAGAGATATGAAAAGGGGAGAAAGTATAAGATTGAAGTTTAGCAAGAAAGCTCAGGTAACCATTTTGAACGACAGTGCCAGTGTACATATTGGTGGCGATGAACTGCATGCAGTTTGATCCCCAGCTTCTTTTTCAAACATAACAAGCGGCTGCCCAAGGAGATGTGCCTGTAGATGACTTGCATAATTTCTTTGCATATGACTTGTGCATCTACCCACCATTAGTGTTTGAAAGTGTACAACTTCTGTGACAAGCCAATTATCAGTACTGACACAGGACCTAATAAAATCAATACTTGACAGTATGTTGTGCCTATTTGAAACAAACTGTGTTTGACAGGGGACGGCTCATAAAAAAGCCAAGAGACTGAACCTTCAATGCGTTTTGTGCATTGTTTGTAAAGTATTTAACGGATTACTACCCAAAGAGTATTGTGTTTAACGGTTACAGCGATGAACTATCGACAAAGGACAACAGGTCAAAGGACAAACTTGAGAACGCGTTGGTGCAAAGGTAGAGTACAGGAAGACTTACTTATAAACGTAGCATATAAGTAGAATTTTATAGACTTGCTAGCAATGACTTTGAGGATACGCGAGTAGATGTCACAAAAGCGGAGGCGGACTCGGACTTTGATATTGTCATGATAGCTGTTACCTATTCCAAGTCACCAGCATTGTTGGTGTTGGTGAAGACACTGATTTGTCAGTGTTACTGTGCCATCACGTGTAAGTTCATTGTTTCACAGAACATCTCAGTAGTGAAGGTAAAACAAGAGATCAAAAACGTAAGAATTGTTTATTGAACTATATAGTTATATATAAACCATATTTGATTTTCTAGTTTCACAAGTGTGCGAGTTTTATTTAAACATCATTTTACTTTCTTTTAGACTTAATTGGGCGGCAAATAAACTATATATCATTCCAGTGTGATAGGTAGCAACTTCAGACAACTGATCTGTCATGATCGTAAGTCGTAAATGCCTGGCCGTCTTCCACGGATGATAGCGGGTGTCTTCCGAATTCGGAACTCACTATAAAATGGTAAGAGTGAGTATCACAATGAACAAGCTTCAATATTTAAACACAGTGATACATTGACAACGGCAGTTCCTTTTTGAAACATCTTGATATATCGTTTTGGCCGGAGGCCTTTTACTACAAATAAGCAATATTTATTCATTATATTAAGCATATCCAAGTATTGGTACATTTTCTCTTACATTGATCATCAAGATCAGTCGCGAACAACTCGTAAGCATTAACAATAAAAACAACTGAAAAAAACACACGAAAACATGAGAAATTGAATAATGATATCGTATTTATAAGTTTATTTCACAGCTGTTCGGATTTTTATATTATATATTAGTAGCGGTGCCATATTTTTTGATAGCTTCAAAATCAAAATAACGTTTACAAATACTTGTACATGTTAAATTTAAGTTAAGTAGATAAATACTCACCAAATACCATCGTTTGATTTCATTGATGAATTGAATACGTCACTTCCTTTCCGAAAATAACATGAGGAGGTGCAATTTGACCTGTGATCATATCTGTGCAATAAAAGTGAGAGGAATACATGTACGGTTTCTCCTTTTAGAAAGTGAATCTAAGTTAATATTAGTTGGTTCGCAGGAGGGGGTTTAGTCAGGGAAAAAAGACCTAAGTTCATATGAGTAGCATGATAGCTGGTTAACTGGGCGTAGCTAGCAAAAGTTAATCAAATATCAATTTAGAAGGTTCGCCGGATGGCGGGGGCTAAGCTAGTGAAACGGACTTGCATTTGCGTAACATAATTTGCAAACAAAAACAAGTAATCAGATAACTTATGTCAAAGTGAGCTATGGATGTATGGGCTTCAAAACTTTACAAAATTAAATGGAGTCATATATGTCAATTAATATTATGATTGTCGTTCAGAGGCAAAAACTAATTAATTTAACATTAGTCAGGGAAAAATTAATTTAATGTTACTATATCAATTTAATATGTACGTGATGAGGCAACCTTTTGGCAGGTTAATATTTGGTTTGATGTGTAGTAGTAATTAAACATGACTATAAATAACCGTTTTCCTGAGGTTTGTGATTTAATTAAACTAAGTCTTCTACATGGGGTGCAATATTGTATGTTTTTGAAATTGCAATACCTTATTAAGTTTTATATTTAAAATATAACGCTCAGTATATTCTGGATTATTCCCTTTCATTTGTGTCCTTTTAACTTAAGATGAAATAGGTCTAAACATGTTTTCAGTTTATTATCACATTGTGTCTTGCATTACTTTTGCACACCTCACTATGTTGTCTCCATTGAAGCACTTTCCCGATGTCTGACAGCTAGGAACTTGGTACTTAAAGCTGCACTCCTACGGATTTACCATTTTTACAACTTTTTTATTTTTTGTCTTGGAAAGAGCAATTTTTGGCGTACGGTTAATATCTGCAGCCCAATGATGTAAGATTGTTGACAAAAAATCAGATCGTAGATTTTCATATTTCCGTTCGAAAATTAGTGTTTCATAGCTTAAACCGTTACTAACTTTTAAAAAAAATGCATAAAACATCAATTTTTGAACTTAACTATATAAATCTGCGCTCTATTTTTTGTAAGCATTCTTATATAATGGTTTCCATGGATTTTCGCAAATATTGGCTTGTTCAAAGACAAAAAAAAGTTGTCAAAACGTTTAGTCTGGTCTGTGAGAGGGCAGCTTTAAATTGAATTTCTGGTCTAATTGTCATAGCTTTGTGTCGTTTTCATCGGCTTCGTTTGCATAACGCAAAAAAACAACGTTCAAATGAAGCTTTGTGGAAAGATAATCCCACACGATACGCATATAACTCTGGCTTTGATCATTGTAAAGTAATGAACCTTTTTGGTGCGTTAAAACTAAATCAGGCGGTGCTTTTATCTGTCGATGCGAGATGGGCACTGACTTATTTGTTATTATTTCCCTTGACATCCATAAGTATTAACATAGGATTAACCAAACTTGAGTTCGTTATATAAGTTCTTCTTTGAGGTAAACAGTTCAAGCCAGTTCTTCAGACGTTCTAAATGTCTCTTTGACATTATCCAGGTTTTATGGCGTCTGCGTGATAAGCGATAAAGATAAAACCCAAAAGGTAAATCTTATCAAAGTATGCATTAACTTGAGGAAACTTATCAATAAAAATAATAATAATAAACGTATAGGTAAACCCCAAGTACTTCTATGATTAGAGATCCCAACTCCATCTGCAGACGGAGGGATACAATTCAGAGCACCTAATGCAAACACTTTTCAAAGATACGATGCAGTCATTGTTTGAAACTATAAACATTTCACACAGTCTGCCTCATAAAATAGGTTTAAAACTGTTTGGTCATAGAGTTTCATAATAAAAAGCATCATTGTACTAAAACTGGGAACAAATGAAAACATTATTAAAAATAAAAGCGACATACATTAGCTAATCTTTCCTTCCAAATGACTTGAAAATGTAAAATATTTGAACAAAATGAATTCACATGCCAAAACACTCCGAGTAAGCCAAAAACGTGTTCGCCAAATACGGTTTTAAAGATAATATGAATTAGCAAAATGTTCATTAAAAATCAAAGGACTTAAAGCTTAGTTATGGAAGGATGCTATGTTCAATTTTGTTTCAGGTATTCATCTTCAAAAACTAGAAGGCAAGTGCTCTTCAAAATATTGCCTTTATATCCACGGTTTAAATAACATCCAAGTAATTCATTAAGTCTATCTGCCCAACTACCTGCTGGAAACATTTTAATTTTACGAATTTTCTTTAAAACATCACCATAAAATCGGGATGAGCAATACTATTAGCAATCACCGATTAAAGACTACTATTGTACTTTGATATGAGATTATAATGACCATAAACACATTTTGAGTTTTCCTTAATTTATAATATCTGAAACCCTGTTTTAGAAGTTTTTGCTTCATAAGTTTACTGCGAGAGCTGTACATAGTCTAGCAAATCTTATCAACTGTGCAATAAAAACACCATATGATGGTGAACTAGGAACATCACCATCTAAAGAAGGGTAATTAATTATTTTAAAGTTAAAATTATCACGTTTATCATAAAGATTGATACTCAATATATCTTCCTTTTCTTCGAGTTGCAGATCTAAATAGGATGCATTAAAACACACGTCTGAAATAATGCGATAACAAGTCATGCATCCGTTTGTAAAATTTATATATTTTATCAAACTGATATTATTTCTCACGCAGTTTATTCTGTCAATGTAGAAGGGCGCATATGCTGCTTTCCATGAGCGCAGAGGACTGCTATCAAAAACAGACAGGTTGCAGAATCCTTCACGAACTATTTAGCTAAGATACTTCGCTAAGGGTATTAATTATATCCTCCTGCTTACATTCAATTCGATATATTCAATTATGTGTTTCAAACATCTAGTAAAAAACACACGTCTGAATTAATGCGATAGCAAATCATGGGTTTAAAAGGAATTGAAGATAAAACTAAAACAGATACCATAGAAATAGTTAGGCGTTGCCGTATTTATTTTAATAAAAATATCAACGCTGTGAAATAAAACATATTAAAATGTATTACATGGCATATTACATGTTCTACACAACACATCAATAACAGTCACAGTAATGTGTACTGAGCACTGTTGTAATAAACATGTATACCGACTTGCTGTAAGTTGTAGTTTTACCAAATTGCCAGTCCTATTTAAACATCATCTTACTTTCTTTAAGACTTATTAAAAATTTAAATGAATTATATGTTATCCCAGTCCCGTTGTGAGTTCCAGGAACAAAGTACTGTCCATTTAAGTTGGCATAATAGCAGCTATTATACCACCAAGCACCGTGATACTCGTTAGCACAGTTGGATACACTCAACTGATCCATATCGTGGTCGTAAGTCGTAAATGCCATGCCGTCATGGTATGGCGAAAATAGGTAAGTAGAGCCCACTGAAAAAAAGTTGTTCAGGTTAATGTAAATATTTAATCACCATTTATATAATAATACTTAAATCATTTTAGTAGAATCATTTCCATTGTTAGTTTTTCATCTTCGAAAACTTTTCGTTTCTTTAGAATAATGTTTTTGGTTTGTTTACACAAACTATCTTGTATCTACCCGTACTGTAAAGATACACAATTGTTTACAGATAAACTGATGTTGTTTTTACCCCACCCAAGCCTCAAAATTTGTCAACAGCCCAGCATGGTATTCACTCATTACCTTGAAAGCGACCTGCAACTCATGAAAATGTGTTTTTCTAGGACTAACGTGAAAGGAAATACGATCTGACACTGAAATGAACAAGTTTCCTCTATTTCTCTAAAAATTCCATTTTGAAAAAAAAAATGTTTTAAAAATAAAATATAGTTTGAATTTCAAACATTCAACATTTAAATTAAAGCTTAAAATATATATATTAGTAAATAAATTATGCATACTAATGTGAAAAAATACAGAAACAAGCAGCAAAAAGGTTTAAACATAAACCCCGTTTAATGGCACACGGTAAACGCCAAATACATAGAACTAAAAAAATCACAAACAGGTAATATGGAACAACAGCACAAAACTCCACATATAGCACAGTGCATATACACTTTATAAAAAAAACTAGGTATGTTTATCAAAGATTGTAAGGTACCGCCTTGGAACGGTCAGTAAACTGTAAATTTACTGGGGATTTATAACTCTGAAGAGATATAAAGAAGCAATATCAGGTTCAGCATATTTGAGGGAATGTCAATTGTATTTCAATGGAAAACAAACATATTATTACCAACAAACTTGGTTCTACGGTATGCAACATATTTTCCAATGTTGGCTTTTGTTCTAATAAAATCATACCTTGTACTCGAGTTGGAAATATAATAAACAATTGATAGAATTTGCAATCTCATAACATTTAAAGTTTGTTCCGATTTTTTTTATATTTAAAAGATAAAAACCGTATGGGTTAAAGGCTTAGACATTTCAATTCAAGATACCAGAAATTGAAATCATACAGTTTAATGAATCGACTCTTTTGCCCATATGCAGCGTATAGTTTGAACCAGGTCCGACACTAAATTCCTCGTACACGTCATACAACCTCGTTGCGTTTGGTGTTTGCAGTTCGATACGTAACGTGTTCTTTCGCCGTGACGTTATTTCGTTCAGATAGCGCAAACCTTAAAGGCAATATACCAGTTATGATGTTACAAAATAAACAATTGTAACCTTTGTCCAAAGACTTAGCATTTCTTATTTATGCAAGTAAACAATTAAGAAATATAACATACTACTTAGGTCATTTGAAATTATAAGGACTGGCCAGTCCTTAAAATGCCAAATGGCCCGAAGTAATGTGTGTATTTCTTATATTAAACCAATCATTTTGTATAACCATTTGATATTTTAAAGCTCTTTTGATGAACGTTTTCAAGCAAATAATGTTAACTTGCGACCTGTATGGCCGTTGTGAAAATCGCAAACCGGACTCACCAGTTTAATTACTTTATCGGTCCATATATAGTAACGTGACGTAAGCGGTCCAAAGTATATTCGGCGAGGCCCGGACCACCAAAATATACTTACCGGACCGCTGACGTCACAAAATTGGACTTATTCTCAAAATACAGTGATATATAGACCGATTGACTTTTTGATACAAAGAGGGGCACATTTATGAAAGGCATAAAACGTATTATTTTTCAAGTTATAGTAGACTTCTGGATTTGGCCGTCAAGTTTCTATGTACTACCCGACATTTTTTAATGTTTACGGGAACATTTATAAGGGAACATATGTCAACAGGAGCAGACCACATAGAAAGAACCAACAAGGGGTGATTTGTAGAGCAACGGGAATGTCAGAATCCATGCAATAACCTTCTTATGATAATATATTATTGACACCAACCATTTATCAGAACGACGAATTTCGTGCATAAAAAAGTGCATTCAGCATTAATATCAACATTTAAACAAACTAACACCTCTGTTAGTTAGATAAAGATTTCCGAGTATTTCCAATAACTATACCTAGCCAAAAATCTCCATGGAGGGATCCAAATCCATTCTCATAGCTGCTAAAATTCTTGAAAAAATCCACACTTCCATCGACTCTGTGTTAAAACACCTTTAAAAAACATAACCGTTTGCATGTTCCTAATTACGTATTGTATAGTCAAAAAAGCGCCTTTAAATGTTGATTTTCTGTTTAATCCAGTGATACCCTTCAGTTAATCTCGTGTAGATGGAATTGTGGCCTTAGCCCGCAGTCTTAATACCATATCCAAATGTTTAGATACAGTTGGCATTCAATAAATGGAGAGACTGATAAGTAATGTCTAATTGAAACATATAAACACTTCGTAAAACTGTTTGTATACAGATTTATTATTCTTACTGTCCATCCACCACCGTCAGTGTCCATGTCACAGAAAACATCAACCTGCGCCTGTGTCTGCCAGGTGTCCATTGTGTATACGCCAGACGGCCAAGAACGACCGGTCTTTAGGAGATCTGAACAATCGCCAACTGTAAGTTTAATTATATCTTATTTTTATCAAATTTTACAACAACCCGGCAAATTTGTTTGTGTCTGCCTACTGTCTACTCTGTATTCTTGACTCATTTGCAGGTACAAAACCCCAAAACCGCGAAAGGTACAACACCCGACCGCCAGCTTTTACTTGTCGACTGTGTGTGAGGAATGCGGAGTAACACCTACAATGTGTGATAAAAGGGAAGGACACAGATCCAATTTCCCTGGATCAAACCGTTTAATTGATTAAAAGAATCTCAATATACCCTCCAAAGCCGTTACCAAACTAACAAGCCGGCTTTTCGAATTCACCAATCTGATGTAGGCAGAGTACAATCTATGTGATAGATGTAATAGAGAACTTGCCTATTTCCCACTCCATATTGGTCTCCGTAGGTATACGGCTATCACCCATAACCTCGGAAATCTCAATCACCCGTTAAAGCACTCCCAAACTCGCCCAAAACGGTGCATAATTCCTGCTGCGTTAAGCACTCACTAAACTGAATTTGGCAGCAGAGTACCATGTAAAAGTTGGCTATCTCGGTGTAACTATTAAACTAAAGTCTGAACGATACGGAACCATTCATCTAGCTGGTTCTTGTACTCACGAGAGTGAAATAGGTGAATTAACACGTACA
Source organism: Mya arenaria (assembly GCF_026914265.1). Classification (NCBI taxonomy): domain Eukaryota; kingdom Metazoa; phylum Mollusca; class Bivalvia; order Myida; family Myidae; genus Mya; species Mya arenaria. The sequence continues at coordinate 42,913,797 of NC_069137.1, read as the reverse complement.
ATGTTTAATAAGAGTCAAGTCAACCTTCCATAATATATTGGTGGCTATTCCTATCTAAATATTTAACTCGATTTAATTACTTTGCTTTGAAGCACGTACGAGTACGACATCCGACTTCATCTATTGTTACTAATCACAAATGTCGAGTAGGTGGAATACCACGAATCGAAGTTTGATGGAGATCACGCCAACCTCTTAAACTTGCCAACTCGTCATCTCGAGCATTTATTGCTAACTTACCGTAATACAAACGTGTGAGTGATAAAGTATTAATTATATGCTCAATATAAATCTGCAAGCAATATATATGACAAAATTACATTTTCTGTTGCCTTTATGCTGACGTTATCACAAGTGTCATTGCGCGATGTAAAAACGATATCATTAAACAAAATAGTTCGTCAGTTTTCTGATAAAAGAACACATACCAAAATGTTACTTTTTTGCTTTATAAATAACATCAGAAAGTAGCATACACTCAAACATGGATATATTGTACACTAATATCATATTTGTTAAGATGACACTTACTAATGCTGCGAGTACACGGATGATCGTTACACAAGTTCCCCGGGCAACATTCATGGCAGGTCGTCTGTTCTGGTTGTTCGATAAAGCGACCAACGATCCCAGGCGAATGACCCTGTGCTGAACACACCTGTAAAGTGCAATTTGACGAATTTAAGAAGCAGTATCAAGGCACTATACCAGAAATACAGGTGGGTAGAGTGTCCTGTAGCTAAGCAATGATTTTCATCAAATGTAGTTATACTTGACATGCCGTTTTATTAGCTGGAACTATGTGAGAAAATGTCAAATAATGCACTAAAATGTTTTTAATTAATAATGGCTTTTAACAAATAGCATTTTAACTTTTTTGATTCCTGTTCCTGCAGGGTGAAGGTCGCTATAACCGTTAAAGAAAACCTGATTCTGCACAACAATACATTTATTTGCAATAAAGTATACTGGTATTAAGCATGTAATTTTGTACTTTGTCATTGCTTTTGGGCTCTGTTGGGTTAAGGTCATTTATAATTTGACTAGAAAAAAGCAAAAGATATAAATGAAATAAAAACAAGGCTTATGTGAACACGCCCCCTGTGATTTAGGTACATGTTGGAAATAAAACGGCTTAGTTTTATTTTCATAAAGATGTGTAGTTACTGCATTTCGTACATTTCGAGCACATTTTGTAATTCTTCTGGTTTGCATGATAACGATAAAGGTTATTGCTTGTTATAATTTAGATATCGGTAACTGAAATTTCATTCTTCCTGCATGTAATAATTGAACGCTTTATGTGTCGTGTTGCGGCGTATTCAGTTCTTAGTCGATCAATTTCAAACTTATTAAGCTGAGTAACGAGAGAGTAACTCAGTTTTGGACTTTCATACGAATAGAACGAATGTTAAGCTTTACGTTAATATATATCTTATCATAGCAAAGACATGAGGTAAACGATTTTTCATGACGCCTTCGGGATCTCTACACCCGGCAATGACCGATTACGCAAAACATATTAGTGGTTCATAATTAATTAATTATTAAGATAGAAAAAACGTTTAAATTCTTCAAAAGATCTCCTTCCACAATATGTATACAGTCATCCTGGTTGAACGGTCACCTGCTTTAAAGAATCACCTGCATTATCGGGCCACTCATAATTCCCCCGTACGTTTTTACTATATAAAGTACGTGACTTAAGCTGCCAACAGTCTAACGCGGCTGCGGCCACTAATTTTTGACCACATGAAGTAATATAAACACTTATTAGCGGCCACTAATCCCTTGTCACTGACACTTCCGCTTACATTTGTTTTCCAATACGCATCTTTAATTGAGTACTGAAGTTTACGGAAAAGAATGACGGCCTCGGATACTTCCCTCATCCAATGAAAATGCATATTGCATCAACAGATTGCCATGCGTGTTTACTCAGCGATAAATCATGTTTATAACACGTGGGCTAATGCTTTGATCAGAATTCACACAATCAATAAAGATGCTTAAATAATTACGAAGTTATTTATCAAATACCGACAAAAACAGCGGTTATTATGAAATTACAGTTTGTATTGTCATTCGAAGGTGTGAAACGAGTTACGATTTATACGCATGTCCATTTTAATTTTCAAAGTGCACGGATTTATTTTTTTATTTAATATCTATTGTTCTTGTGTTTTTTTAACTTTGAATATGGCTGAAAATAAGACTAATCGAAAGTGTTTGACTCTAAAAGAATGTGTCGAGTGTATAACGATATTAGAAAACGGCCGTAGTGCAAGAAGTGTTGCCAAGGAATTTAAATATGGACGGACTCAAATCAATTTCTTGTTTAAGCGTAATATATGAGAGCAATGAAAATCCAAACGCAAAATGACAGAGGAAAATTACAGGAAATGAGGAACTGGATGAACTCGTGTATGCATGGTTTGTGTACGCTTGTGCTCGTCTTGTTACTGTTTATGGACCATTAATTCAGACCAAAGCCAATAAGTATGCTTAAGTCTTCCTGAATATAAGGCTAGCAATGGGTGGTTGGAGTCATTCCTTACTAGACACAACATTGTTTTAAGAAACAAGGTGGTGAGCTTGGCGAAGTTAACCAGATCACAGTCGCCAAGTGGTTAGACCAGATTGCATCATTTTGTGAGGGCTATGCTCCTTGGGACATCTTTAACATTGATGGGTCAGGACTGTTCTACCGGGATAGGCGAGCTCTCTGTGCCTCAATGACAGGTAGGTTGTTAAGCCCATATTTGTTACAATGATGCTGTTGTAATTATGATGGTGATGTTTAAGATGATGCGGTTATGATGATGATGATGATGATGATGATGATGATGATGATGATGATGATGATGATGATGATTGGCAAGGCACGTAAGCACCGATGCTTTGAGTCGATCTCTGTGAACAAATTGCCGGTCAAATACTACAGCAACAAGATCGCATGGATGCACAGCTGGTACTTTGAAGATCGTTTGACCGGAAAATGATAAGGGCTGCAAACAAATATATCATCCTCTTTGTGGACAACGCACCCGTTCACCCGGATATCACTCTGACAAACGTAAAGCTGCTGTTCTTTCAAATGAACTGAACATCACTTGTGCAGCCCATGAACGCTGGCATTCTTCAATCATTAACACTAAAGTACACATCTGCTTGGTGAGATGGACAGAAACAGTTCACAGACCGGTCCAGAGATTCTTAGGGTTTTGAACATCCTACAGGCCATGTATTGACACCATAAAATAAATCCAATCTGATGACATTTGAATTTGATGAGTTGACGCCATCAGAGAAAAAAATCAATTAGGAATCTGATAAAGTTTGAATATGGGGATTTGAATCCATAAATCAAATTTCATCTTCGATTTATAATCACACATGTAATGCAACATTTGACGCCATTAAAATGGAAAAAAAAACAAGTCTGATTAAGTTTGAACTGGATAATTTGACGCCATGAAAATAAATGTCATAATCTGATAAAATAATTTCATATTTATGTATACTCACACACGTAATGCATTTCTGACAATGTCTTTGAAAGATAAAATAGAAAAAGTAGAGCAATACTGTAAACTGCATTGGTCTAATATATAAGAGCAAACTCACTGCGCTAGGTTGACACCCCATTCGATATAAAACACCATTGGCTGTGGTTGTTGCTTCCATAAAGCATGACTGAAAAATAAATGATATCGTGCATCTGTGTTTATCTGTAAATATAAGAAAGTACAAACAAAAATAAATGTGTGTTTATCGAAAACGAATAGTTTGGAACTTTTTTATTTTTATTGACATGAATTACTTTTATGTTATTGGTAAATATTTCATTTGCTTCTTTCAATCAATAATTGTTGTTTAAGAATATAGCAATTTTTTACTTTTTTCAATATTCACGGTTAAATATTTTATTCAACATTTTAATGTTTGTATTTCAGCCAGCAAGCTTCTCACCAAAAAAGACCGGGTTTGGTTTCCGGCCTGACTCATATATTGTGCATTTTGGTTACCTTCCAATAGCTTCATGGCTCATATTATTTTCTTACATGTTCCTTTATATGCTTAAAGCTCCCTGGGTCATATATTTTACATTTACAAATCTGCATTGATGACTGTTGAATAGCTTCCTTGCTTATAGATTTCATTTACCTGTCCCGTTGTACACTTCTGAGTCTGCTTGCATGTTGATGGCGTCTTTATATTCTGGCAACTGTAACATCTACGAAAATTTAAATAATAAAAGTGTGAGAAGCAGATAAAAGTATGTAATAATAGCTAAATATTTCAACAAGGACGAACGACAATCACAATCCAGCTATAAGAAGGAGAACTATATATACACATTAAGTGTATAGAGTTATAGCGTTGAAAATGTATTCATCCGTCGCAATCTTGTAGCTGTTAGAAGCAAGGCTTGAGCATCAAGACAATGCAATGGCGAGCCGATCTTCAAATCTTTTTATAAGACTAATGTGAAGGTCTTTCTAAACATTATATCACTATTGTTGGTATCCATGAGTTCAGAATGGTTCTACCAAACAAACTCAGGGTGCAGTATCCCGTCATGACTCAATAGCTAAAGTCATATGCATTTAATACACGATCTTATAAGCATATTACTCCCGGACTCTATGAGTTGAGCTATTTATGACCAATGGCGACTTAATATGGGTGCCATACATCCCGGGTGTAGGAAGCTCCGTCTATATGCGCATTGTATGAGAACTCTTGACCACTTGACACACAGTTTACTTTAAACGCAGATAGCATGTGTTTACATAAAATAACTCTCAGACTCTCAGCAATATTTTAACATGCAACCAAACAACAATGCTTGTTTTGAATGATCAAATGAGAAACGTTTTAAAGTTGCCATATACAATTATTTGCATCATTATAAATCAGATATACACAACGTTACTATACACGTACAGATGGGAGTGTCGCAGTTTTGACCAGTGAAATCCCCATCACACACGCACGTAAAGTTGTTGGAAGCGCTGCTGAAACACGACCCGTGAACACATGGGCTCGGACTGCAGGCGTTCGTGGTGGCTTATTAAACACAAATGTTTCTGCTTTTTATATAACAGCTTCTAAAGAGAGTTGTACGTATGAGCATTATACAAGTATGAATATTTTTTCAGATAAAAAAAAAATATAACAATTAGTCGGTATCGAGTATGCTTCATTATTCATCTTTTATTCACTTTATGTTTTGTCATAAATATATTTAGCACCTAGGATTTCTTGCTACCAATGAGTCTTTAGATAACTTATAAAATGATGTTTTTCATAGATCGTCGTTTAATTCCGCTGATGTTTGATCATAGAAAAAACAACTTTGCAGAGTGTTACTCAATTAGTTACATGTGTTTGCGTCATGATGTGTTGGAGGTGCAGCGCACACAATTGATATGATTTTACTGTTTAAAATCATAATCAATTAATTAGTAGTAAACGTGTATATTTGGAAATTACTAAATGGATATTTTCACTTACATCGCTTTTCAAAATCAGTCGCGAACACCTTGACAAGAATCACAATCAAAAACACTGAAATATACAAGAAAACATGAAAACATGAATGATCATAACTTATTATTTAATGTCACAGCATTTTGCAATTATAGATTAGTTGGTAGTTCTAAATTCAACGTTTACATTTATGTGTTTGTATTTTGACTGAGTTAAGAATAAAGATAGTAAAATAAAAACTTGCCAAATGCAACCAAAACCATCGCTTGATTTCACTATTGAACAACATACACTACTACTTTCAGCAAACCTTTATATTAAGAAGCAGTTTGACCTAAGATGTTATCAGTGTTCTTGTTTATTGTCATAGACTATGTGGAAAGGAAAAACATGTACAGTTTCCTCTTTTAGAAAGCTTATCTAAATTTAAATGAATAGGTTGGCTGGCCGGTAGGTACGTAGCAAGCATAACGGACTTTTGCGTATTACTAAAATCTTTTTCTAACAAAATATACTGGTGAAGTGAATTTTGGACAAAGGGAGATAAGGATGCATTCGCACAAAATTAAGACAAGTACACCAAGTATAGCAAATAAGTTTTTGTGTATCGGCAACCTCAAGACAAAAACTACGGTTAGCATATGCCAAGGAAAAAACTAATGTGCAAGTAATGCGAATTAATTTATAAAATATCTAAATTACATTTCACATATTGATTTTGTTTACATTTTCTCTTTGAAACAACCCGTAGTCAGTTCTGAACAAACATTTCCCTAGACAAAAGTCATAGGACAATATATTTTTGAAGAAAAAAAAAGAGCTTTAATAATCAGAGTCTTACAATAACATACTGAAAGTCATGCAATAGTGTGGGTTCTTGAAAATGTGTGTGTATGGGGGTGGGGAGGGGAGGGTGCGTGTGTGTTTGTGCGTATTAGAATTCATATACACCATTATGGCATGTATTTTTTTAAAAAAAGTCTTTTAATGTCTTTTTATGTTTGTGCTATTTATATAACATATCGCAATCATCTTACAGCCATCAACTATCATAAGTATTAAAACATTTTCTATTTATAAATACAATCGATCTTCTTTTGGAATCTACAATCCCTTGTCTCATTTCTTTAATCAGGGAATATATTTGAATTATTGGTGCCGCTGTCACCTAGCTACAAACACTGAGACCTTCAGCCTTTTTTGATCCAAGAACCATCAACTTAAAGAAAATATAGAAGCCAAGGCTTTTCCTGCCCATTTTGAAAAAAAAATGCGACGCAAAATATGGCGAAGTTGGGAAACTTTACAGTTAAGAAAAGAAAAAACACAATTATCTCAGTGATCTGCGAATGAGGAAATTATAAAAACAAATTCCCTTTCAAAAAACCTTAAACGGCTGATATATCAATCCTATGGGTGTTAATATCTATTGCAATGACTCCTGAAATAATTTATTTCATACTAATCTCTGAATGTAATGAACATCAACGAATTCTGAAATCCCCAATGTTTAACATGTTTTAATAATGTTTTAACCGTCTCCGTGGCCTAGTGGTTAAGCGTCCGCCTACGGAGCGGGAGGTCGTGGGTTCGATCCCTGGCCGCGTCATACCAAAAGACGTTAAAAATTGGTACAAGTAGCTCCCTTGCCTGGCGCTTGGCATTTAAAGGGTAGTGCTTGGAAAAGTGGTGTACTCAGTACTGGTTTAACCCAGGAAATTTGTACCCCGTGTATCGGTGCTTTACACCGAGCACGTAAAAGAACCAAGGGGTCTCTTCGAAAAAGAGCTAGGGTATCGTACCCGGACTTCCTTGTATCCCACCACTGTCTCTTCAGCGTGCTGTCCCTTCAGCAAAAACAAAGGACCCCGTTGGAAATAAGTGCTTGCACTTTCACGGGTTATCCTTGACCGCAAGGTCTGAAGAAATACATACATACATACAACATCACACTATTAGGTTGTTAAATAAACCCGTACACGTAAAAATGTTTTCATTAAAAAAATGTCTACTTTTGATTGTTTTTTTTTCTGAAGATTGGAAAAAAATCAAATACTTTGCTAGGGGAATGGGTTCGATAGGAGGACACGTGGGTGCTTTAGAAAAGGCCTGTGAGCAAATGGGCGGAACTTAAACCAAAACAAATATGAAGTGCGTATTAAGTGGGCTATAATAGTTGAGGATTATAATGATCATTTTAACCTCAGGAATTATTCACTTAAAACACTGACTTGACTGCTTAATAAAACGCTAATTTTATGACTGAAGTTTGCCGATATATTCTTAAATTCAACTTACTTAAAATTAAAGGGACTTGCTACATGGCCTTGTTCCAGGCCACGCCCATTCTATAAAAGGATTGATCTCATTTTAAGAATCGTTAACTCAAATAAAATAAATTACGCAGACATTGCATCAAAACAGGTACGAAATCCAGTGATAATCCGAGTTCCAGATGTGTCTGGTATTCGCAAGAGTTATGAAGTCGTATTTGATTTGTCGTAGTAATTTAAATCATTATAAATAAACATTATCCTTAGGTTTGTGATTTATATAAACTAAGTTCTCTACATGTGATGCAATATTGTATGTTGTTAAAATTGCAATGTCTTGTTGAGTTTTATATTTAAAATATAATGCTCAATAAATGCTAGATCATTCATCTTCATTGTGTCCTTTTAACTTCAGATAAAATAAGTCTAAAAACGTTTTCAGTTTACCATCTCATTTTGTCTTGCATTACTTTTGCACACCTCACCATGTTGTCGATATCAATTAATGCACTCTCCCGATGTCTGACAGCTAGGAACTCGGTACTTAAATTGAATTTCTGGTCTAATTGTCATAGCTTTGTGGTGTTTTCATCTACTTCGTTTGCAAAATGCAAAAAAAAACACGTTCAAATGAAGCTTGGTGCAAATATAACCACACACAATTCGCATAAAGCTCTGGCTTTGAAAATTGTAAAGATATGAACCTTTTTGGAGCGTTAAAACTAAATCAGGCGGTGCTTTTATCTGTCGATGCGGGAAGGGCACTGACTTATTTGTTATTACTTCCCTTGACACCCATAAATATTAAAATAAGATTAACCAAACGTGGGTTTGTTCTTCATTGAGGTAAACAGTTAAACCCGGTTCTTCAAACGTTCTTAATGTTTCTTTGACATTATCCAGGTTTTATGGCGTCTGCGTGATAAGCGATTTAAAAAAGGCACTTTGTAATGGGCCGCGAAGAACTTAAATATTATGAATTGAATATAAAGTCTTAGGAAGCGTGTATAAATGAAGAAAGTTTAGGTTTAACTTCAACATTTGTATTATCCTTTTGTATATATATAAGCATAATAAAATTTAATATTTGTTTTATCAAAACTGATATTATTTCTATCAAGGCAGAATAGTGAATATGCTGCTTTCCATTAGCACAGAAGAGTGCTATTTAAAAACGGACAGGTTGCAGAATCTTTTACTAAATATTTAGTTACAATTCTTGCTTGTATTAATTATATCCTCTTGCATCGATATATTCAATTTTGTGTTTCAAACATCTAGTACAATATTTATGTAATAAGCTACAGAAACAAGCTCAGTAGCAAAACGTTTAAACATAAACCCGGTTTAGTGGCACTGGGTAAACGCCAAAGACATAGAACATAAAATCACAAACAAGAAACATAGACGAACAGCCCACAACTCTAGAAACAGCACAGTGCATACGTACTATATATAAAAAGTAGGTATGTTTATCAAGAATTGTTAGGTACCGCCTTGGAACGGTCAGTAAAATGTAAATTTAATTTAATTTGGTTTAAACCAGTTTATGTCCCAACAATCCTTAATAAAGATAAAACGCAAAGGTAAATCTTATCAAAGTATGCATTAACTTGAGGAAACTTATCAATTGAACAAATAATAATAATCGTATAGGTAAACCCCAAGTACTTCTATGATTAGAGATTCCAACTCTATCTGCAGACGGAGGGATACAAATTAGAGCACCTAATGCAAAAACTGTTCAAAGATACGATGCAGTCATTGTTTGAAACTATAAACACCACACACAGTCTGCCTTATAAAATAAAAAGTTTAAGACTGTGTGATCATAGAGTTTCATAATAAAAAGCATCATTGTACTAAAACTGGGAACAAATCAAAACATTATTAAAAATAAAAGCGACATGTACTCGTATTAGCTAATCTTTCCTTCCAAATGATTTGAAAATGTAAAATATTTGAAGAAAATGAAGTGACATGCCAAAACACTCCGAGTCAGCAAAACACGTGTTCACCAAATACGGTTTCAAAGATAACATGAATTAGCAAAATCTTCATTAAAAATCAAAGGACTGAAAGCTTAGTTATGAAGGGATGCTATGTTCAACCATAAATTTTGTTTCAGGTATTCATCTTCAAAAAACTAAAAAGGAAGTGCTCTTCAAAATATTGCCTTTATATCCACGGTTTAAATAAAATCCAAGTAATTCATTAAGTCTATCTGCCCAACTACCTGCTGGACACATTTTAATTTTACGAATCTTCTTTAAAACATCACCATAAAAATCGGGATGAACAATGCTATTAGCAATCAGCGATTAAAGACTACTATTGTACTTTGATATGAGATTATATTGACCATTAACACATTTTGAGAAAGTTTTCCTTAATTTATAATATCTGAAACCCTGTTTTAAAAGTTTTTGCGTCATAAGTTTACTGCGAGAGCTATTTTTTTTTTACATCTGTACATATTCTAGCAATTATTATCAACTGTGCAATAAAAACACCATATGATGGTGAACTAGGAACATCACCTTCTAAAGAAGGGTAATTAAGTTTTTTTAAATCTTCCGTTTTTTCGAGTTGCAGATCTAAATAGGATTCATTTAAACAAACGTCTGAATTAATGTGATAACAAGTCATGTGTTTTAAAAGTATTGAAGATAAAATAAAACAGACGGCATTGGAAATAGTTAGGCTTCGCCGTATTTATTCTAATAAAAATATGAATGCCGCGAAATAAAACATATTAAAATGTATTACATGGTATATTACATGTTCTACACAACACATCAATAACAGTCACAGTAATGTGTACTGAGCACTGTTGTAATAAACATGAATACCGACATGTTGTAAGTTGTAGTTTTACCAAATTGCCAGTCCTATTTAAACATCATCTTACTTTCTTTAAGACTTATTAAAAATTTAAATGAATTATATGTTATCCCAGTTCCATTGTGAGTACCAGGAACGAAGTACTGTCCATTTAAGTTGGCAGAATAGCAGCTTTTATACCACCATGCCCCGTGGTAATCGTTAGCACAGTTGGATACACTCGACTGATCCATATCGTGGTCGTAAGTCGTAAATGCCATGCCGTCATGGTATGGCGAAAATAGGTAAGTAGAGCCCACTGAAAAAAGGTTGTTCACTTTAATGTAAATATTTCAACACCAATAAAATAAATTAATAATTCTTCAATCATTTTAGTAATAAATTTCAATTGTAAGTTTTTTATCTTCGAAAACGTTTTTCTTTAGATATATGTTTTTGGTTTGTTGACACAGACTATCTTGTATCTACCTGTACTGTAAAGATACACACTTATTTACAGATAAACTGATGTTGTTTTACCCCACCCAATCCTCAAAATTTGTCAACAGCTTAGCATTGACGTCACTCAGTACCTAGAAAGCGACCTGCTATCAAGCGAATCAGACTGGTCTCTGATAGTGATAGATGATTGAATACCAATGTATCATGAAACAAACTCATAAACTAAGAAAAATGTTTTTATAAAATGAGTTTCCGCAATTGTTTTGCTAACACGTTCGACCTTTCAAATTTCATTCAATAAAATGCGGCGTACTAAATTGGTCATGCATCTTTGCCCTTTTTAATATGACAGCGCTTTGTGCATTAACTGTTATTATTTGGAAAATAAATGCATTCATAAAATTTCAATAATAAAGTGTTGAGATTAACAAACGACTTAATAATTAACTATAAAAACAGATCGGGGAACATTAATATGCACAAACTGGATCTTGAAATAATTTTGCTTGAGGGGCGTCCCACGGGTTGCGGCGTAGAAAAAACTTATTTAAAAAGAGGGTATTGAGAAAATTTAGTCAAAATTTAATAAAATTCCAAATCAAGCATAAAAGAAATAGAATGTTGAATTCAATGTAAGACCATATCAAAGAAAAACAATCGCCACAAGTGAAAAATATGTTTGTCTAGGGTTCTCTTGAAAGAAAATAAATCTGACACTGAAATTAACAAGTTTTTTTTTCTATTAATCTAGAAAAGAGATAAAAAATGATCTGATAAAAGAATAGACTAAAGTTAGTACGCATGCGCAAATTTAATCCATTTTAAAAAAACAACATGTATTTTACCAATAAATAGAGTTTAATTTCAAATATTCAACATTTAATTTAAACCTTAAAATATATAAAAATTAAACATACTTATTTGAAAAAAAAATAATACAGAAACAAGCACAGTAGTCAAAAGTTAAACATAACACCCTGTTTAATGGCACAGGGTAAACGCCAAAGACATGCTTATAAAGGATTAATAGGTACCGCCTTGGAACGGTCAGTAAAATGTACATTTACTGGGGATGTATGGGAAGAAAGATGAAAAGAAAGAATATCAGGTTTAACAGTTGGTGGAATGTCAAAGGAATTTCAATTGAAAACATACATCAACAACCTTGGTCCTACAGTATGCAATATATTTTCAAATAAAAAATCATACTTAGCATAGAGTTAGATATATAATATAAAACTGATAGAATTTGCAACCTCTTTACAGTTAAAATTTGTTCCGATTTTTTTTATATTTAAAATTTAAAAATCGTATGGGTACAGGGCTTAGACGGTGTAATTTAAGGTACCAGAAATTGGAATCATACAGTTTAATGAATCGACTCTTTTGCCACATGCAGCGTATAGTTTGAGCCAGATCCGACACTAAATTCCTCGTACACGTCATACAACCTCGTTGCGTTTGGTGTTCGCAGTTCGATACGTAACGTGTTGTTTCGCCGTGACGACATTTCGTTCAGATAGCGCAAACCTTAAAGGCAATATACCAGTTATGATGTTACAAAATAACAATTGTAACCTTTGTCCAAAGACTTAGCATTTCTTATTTGTGCAAGTTAACAATTAAGAAATATAACACACTGCTTAGGTCATTTGAAATTATAAGGACCTTATAATGCCAAATGGCCCGAAGTAATGTGTGTATTTCTTATATTAAACCGATCATTTTGTATAACCATTTAATATTTTAAGCGCTTTTGATGAACTTTTTTAAGCAAATAATGTTAACTTGACCTGTTTGGCCGTTGTGAAAATCGCAAACCGGACTCACCAGTTTAATTACTTCATCGGTCCATATACAGTAAAGTGACGTTAGCGGTCCAAAGTATATTCGGCGAGGCCCGGACCACCAAAATATACTTAACGGACCGCTGACGTCTCAAAATTGGACTTATTCTCAAAATACAGTGATATACTGACCGATTGAATGTTTAATACAAAGAGGGACACCTGTATGAAAGGTATAAAACGTACTATTTTTCAAGTAATAGTGGTCTTCTGGATTTGGCCGTCATGTTTCTATGTACAACTCTACATTTTATAATGTTTACGGGAACATTTATAAGGGAACATATGTAAACAGGAGCAGACCACATAGAAAGAACCAACAAGGGGTGAGAGCAACGGAATGTCAGAATTCATGCAATAACCTTCTCATGATAATATATTATTGACACCAACTATGCATCTGAACGACGAATTTCGTGAATTTAAACAGCGCATTCACCATTAATAGCACAGATTTAAACAAACTAACACCTCTATTAGTTAGATAAAGATTTCCGAGCATTTCCAATAACTATACCTAGCCAAAAATCTCCATGGAGGGATCCAAATCCATTCTCATAGCTGCTAAAATTCTTGAAAAAATCCACACTTCCATCGACTCTGTGTTGAAACACCTTTAAAAAAATTAACCGTTTACATGTTCCTAATTACTTATTGATAGTCAAAATAGCGCCTTTAACTGTTGATTTTCTGTTTAATCAGAGATACCCTTTAGTTAATCTCGTGTTGATGAAATTGTGGCCTTAGCCCACTGTCTTAATGCCATATCCAAATTGATGTTGAGATACAGTTGACATTCAATGGATGGAGAGACTGATCACTTATGTCTGAATGAAATATATAAACGCTTCGTAAAAATATTTGTATACAGATTTATTATTTTATTATTCTTACTGTCCATCCACCACCGTCAGTGTCCATGTCACAGAAAACATCAACCTTCGTGTGTATGCTAGGTGTCCATTGTGTATACGCCAGACGGCCAAGAACGACCGGTCTTTAGGAGATCTGAACAATCGCCAACTGTAAGTTTAAATATATGGTATTTTTATTGTTAAGTCAAATTCACAACAACTCGGCAAATTTGTTTGTGTCTGCCTACTGTCTACTCTGTATTCTTGGCTCCGTTGTAGGTACAAAACCCAAAAACCGCGAAAGGTACAAAACCAGACTGCCAGCTTTTACTTGTCAACTTTGTGTGAGGAAGGCGGAGTAACACCTACAATGAAGGACACAGCTCCCATTTCCATGGATAAAACCGTTTCATTGATTGAAAGAATCTTAATATACCTTCCGAAGCCATTATCAAACCAACAAGCCGGTTTTTCGAATTCACCAATCTGAAGTAGGCAGAGTACAATCTATGTATATATGTAATAGAGAACTCGCCTATATTCACACTCAATATTGGTCTCCGTAGGTATACGGCTATCATCCATAACCTCGGAAATCTCAATCACTCGTTAAAAGCACTCCCAAACTCGTCCAAAACGGTGCATAATTCCTGCTGCGTTAAGCACTCACTAAACTGAGTTTGGGAGCAGAGTACCGTGCAAAAGCTGGCTATCTCGGTGTAGCTATTAAACTAAAGTGTGAACGATACAGAACCATTCATCTTGCTAGTTTTTGTACTCACGAGAGTGAAATAGGTGAATTAACACGTACAATGTTTAATAAGAGTCAAGTCAACCTTCCACAATATATTTGGTGGCCATTCCTATCTAAATATTTAACTCGATTTAATTACTTTGCTTTGAAGTACGTACGAGTACGACATCCGACTTCATCTAGTGTTACTAATCACAAATGTCGAGTAGGTGGAATACCACGAATCAAAGTTTGATGAAGGCCACGCCAACCTCTTTAACTTGCCAACTCGTCATCTCGAGCATTTATTGCTAACTTACCGCAAAACAAACGTGTGAGTGATAAAGTATTAATTCTATGCTCAATATAAATCTGCAAGCAATATATATGACAAAATCACATTTTCTGTTGCCTTTATGCAGACGTTATCACAAGTGTCATTGCGCGATGTAAAAACAATATCATTAAACAAAATAGTTCGTCAGACGTTTCTTTTGTTGTCAGAAAATAACATATAGTTTTCTGATAAAAAAACACATACCAAAATGTTACTTTTTTGCTTTATAAATAACATCAGAAAGTAGCATACACTCAAACATGGATATATTGTACACTAATATCATATTTGTTAAGATGACACTTACTAATGCTGCGAGTGTACAGATGATCGTTACACAGATTTCCCGGGCAACATTCATGGCAGGTCGTCTGTTCTGGTTGTTCGATAAAGCGACCAACGATCCCAGGCGAATGACCCTGTGCTGAACACACCTGTAAAGTGCAATTTGACAAATTCAAGAAGCAGTCTAAAGGCTTTATACCAGAAATACAGGTGGGCAGAGTGTCATGTAGAATAGCAGTGATTTTCATCAAATGTAGTTATACTTGACATGCCGTTTTATTAGCTGGAACTATGTGAGAAAATGTCAAATAATGCACTAAAATGTTTTTAATCAATAATGGCTTTTAACAAATAGCATTTTAACTTTTTTGATTCCTGTTCCTGCAGGGTGAAGGTCGCTATAACCGTTAAAGAAAACCTGATTCTGCACAACAATACATTTATTTGCAATAAAGTATACTGGTATTAAGCATGTAATTTTGTACTTTGTCATTGCTTTTGGGCTCTGTTGGGTTAAGGTCATTTATAATTTGATTAAGCAAGAGATATAAATGAAATAAAAACAAGGCTTATGTGAACACGCCCCCTGTGATTTAGGTACATGTTGGAAAAAAACGGCTTAGTAATATTTTCAGAAAGATGTGTAGTTACTGCATTTCGTACATTTCGAGCACATTTTGTAATTCTTCTGGTTTGCATGATAACGATAATGGTTATTGCTTGTTATAATTTAGATATCGTTAACTGAAATTTCATTCTTCCTGCATATATTAATTGAACGCTTTATTTGTCGTGTTGCGGCGTATTCAGTTCTGAGTCGATCAATTTCAAATTAAGCTGAGTAACGAGAGAGTAACTCAGGTTTGGACCTTCATACGAATAGAACGAATGTTACGCTTTATGTTAATATATATCTTATCATAGCAAAGACATGAGGTAAACGATTTTTCATGACGCCTTCGGGGTCTCTACACCCGACAATGACCGATTACGCAAAACATATTATCATAATGGTGGTTCATAATTATTTAATTATTAAGATAGAAAAATCGATTAAATTCTTCAAAAGATCTCCCTCCACAATATGTATACAGTCAACCTGGTTGAACGGTCACCTGCTTTAAAGGGTCACCTGCATTATCGGGCCACTCATAACTCCTTCGTACATTTTTACTAAATAAAGTACGTGACTTAAGCTGCCAACAGTCTAACGCGGCCGCGGCCACTAATTTTTGACCACATGAAGTAATATAAACACTTATTAGCGGCCACTAATCCCTTGTCACTGACACTTCCGCTTACATTTGTTTTTCAATACGCATAATTTAATTTTGGACTGAAGTTTACGGAAAAGAACGACGGCCTCGGATATTTCCGTCATCCAATGAAAATGCATATTGCATCAAAAGATTGCCATACGTGTTTACTCAGCGATAAATCATGTTTATAACACGTCGGCTAATTATTTGATCAGAATTGACGCAATCGATTAAGATACTTAAATAATTACGAAGTTAATTATCAAATACCGACAAAATCACCGGTTATTGTGAAATGACAGTTTGCATTGTCATCCGAAGGTGTGAAACGAGTTACGATTTATACTAATGTCCATTTTAATTTTCAAAGTGCACGGATTTATTTTTCTATGTACAATGCATTGTTCTTGTTTTTTTTAACTTTGAATATGGCTGAAAATAAGACTAATCGAAAGTGTTTGACTCTAAAAGAATGTGTCGAGTGTATAACGATATTAGAAAACGGCCGTAGTGCAAAAAGTGTTGCCAAGGAATTTAAATATGGACGGACTCAACAATTTCTTGTTTAAGCGTAATATATGAGAGCAATGAAAATCCAAACGCAAAATGACAGAGGAAAATTACAGGAAATGAGGAACTGGATGAACTCGTGTATGCATGGTTTGTGTACGCTTGTGCTCGTCTTGTTACTGTATCTGGACCATTAATTCAGACCAAAGCCAATAAGTATGCTGAGGACTTAAGTCTTCCTGAATTTAAGGCTAGCAATGGGTGGCTGGAGTCATTCCTTACTAGACAACAACGCACCCGTTCACCCGGATATCACTCTGACAAACGTGAAGCTGCTGTTCTTTCAAATGAACTGAACATCAGTTGTGCAGCCCATGGACGCTGGCATTCTTCAAGCATTAACGCTAAAGTACACATCTGCTGGGTGAGATGGACAGAAACAGTTCACAGACCGGTCCAGAGATCCTTAGGGTTTTGAACATCCTACAGACCATGTATTGACACCACAAAATAAATCCAATCTGATGACATTTGAATTTGATGAGTTGACGCCATAAGAGAAAAAAATCAATTAGGAATCTGATAAAGTTTGAATATGGGGATTTGAATCCATAAATCAAATTTCATCTTCGATTTATAATCACACATGTAATGCAACATTTGACGCCATTAAAATAAAAAAAAACAAGTATGACTAAGTTTGAACTGGATAATTTGACGCCATGAAAATAAATGTCATAATCTGATAAAGTTTGATTATTGTGATTTGAATCCATAAAAATAATTTCATATTTATTTATACTCACACACGTAATGCATTTCTGACAATGTCTTTGAAAGATAAAATAGAAAAGTAGAGCAATACTGTAAACTGCATTGATCTAATATATAAGAGCAAACTCACTGCGCTAGGTTGACACCCCATTCGATATAAAACACCATTGGCTGTAGTTGTTGCTTCCATAAAGCATGACTGAAAAATAAATGATAACGTGCATCTGTGTTTATCTGGAAATACAAATAAAAATAAATGTGTGTTTATCGAAAACGAATAGTATGGAACTATTTTATTTTTATTGACACTAATTACTTTTATGTTATTGGTAAATATTTCATTTGCTTCTTTCAATCAATAATTGTTGTTCACGAATATAACAATTTCTGCTTTTTTCAATATTCACGATTAAATATTTTATTCAACATTTTAATGTTTGTATTTCAGCCAGCAAGCTTCTCACAAAAAGACCTGGTTTGGTTCCCGGCCTGACTCATATTGTGCATTTTGGTTACCTTCCAAGATGAATTTGAATAGCTTCATGGCTCATATTATTTTCTAACATGTTCCTTTATATGCTTAAAGCTCACTGGGTCATATAGTTTACATTAACATTTTTACTAATCTGCCTTAATGACTGCTAAATGGCTTTCTTGCTTATAGATTTCATTTACCTGTCCCGATGTACACTTCTGAGTCTGGTTACATTTTGATGGCGTCTTTATATTCTGGCAACTGTAACACTTGAGGGCATCTACGAGTTAAAATTAAAATAATAAAAGTGTAAGAACCAGATAATAGTATGTAATGATAGCTAAACATTTCAACAAAGACGAACGACAATGTCAGTTCAGCTTTAAAAAGGAGAACTATATATACATATTAAGTGTATATATTTATAGCGTTGAAAATGTATTCATCCGTCGCAATCTTGTAGCTGTTAGAAGCAAGGCTTTAGCATCAAGACAATGCAATGGCGAGCCGATCTTCAAAACTTTTTCTTAAACTAATGTGAAGGTTTTTCAAAACGTTATTTTACTAATGTTGGTATCCATGAGGGCAGAATGGTTCTACCAAACAAACTCAGGGTGCAGCATCCCGTCATCACTCAATAGCTACAGTCATATATGCATTCAATACACGACCTGTTAAAGATATTACTCCCATACTCTATGAGTTGGGCAATACATTCCGGTGGTGGGGAAGCTCCGTCTATAGGCGTATGGTATAATACTCTTGACCACTAGACGAACACTTTACATTCAGAGAGCATGTGTTTACAAAAATCTCTCTCATACTTTCAGCAAGATTTTAACACGTAACCAAAGAATATTGCTCTTTTTTGAATGATTGAATAATTGAGATACGTTCTAAAGTTGCGATATACAATAATGTGCAGTATTATAAATTAGATGTACACAACATTAATATACACGTACAGATGGGAGTGTCGCAGTTTTGGCCAGTGAAATCCCCATCACACACGCACGTATAGTTGTTGGAAGCGCTGCTGAAACACGACCCGTGAACACATGGGCTCGGACTGCAGGCGTTCGTGGTGGCTTATTAAACACAAATGTTTCTGCTTTTTATATAACAGCTTCTAAAGAGAGTTGTACGTATGAGCATTATACAAGTATGAATATTTTTTCAGATAAAAAAAAAATATAACAATTAGTCGGTATCGAGTATGCTTCATTATTCATCTTTTATTCACTTTATGTTTTGTCATAAATATATTTAGCACCTAGGATTTCTTGCTACCAATGAGTCTTTAGATAACTTATAAAATGATGTTTTTCATAGATCGTCGTTTAATTCCGCTGATGTTTGATCATAGAAAAAACAACTTTGCAGAGTGTTACTCAATTAGTTACATGTGTTTGCGTCATGATGTGTTGGAGGTGCAGCGCACACAATTGATATGATTTTACTGTTTAAAATCATAATCAATTAATTAGTAGTAAACGTGTATATTTGGAAATTACTAAATGGATATTTTCACTTACATCGCTCTTCAAAATCAGTCGCGAACACCTTGACAAGAATCACAATCAAAAACACTGAAATATACAAGAAAACATGAAAACATGAATGACTTATTATTTAATGTCACAGCATTTTGCAATTATAGATTAGATGGTAGTTCTAAATTCAACATTTACATTTATGTGTTTGTATTTTGACTGAGTTAAGAATAAAGATAGTAAAATAAGAACTTACCAAATGCAACAAAACCCATCGCTTGATTTCACTATTGAACAACATATACTAGTACTTTCAGCAAATCTTTATATTAAGAAGCAGTTTGACCTAAGATGTTATCAGTGTTCTTGTTTATTGTCATAGACTATGTGGAAAGGAAAACATGTACAGTTTCCTCTTTTAGAAAGCTTATCTAAATTTAAATGAATAGGTTAGCTGGCCGGTAGGTACGTAGCAAGCATAACGGACTTTTGCGTATTACTAAAATCTTTTTCTAACAAAATATACTGGTGAAGTGAATTTTGGACAAAGGGAGATAAGGATGCATTCGCACAAAATTAAGACAAGTGCACCAAGTATAGCAAATAAGTTTTTGTGTATCGGCAACCTCAAGACAAAAACTACGGTTAGCATATGCTAAGGAAAAAACTAATGTGCAAGTAATGCGAATTAATTTATAAAAAATCTAAATTACATTTCACATATTGATTTTGTTTACATTTTCTCTTTGAAACCACCCGTAGTCAGTTCTGAACAAAATTTCCCTAGACAAAAGTCATAGGACAATATATTTTTGAAGAAAAAAAAAGAGCTTTAATAATCAGAGTCTTACAATAACATACTGAAAGTCATGCAATAGTGTGGGTTCTTGAAAATGTGTGTGTATGGTGTATGGGGGAGGAGGGAAGGGTGCGTGTGTGTGTTCGTGCGTATTAGAATTCATATACACCATTATAGCATGCATTTGTTTAAAAAATGTCTTTTTATGTTTGTGCCATTAAGATAACATATCGCAATTATTTTACAGCCATCAAATATCATAATAACTCAAACATTTTCTACTTAATCGATCCTCTTTTGGAATCTACAATCCCTTGCCTCATTTCTTTAATCAGGGAATATATTTGAATTATTGGTGCCGCTGTCACCTAGCTACAAACACTGAGACCTTCAGCCTTTTTTGATCCAAGAACCATCAACTTAAAGAAAATATAGAAGCCAGGGCTTTTCCTGCCCATTTTGAAAAAAAATGCGACGCAAAATATGGCGAAGTTGGGAAACTTTACAGTTAAGAAAAGAAAAACACAATTATCTCAGTGATCTGCGAATGAGGAAATTATTAAAAACGAATTCACTTTCAAAAAACTTTAAACGGCTGATATATCAATCCTATGGGTGTAAATATCTATTGCACTGACTCCTGAAATAATTTATTTCATACTGATCTCTGAATGTAATGAACATCAACGAATTCTGAAATCCCCAATGTTTAACATCACACTATTAGGTTGTTAAATAAACCCGTACACGTAAAAATGCTTTCATTAAAAAAATGTCTACTTTTGATTGTTTTTTTTTCTGAAGATTGGAAAGGAATGGGTTCGATAGGAGGACACGTGGGTGCTTTAGAAAAGGCCTGTGAGCAAATGGGCGGAACTTAAACCAAAACAAATATGAAGAGCGTATTTAGTGGGCTATAATAGTTGAGGATTATAATGATCATTTTTAACCTCAGGAATTATTCACTTAAAACACTGACTTGATTGCTTAATAAACGCTAATTTTATGACTGAAGTTTGCCGATATATTCTTAAATTCAACTTACTTAAAATTAAAGGGACTTGCTACATGGCCTTGTTCCAGGCCACGCCCATTCTATAAAAGGATTGATCTCATTTTAAGAATCGTTCACTCAAATAAAATAAATTACGCAGACATTGCATCAAAACAGGTACGAAATCCAGTGATAATCCGAGTTCCAGATGTGTCTGGTATTCGCAAGAGTTATGAAGTCGTATTTGATTTGTCGTAGTAATTTAAATCATTATAAATAAACATTATCCTTAGGTTTGTGATTTATATAAACTAAGTTCTCTACATGTGATGCAATATTGTATGTTGATAAAATTGCAATGCCTTGTTGAGTTTTATATTTAAATTATAATGCTCAATAAATGCTAGATCATTCATCTTCATTGTGTCCTTTTAACTTCAGATAAAATAAGTCTAAAAACGTTTTCAGTTTACTATCTCATTTTGTCTTGCATTACCTTTGCATACCTCACCATGTTGTCGATATCAATTAATGCACTCTCCCGATGTCTGACAGCTAGGAACTCGATACTTAAATTGAATTTCTGGTCTAATTGTTCTAGCTTTGTGGTGTTTTCATCGGCTTCATTTGCAAAACGCAAAAAACGTTCAAATGAAGCTTGGTGCAAAGATAACCACACACAATTCGCATAAAACTCTGGCTTTGAAAATTGTAAAGATATGAACCTTTTTGGAGCGTTAAAACTAAATCAGGCGGTGCTTTTTATCTGTCGATGCGAGTCGGGCACTGACTTATTTGTTATTTTTTCCCTTGACATCCATAAGTATTAAAATAGGATTAAACAAACGTGAGTTTGTTCTTCATTGAGGTAAACAGTTAAACCCTGCTCTTCAGACGTTCTAAATGTTTCTTTGACATTATCCAGGTTTTATGGCGACTGCGTGATAAGCGATTTAAAAAAGGCACTTTGTAATGGGCCGCGAAGAACTTAAATATTATGAATTGAATAGAAAGTCTTAGGAAGCGTGTATAAATGAAGAAAGTTTAGGTTTAACTTCAACATTTGTATTATCCTTTTGTATATATATAAGCATAATAAAATTTAATATTTGTTTTATCAAAACTGATATTATTTCTATCAAGGCAGAATAGTGAATATGCTGCTTTCCATTAGCACAGAAGAGTGCTATTTAAAAACGGACAGGTTGCAGAATCTTTTACTAAATATTTAGTTACAATTCTTTGCTTGTATTAATTATATCCTCTTGCATCGATATATTCAATTTTGTGTTTCAAACATCTAGTACAATATTTATGTAATAAGCTACAGAAACAAGCTCAGTAGCAAAACGTTAAAACATAAACCCGGTTTAGTGGCACTGGGTAAACGCCAAAGACATAGAACATAAAATCACAAACAAGAAACATAGACGAACAGCACAAAACTCTAGAAACAGCACAGTGCATACGTACTATATATAAAAAGTAGGTATGTTTATCAAGAATTGTTAGGTACCGCCTTGGAACGGTCAGTAAAATGTAAATTAACTTGGGGTTTTAAACCAGTTTATGTCCCAACAATCCTTAATAAAGATAAAACGCAAAGGTAAATCTTATCAAAGTATGCATTAACTTGAGGAAACTTATCAATTGAACAAATAATAATAATCGTATAGGTAAACCCCAAGTACTTCTATGATTAGAGATTCCAACTCTATCTGCAGACGGAGGGATACAAATTAGAGCACCTAATGCAAAAACTGTTCAAAGATACGATGCAGTCATTGTTTGAAACTATAAACATCACACACGGTCTGCCTTATTAAATAAAAAGTTTAAAACTGTGTGATCATAGAGTTTCATAATAAAAAGCATCACTGTACTAAAACTGGGAACAAATGAAAATTTAATAAAAATAAAAGCGACATGTACTCGTATTAGCTAATCTTTCCTTCCAAATGATTTGAAAATGTAAAATATTTGAAGAAAATGAAGTGACATGCCAAAACACTCCGAGTCAGCAAAAAACGTGTTCACCAAATACGGTTTCAAAGATAACATGAATTAGCAAAATCTTCATTAAAAATCAAAGGACTGAAAGCTTAGTTATAAAGGGATGCTATGTTCAACCATAAATTTTGTTTCAGGTATTCATCTTCAAAAAACTAAAAAGGAAGTGCTCTTCAAAATATTGCCTTTATATCCACGGTTCAAATAAAATCCAAGTAATTCATTAAGTCTATCTGCCCAACTACCTCCTGGAAACATTTTAATTTTACGAATCTTCTTTAAAACATCACCATAAAAATCGGGATGAGCAATACTATTAGCAATCAGCGATTAAAGACTACTATCGTACTTTGATATGAGATTATATCAACCATTAACACATTTTGAAAACGTTTTCCTTAATTTATAATATCTGAAACCCTGTTTTAAAAGTTTTTGCGTCATAAGTTTACTGCGAGAGCTAATTTTTTTACATCTGTACATATTCTAGCAATTATTATCAACTGTGCAATAAAAACACCATATGATGGTGAACTAGGAACATCACCATCTAAAGAAGGGTAATTAAGTTTTTTTAAATCTTCCGTTTTTTCGAGTTGCAGATCTAAATAGGATTCATTTAAACAAACGTCTGAATTAATGCGATAACAAGTCATGTGTTTTAAAAGTATTGAAGATAAAAATAAAGCAGATACCATATGCAATAGTTAGGCGTTGCCGTATTTATTCTAATAAAAATATGAATGCCGCGAAATAAAACATATTAAAATGACAATGGTATATTACATGTTCTACACACCACATCAATAACAGTCACAGTAACGTGTACTGAGCACTGTTGTAATAAACATGAATACCGACATGTTGTAAGTTGTAGTTTTACCAAATTGCCAGTCCTATTTAAACATCATCTTACTTTCTTTAAGACTGATTAAAAATTTAAATGAATTATATGTTATCCCAGTCCCGTTGTGAGTTCCAGGAACGAAGTACTGTCCATTTAAGTTGGCATTATAGCAGCTTTTATACCACCATGCCCCGTGGTAATCGTTAGCACAGTTGGATACACTCGACTGATCCATATCGTGGTCGTAAGTCGTAAATGCCATGCCGTCATGGTATGGGGAAAATAGGTAAGTAGAGCCCACTGAAAAAAAGTTGTTCAGTTTAATGTAAAAATTTAAACACCAATAAAATAAATTAATAATTCTTAAATCAGTTTAGTAATAAATTTTCATTGTAAGTTTTTTATCTTCGAAAACGTTTTTCTTTAGATATATGTTTTTGGTTTGTTGACACAGACTATCTTGTATCTACCTGTACTGTAAAGATACACACTTATTTACAGATAAACTGATGTTGTTTTACCCCACCCAATCCTCAAAATTTGTCAACAGCTTAGCATTGACGTCACTCAGTACCTAGAAAGCGACCTGCTATCAAGCGAATCAGACTTGTCTCTGATAGTGATAGATGATTGAATACCAATGTATCATGAAACAAACTCATAAACTAAGAAAAATGTTTTTATAAAATGAGTTTCCGCAATTGTTTTGCTAACAAGTTCGACCTTTCAAATTTTATTTAATAAATTGCGGCGTAGTAAAATAGTCATGCATCTCTGCCCTTTTTAATATGAAAGCGCTTTGTGCATTAACTAATATTATTTGGAACATAAATGCATTCATAAAATTTTAATAATAAAGTGTTGAGATTAACAAACGACTTAATAATTAACTATAAAAACAGATCGGGGAACATTAATATGCACAAACTGGATCTTGAAAGTTGACAGCTGCGTCGTCAGCAATAATTTTGCGTTTGGGGCGTCCCACGGGTTGCGGCGTAGAAAATACTTTATTTAAAAAGAGGGTATTGAGAAAATTTAGTCAAAATTTAATAAAATTCCAAATCAAGCATAAAAGAAATAGAAAAAAAATGTTGAATTCAATGTAAGACCATATCAAAGAAAAACAATCGCCACAAGTGAAAATATGTTTGTCTAGGGTTCTCTTGAAAGATAATACAATCTGACACTGAAATTAACAAGTTTTTTTTCTATTAATCTAGAAAAGAGATAAAAAATGATCTGATAAAAGAATAGACTAAAGTTAGTACGCATGCGCAAATTTAATCCATTTTAAAAAAAAACAACATGTATTTTACCAATAAAATAGAGTTTAATTTCAAATATTCAACATTTAATTTAAACCTTAAAATATATAAAAATTAAACATACTTATTTGAAAAAAAATAATACAGAAACAAGCACAGTAGTCAAAAGTTAAACATAACCCCTGTTTAATGGCACAGGGTAAACGCCAAAGACATGCTCATAAAGGATTAATAGGTACCGCCTTGGAACGGTCAGTAAAATGTACATTTACTGGGGATGTATCGGAAGAAAGATGAAAAGAAAGAATATCAGGTTTAACAGTTGGTGGAATGTCAAAGGAATTTCAATTGAAAACATACATCAACAACCTTCGTCCTACAGTATGCAATATATTTTCAAATAAAAAATCATACTTAGCATAGAGTTAGAAATATAATATAAAATTGATAGAATTTGCAACCTCATAACAGTTAAAGTTTGTTCCGATTTTTTTTTTATATTTAAAAGTTAAAAACCGTATGGGTACAGGGCTTAGACGTTGTAATTTAAGATACCAGAAATTGAAATCATACAGTTTAATGAGTCGACTCTTTTGCCCACATGCAGCGTATAGTTTGAGCCAGGTCCGACACTAAATTCCTCGTACACGTCATACAACCTCGTTGCGTTTGGTGTTTGCAGTTCGATACGTAACGTGTTCTTTCGCCGTGACGTTATTTCGTTCAGATAGCGCAAACCTTAAAGGCAATACACAAGTAATGATGTTATAAAATATGCAATTGTATCGTTTTTCCAAAGACTTTACATGTCTTATTTGTGCAAGTAAACAATTAAGAAATATTGCACACCATTAAGGTCATATGACATTATAAGGACCGGCCAGTCAGCCCTCGAAAGTGTATGTTGACACGGCGGGGTTGACTGGCCGGTCCTTATAATGCCATATGGCCCGAAGTGGTGTGTTTCTTATATTAAACCGATCATTTTGTATAACCATTTAATATTTTTAACGCACTTTTGATGAACTTAATTAAGCAAATAATGTTAACTTGCGACCTGTTTGGCGTTTATGAAAATCGCAAACTGGACTCACCAGTTTAATAAATTCATCGGTCCATATGACATGACGTTAGAGGTCCAAAGTATATTCGGCGAAATCCGGACCGCCAACATATACTTAACATATACTTAACGGACCGCTAAAGTCACAAAAGTTGATTGAATCATCAAACTACAGTGAAATATGGACCGATTGCCTTTTTAATACTATGAAGGACACATTTATTAAAAGTATAATACGTATGTATAAGTTATATTGGACTTCTGTATTTGGCCTTCAAGTTTCTAGGTACATTTTTTGTACTACTTGACATTTTATAATGTATACCGCAAACTTTATAAGGGAACATATGTAAACAGGAGTGGATCACATCGTAAGAACCAACAAGGGGTGATTTATAGCGCAACAGGAATGTCAGAATTCATGGAATAACCTTCTCATGATAATATATTATTGACACCAACTTATCAGAACCAAACTGACGACAATTTCGTGCATGTTAACACCGCATACAGCATTATCCGAGATTTAAACAGATTAACACCTCTGTTAGTTAGATAAATATTTCCGAGTACTTCCAATAACTATACCTAGCCAAAATCTCCATGGAGGTCTCCAAATCCATTCTCATAGCTGCTGAAATTCTTGAAAAAATCCACACTTCCATCGACTCTGTGTTGAAACACCTTTAAAAAACATAACCGTTTACATGTCCTAAATACTTATTGTACAGTCAAAATAGCGCCTTTAAATGTTGATTTTCTGTTTAATCTAGTTATACCCTTAAGTTAAACTCGTGTAAATGGAATTGTGGCTTTAGCCCACAGTCTTAATACCATATCCAAATTGATGTTGTGATTCAGTTGACATTCAATGAATGGAGCGACTGATAAGTAATGTCTAATTGAAACATATAAACACTTCGTAAAACTTTTTGTATACATAATTATTATTCTTACCGTCCATCCACCACCGTCAGTGTCCATGTCACAGAAAACGTCCACCAGCGTGTGTGTCTGCCAGGTGTCCATCGTGTATACGCCAGACGGCCAAGAACGACCGCTATTTAGCAGATCTGAACAATCTCTAACTGTAATAAATGGTACTTTTATTGTTTGGTCAAATTTCACAACAACCGGGCAAATTTGTTTGTGTCTGCCTACTGTCAGCATTCTTGGTTTCGTTGCAGGAACGAAACTCCAAAACCGCGAAAGGTACAACGTGCTGTTATCAGCTCTCTTTTGTCGACTTTGTGTGAGGGAGGCGGAGTAACACCTACCATGTGTGATAAAGGAAAGGCATAGTTCCTATTTCCCTGGATTAAACTGTTAAGTGGATTAAAAGAATCTCTATATTCTTTCCGAAGCCGTTACCAAACCAACGAGCAGGTTTCTGGAATATACCAATCTGAGTTAAATCTACTAGATGTAAAGGAGGACTCGCCTCTCCTACTCCATGTAAGCCTCCTTTTTCGTAAAGGTTTCCACCCTTGGAAACCACGTTTATTCTTTGAAATATCTAACCTGGCCACACTCTTTACGATATTTGACTTGCGGAAGCGTCTGGTGCTCCAACGGATGCAGTATGCGGATCATTACCAACCAGGCGTGGTAGAGTATCACCCATAATCTATGAAATCTCGATCACTCGTTAAAAGCAATCCCAAACTTGCCTAAACGGTGCAGAATTCATGCTGTGTTAAGCAATCAACAAACTGAGTAAGGCAACACAGTACACTGCAAAAGCTTGCTATCTCGGTTTAAATATCAAACTTGAGCCTAAAATATACGGAACCAATAATCTAGCTGGTTATTGTTAACCCGAGAGTAAAATAGGTGAATTACAACATTTAAGGTTTGATATTAGTCTAGCCAACCTTCCACAACACATTACCATTAAAACCTTTAAATCGATTTAATTATTAGCTATGAAGCAGGTACGAGTGTGGCATCCGACTTCGTCTAATGTTACTGATCACAAATATTGAGTAGGTGGAATACCACGAATCAAGGTTCGGTGGAGGTCACGCCTACCTCCCAAACGTTAACTTGCCATCTCGACAAACAAACTTCCGAAATTGGCTCCAATAAAGGTACGAGCTGTGCTTGCTACTCATAAAAGTGAAGTATGCAAAGTGAAATTAAACAACGCAGTTGTGACAGAGGAAACGTTTATTTACAATAACATATCAGTCACTACCCAACGACATTTAAGTTTAGAAAGTGAACAGACCTATGCCTGATAAAGTATTTCTGATTGTTCTTTCCTAATGTGGAGTAAATGGTGAACCATAAACAAAGTTCAATGAAGGACACGCCAACATCCCCAACATAGAACGGTCAACTTGTTAACTGACCAACTCGATATCTTGACAAAAGGTTAATCGAAGTTGGCTCAGCAGTAAGTACGAGCTGTGTTTGCTACTAAAAAAGTGAAGTACTCGGAGTACAAATAACAAATTGTGGCAGAGGACACGTCCATTTACAATAACACAATGTCATATCGGTCACTACACAACGACATTTATGTATAACAAATGAACAGACCTATGCCTTTTGTTATGGTTATTTCTCATCTTTTGTAATTGATAATTTTATTTTTTTCTTAGGCCGAGGTTTATATCTAAAATAGAGCCTTTGAGTTTCATTGTTTCATCGGTATCGAAATCTCGGGTTACTAAATTGAATTCACTTTTATCATGTTTATACTTAAATGCTTGCAGTATTACTCATGAATGATTTCTACAAAGGTCAAACTTGAGGTTTTGCTTTAAATACATGCAAATAAGACACGGTATTTAAAGGACAATTCTCGCCAGTTACTTTAATGTTAAGAAATTACATTGCCAAAATTTCTTTAAATGCCGTCGTCAGATTTAAGATGGTTTGTTAAAACTTTGGTTGTTATGATAGAAAGTCAATGGAATTTTGTGGCTATATGCGATTTAACTTTTAATTCCAATGACTGCTTTTAGTGGGAGCATTTATTGTTAACTTACCCTAATACAAACGTGTGAGTGATTAAGTATTTAGTATATGCTCATGTATAAATCTTCAAACAATACAATCATGCTTTTCGTTGCCATTCTGCTGACGTCATCACAAGTGTCATTCAG
Organism: Mya arenaria; assembly: GCF_026914265.1. Lineage (NCBI taxonomy): Eukaryota > Metazoa > Mollusca > Bivalvia > Myida > Myidae > Mya > Mya arenaria. The sequence goes on along the minus strand of NC_069137.1, from coordinate 42,884,082 downwards.
CGATGTAAAAACAATGCCATTAAACAAAATAGTTCGTCAGACGTTTCTTTTATTGTCTGAAAAAAAAAACCCATAAATTTTTGTCATCAACACCACATTATCATGAGACGTTTTCGTCGACAAACAACATCATAAAACAAGTAACATACACCTCAACATGGATATACTGTACACTAATAATATTTGTTAAGATAACACTTACTTATGCTGCGAGTGCACAGATGATCGTTACACAAATTTCCCGGGCAACATTCATGGCAGTTCGTCTGTTCTGGTTGTTCGATAAAGCGACTAACGATCCTAGGCGAAAGACCCTGTGCTGAACACATCTGTGGAATTCAATTTGACTCATTTGAGAAGCAGCCTTAAAGCGCCATTCCGGAAATAAAGGTGGGCAGACTGTGATTTTCGTCTAATATATACATATAAACGAAGAAGTTTATTAAGCTAAAATGCGAGAAGTTATCGAATAATGCACTTTAATGTATCAACAATGTCGTTGTGCTGTTTTGACTCTGTTTAAAAGTGTTATTTTTTAGTGTTTCCTTCCACAATATGTATACGTTTTAGAAGTAAATTGTCACAATAGAGCGTCGATACATGGTTGGTAGAATAATGTCAAACATTCTGGTACATTACTTGTAACCCTTTGAGGAAAATTGCCACCATAAAGCCTCGATATCTTGTTGATAGAATAATGTCAAACAATCTGGAACCTTAGCTGTTGCAAATTTAAGGTAAATTGTCACCATAAGGCATTGATACACCGATCCATTGTTGATAGAATTATGTCAAACATTCTGGTACATAACTTATTACACATTGGAGGTAAATTGTCACCATAAAGCCTCGATATCCTGTTGATTTGGTACCTAAATTGTTTCATTTTGAGGTAAAAGGCAAATGTCAATAGAGGCAAATTCTGATTTAGTTTGATATTGGAAGAGAATTGCCAAGAAAATAAATCAAAAACAAATCTGATAAAGTTTAATATTTGAAGTAATTTGCAGCCATAAAAATAAATTCAATGATGATTTGGTGAAAATGCATAACAAAATTCTTCTTCAATTAAAACTCACAAAAGTAATGCAATTCTAAAAATGTCTGTTATAGATACAATAGAAAACTAGGTTTATACTGTATAATGCAGCACTATTGCATCGATGGTATACTTAGGAGCAACTCACTGTGCTAGGTTGGCACCCCATTCGATATAAAATACCGTTGACTGTAGCTGTTGCTTCCATAAAGCATGACTAGAAAATAAAACAAAATAAGGTGCATCTGTGTTTATCTGGAATATAAGACGGTACAAATAAAAATAAATGTGTGTTTAGCAAATACGAATAGTTTGGAACTATTTTATATTCGTTGACATGAATTACTTTTATGTTATTGTTAAATATTCCATTTGCATCTTACAATCAGTAATTGTTGTTTAAGAAAATAGCAATTTTTGGCTTGACTCATATATTATGCATTTTGGTTACCTACCCAGATGTACTTCAATAGCTTCATGGCTCATATTGTTCTTACATATTCTTACATGTTCCTTTATATGCTTAAAAATCCCTGGGTCATATATTTTACATTTACTTTCCTTGATGACTGCTGAATGGCTTCCTTGCTTATAGATTTCATTTACCTGTCCCGATGTGCACTTCTGAGTCTGGTTGCATGTTGATGGTGTCTTTATATTTTGGCAACTGTAACACTCGAGGGCATCTACGAGTTAAAAGAGTAAGAAGGAGATACTCATTTGTAATGATAGCTTAACATTTCATCAAAGGTGAACGACAATGCCAAAAAGGAGAACTATATACACAAATTTAAAGTATAAAATGATAGCGTTGATAATGTATACATTCGTCCCTATATTGTAGCGGTTAAAAGCAAGGCTTAATCATCGAGACAATGCAATGGCGGGCCGAAATTTAAAACTTTTTCTTCGACTAATGTGAAGGTTCTTAAAACGTCATATTACTTATGTGGTGTTCATGACAACATAATGGTTCTACCAAACAGACTAAGGTAGCAACATTCAGTCATGACCCAATAGCTACAATACAATACACGACCTGTTAAGGGTATTAATCCCTGACTCTATTACACTATGACCAATAACGACTAAAGATTGGGGCCATACATCCGCGGTGTAGGAAGCTCCGTCTATAGGCGCATGGTATGATAAATCTTGACCACTAGATACACTCTTTACTTTAAACTCAGATAGCATCTGTTTTTATAAAATGTGTCTCAGAACTCTCAGCAATATTATAACATGCAACAATATTGCTTGTTTTGAATGTTTGAATAACTGAGAAAAGTTTTGAATTTGCGATATACAATTATCTGTATCATTATAAATCAGATATACAAAACGTTACTATACACGTACAGATGGGAGTGTCGCAGTTTTGACCAGTGAAATCCCCATCACACACGCACGTAAAGTTGTTGGAAGCGCTGCTGAAACATGACCCGTGAACACAAGGGCTCGGACTACAGGTGTTCCTGGTGGCTTATTAAACACAAATGCTTCTGTTTTATATATAACAGCTTCTAAAGAGAGTTGCATACACATGAGCAAAATACACATATGAATATTATTTTGAATCAAAATAACTTTTTAAAAGAATAAGTCGATATCGATTCTGCTTTATTATTCGTCCTTTATTCACTTTATGTTTTTTTCATATTTACTAATTTTTACAAAAAAAACTATGTAGTTTACGTGAATAAAAATCTGTGCTGCTCTGTTCTTATTATCTAGGTCTTCTTGTTACAAGTTGAATCTTCAGAAAACTTATAAAATGTTTTTTAACAGATCGTCGTTTAATTACGCTGATATCTGATCGTAGAAACATAGGATGTTACTCCCTTAGTTACATGTGTTTGCGTCATGATGTGTTTGAGGTACATCGCAAAAGATGATATGATTATACTGTTCAAAATCAAAAGCAATTAATCAGTAGAATACGTTTATATTTGGCAATTACTTAATTAGTGTTTCTCTTACATCGATCTTCCAAATCAGTCGCGAACACTTTGACAACATTCACAATCACAAACACTGAAAAATACACAGGACAACATGAAAACATGAATGATCATATGTTATTATGAAAATTTCTCAACATTTTGCCATCATGTATTATTCAGTTATAATGGATGGACGTTCACATAAAGATAGTAAAAAAATAGAACTTGCCAAATGCAACCAAAACCATCGCTTGATTTCACTAATAAACAACAAACACCACTTCTTTCAGCAAATCTTTATATTAAGAAGCAGTACTATAAGATGTTATCAGTTTTCTTCTAAATTGACCCAGACTAAGTTGATAAGAAAAACATGTGCGGTTTCTTCTTTTAGAGAGCTTATCTAAAATCAAATGAATGGCTAAGCTGGCCGGTAGCGTCGTAACAAGAAAAACGGACTTAAGCGTATAACTAACATCGTTTGCAAACAAAACATTCTGGTGACGAATTAAACTATGAAAACTTATATTTTTTCTTTATATTCAAAATAAAACATAAGGGACCAAAATGTCTCTGTTAAAATTCAGTAAAGGGCCGAAACGTCTCGAGTCAATTAAATCTAGGGGAAAATGGCAGGGCCGAAACGGCTAAGGGACAGATTTGGTAGTAGGCCGATTTGGTAAGGGGCCGATTTGTCTCGATCCCGCTACTTGTGTGTGTGTGGGAGGGGGGGGGGGGGTGCATGCGTGCGTGCAAAGATGTGATCGATACCAATCAATGTACACTTTTATTTCATAATGTTGATTATCGTTCTGTTTAATAACGTCGTGTTCATAAAACATTGCTAAGGATTGCGAGGAAATTTAAAATGAATGTACGCCATTACATCCTGAGCGTGTTAAAAATGTCTTTTTATGTTTGTGCCATTTAAATAACATATCGCAATCATCTTATAGTCATCACATATCATACTTACTAAAATAATTTCTACATAATACACCCTCTTTTGGAATCAACAATCCCCTGCCTCATTTCTTTAATAAGGAATTATATTTAATCGATCGTGCCTTTGTCACTCGGCTGCATCGTGCCTTTGTCACTCGGCTGCATCGTGCCTTTGTCACTCGGCTGCATCGCGCCTTTGTCACTCGGCTGCATCGCGCCTTTGTCACTCAGCTGCATCGCGCCTTTGTCACTCGGCTGCATCGTGCCTTTGTCACTCGGCTGCATCGTGCCTTTGTCACTCGGCTGCATCGTGCCTTTGTCACTCGGCTGCATCGTGCCTTTGCATCGTGCCTTTGTCACTCGGCTGCATCGTGCCTTTGTCACTCGGCTGCATCGTGCCTTTGTCACTCGGCTGCAAACAATGAGACCTCTGTTTGCTCCAAGAACCATCAACTTACTTGTTTAAGAAAATATTGAACCAAGGGCTTTTTCTGCCCTTTTTGAGAAAAAAAACCTACACATTTTAGAAACTTTTGCGACGCGAAATAAAGCGAAGTTGGGAAATTGTATAGTAAAAAAATGCATTTCAATCTTCTGCGAATGCGGAAATTATTAAAACATGTTTGTCCCTTTCAAAAAGCCTAAAACGGCTGATATATCAATCCTATGGGTATTAATATCTCCTGACATGTTTTATTTTTTTACTAATCTCTGAATGTAATAAAAATCGACGAATTCTGAATTCAATTATTCCCAAAGTTTAACTTCACACAATTAATTAGGATGTTGAAAAAACCATTTCAGGTAAAATACTTTTATTTCTTTAGATTGGGATGTTTTCCTGAAGATTAGAAAAGATCACGTATTTTGCTAGGGGAATGGGTTCGAAAGTCGAACCCGTGGGTACTTTAGAAAGAGGCCTGTGAAGCCATGACTGCATGTTAAAATAAAACAGACAGTATTTAATGGTCAAAAATGGTCAAGGATGGTAGCGATAATTCTTTACCTCAATAACTATTCACTTAAAACACCTACTTGACTGCATATCAAAACGCTAATTTTATGACTGAAGTTTGCCGATATATTCTTAAATTCAACTGAAATGGACTTGCTACTTGGCCTTGTACCAGGCCACGCCCATTCTCGAAAGGGATAGGTCAACACATTTTAAGAAACGTTAAATTAATTAAAAATACCGCAGACATTGCTTCCAAAGATGTACCTAATCCAAACCTTTGCCGCGAATGTTGCAAAGCTTGGTCTTGTACTCAAATAAGTATAGCTGCTTACCATCGAATTCATAAAGCGGAGAACCATCTTACAGGTGTGATACATGGAGTACCATCTTAAGGTGTAATAAGGCGGAGTACCATCTTACAGGTCTGATAAGGCGGAGTACCATCTTACAGGTGTGATAAGGCGGAGTACCACCTTTCACCTATATTAATAATATTTGTCATGTGTTTCCGTTCCGGATAGAAAAATCCGAACCGAAGGCACCTGCGTTGCCAGGTAACGAGGCTTGCCGAGTTACCGGCAACGCAGCTTGCCCGAGGGTCGGTTTTTTCTATCCGGAACGGACACACATGATATAATTTTTTCCAGCATACCTTAAATCACATTGTTTTGTGAAGAAAATACATAAATAGCGCTTTTTGTATATTTAACCAGAAAGCGCGTGCGATGATGTTTACTGACGTCATGACGCGCAGTAATTTGTATTCACTGCATACGTCAATAAGTTCCTTCGACATCACGACTTTTAAGGGTTATTTTGTTTTGTTTTGTAAAGTCTATTTTTTTTAAAGTTTATGTTAATGGACATCATCTATTTAAATCTCATAATTATGATTACATAAAGTGTATTATAAAAGAAATTGAAATTATTACGTCACAGCGCGTGACTCATCTGGCATGGGGGATGCCAGATGGAGTTTTCCAGCACGGCTGAATTCGCCGGAAATGTCTATCCGGTGTGCTAGAAATATATATCTCAACGATTGCAAATGTCGGTTTTTTGTTCAAGCAACTCACAAACGGTTATCGTTATGGAATCCTATATCAGGTTGTGTCTTGTTCTCTCTAGAGTTAAGAAGCGAAGCATTATAGCCAGATATCGTAAAAAATGCGAAAACCTTTTAACTGCTTTAAAAATATGCTTTTTACTCATTTCTTAAACTTGGCCAAAAGCGGTACGGAATGGCCCTCCGACTGCATTATGTTTTGATTTAAGTACTTATGAAAGAGAAGAAGGTAGCAGTGTATTAGCTTTCAAGTGGGGTTGAGGGCACGAACATTTCCGAACAATTGCATGAACCAAGGAAAAGCTCGCTAACTCTGTTTAACGCACTCTATCTGTAACGATACAGAACCCAACATGCTACGACTACTGAAGTTTGGGGATAACCATCAACCAGCTTAGTTAGAGGTTACGTCAATCCCCCGTTTGTTATATAGGTCACCATCCATCATCTCATTTAAATGGCTAGCAAACAAAGATATGGAGCAAGTGATAATCCGAGTTCCAGCTGTGTCTGGTATTTGCTAGAGTTATGTAGTTTAAGTTCAACCAATTTTGCACGCCCACTTTACAATCATTTTCAAAGTGAATATCAATAATAACAAAATTTATTATGAAAGAAGAGGGAGTTAACCGTTGCAATATCAGCTGTAAGAAAATTATACTAATCTCCTATCTTATACAATTATCTATCACGTTTCTCAATGGCTGTTGAAGATAATATCATATTCTAATTGTCCATACGCATTTAAACGTGAACAAAATGTACATTTTTGTTATGTGAATAAGAAAAACACCTACTATTTTGCAAGTTTCATGAAATTACTTTAACATTTCTAACTTTAAGTTAACACACCGTACATTTGCCCACTACATTATCATCATCATCATCATCATCATCATCATCATCATCATCATCATCATCATCATCATCATCATCATCATCATCATCATCACTAACACCAACAACACAACCACCACCACCACCTCCACCATCACCACCACCACCACCACCACCACCATCATCATCATCATCATCATCATCATCATCATCATCATCCATAAATCATACATTTCAAAAAGTCTTTTTAGATAGGTTCTATTTGAACAATGACGCTTTAACTTAATTAACATTTATCTGTTCTACATTTTGCATTTACAAACTTAACAGAAGGTGTCTTTTTAAAACCTAATATTGTATTAAACGCCTTCAGGGAAATCGATTTTAAAAGAAGATCACATTTACAAAATAGTATACAAAGCATACCCAAACATAAAATATATTTAGGACAATCAATACTGCCTTTTCATGTCTTTCCCACTGATCTATTGAGCTTTAAATCAGTCATGAAAGAGAAGAATCTGTTTATGATATTCACCACTGCTTAACGCGTATCTGTTAAGAAGCGTTACCTTTTTGGTGAATTTTGATATCTAATGCAATAAAAAATATAACAGAATCACGCACCTTTAATTAAATTCATCCTGTGCCAAGAAATTTATTTTAAATAAATTATTTGCATTTGACTGAAGGTGTTTTCCATTCTGTGTGTGTATCAGAAAAGATAATTTTTCCTTGGCATGAGTATGTTATTTTCTAGGTTTGATCTCTGACGTTGATAATAATAACTTGTTATTTATTTAGAAAGTTGATAGTATGATGCGCTAATATCTTAAATCTTGATAGTTGGCGAAGCTGAGCGCACGGAGAGAAGGGGTTGGGAGTGGGGGTAAACATTTTAAATCGATGCTTGTTTCGTTGGTATTATTCTTTTCGTTCAAAGAAATTATATTGATAACTGACCATGGCGTGTCTTATAAAATTATAATCGACATTTGTATCATAATTCAAATATAGTTACGTGATGGATATAATTTCAGTTAAAATGACTATTACATAAATAATATGGACTTCATTTGAGAAATAGAACTGTAAATCTTTATAAAGGATCTGCTTAATTGAAAAAAATAAATATTTAAAAGGATTGATTACTGTTTTCCCTAGGGTGATATGTACATTTCAATCATTAGGAACATTGCTTCAAGACAGCGTAAACACTCAACTTTATAAAAGTCGAAAGATACCCTGACTGGGCTGTATTTAAATAAGTATTCATTCCTTAGAAATTCCATATTTGATAAAAAAAAATGCATTTTTGTTACAGATTGTCGAATTTAGTGTTTGAAAATAAAGAATTATGTTTTTGAATATATATGCAAATTCAACTCTACAGCACAATTGTACCTGTGGAACAATACAGTAATGGGTTCTGATTTTTGGTATAGAACAGAAGGTTATATTGAAATGGGATATTGTTAAATGCGCGTAGTCACATAAAATAAACCAACCTAACCTACAAATAGTTGTACAAGGAGTGTATGATTCAAAAGCTTGGGGTATATATCATGGCATTAACTGACTTATATCCGTCATTCATACCGTAGTTTCTCATCTGTAACGGAAACACACTCAATGAAACATATGGGGTTAAGTGGATTCAAGTGTGCACTTTACTATGTGTCAATAAATTTACAGAATTGATCATTTGAAGGTCATTAGGTCTTTTTCATATGGGCATAGTTTTGACACTTTTCAACATTACCTCTTCATCTGTAATGTATTCTTAATATATAATCTGTGTTATAAACACAATCAACTGTATATATGATAAATACCACTTGTACCCAATTTTTCTGCATAATTTAGAAAACAGAACATAAGATTTCATTTCGTTTTTCGTAAGGTGAAGTACAATTAAAACGTACGGAATTTTTGTTAAAGTTAATGCAAGCAGCGGCGATTTCTATATAACTTATATATTTTCAGAGATTGAAGGATCTAGGAATACACAAACTGCGGTGTTTGTTTGACTTTAAATGTTCCCAACATTGATATTTAAAACTAAACTGAACTTAAATGTCCCAAATTTAATATTAATCTATTGCATTTTCGAATACAATCTTCAAAATGTCACATTTGAGAAAACAGCTTAACACAACCCATTCCTTTAATAGGGTTATGAAATCTACACCTTGTTTAAAATCGAAACTTGAAATTCCCCCACAACTTACTGAATTGCGCACCAACGACAATTTGCTATTGGACTTGAGAGAAGAACGGACTATTAATTCTCATTACGACTTAGATCTTTATTGAAACAGGCCTGAGAACGAAGGATTGGGTGTTTAAAATCAATATCCGTACTTGTTCTATTCAGGTCGTGCTTATTGATATCTGCAGGTAAAATATGAAATAAAGCAAGAAATACTCAACTAAAGGAGAATTATATTGTATTTAACGACTATTGGTTCTTCTATAAGGTAAGACATATTATAAACCATTGTAATAGTTTCATTTTTAATTTGTATATATTCTTTGTGAACTAAACTTCTGTATGTATATTATATTATTTTGACTACCAAATCTTGAGATCACTTGTATTCATTAGTTCACCACACCACAAATAAACATTGACAATTAGCTAATTACCCTTTTGAAGTTCATATATGATATCTGATATAAAAGGTGGAATAAAGCAGGTAAAACTCAACTAAAATGGAATTACATTCCATTTATCGACTGTTGGGCCATCTATGATGTAAGACATACTATATACCAGTTAAAATCGTTTCATTTAAGCAATTAAATTCCAGTTTGTATACAATCTTTGTCAATTATACTGCTGTTTGTATGATTTATTCTTTAGACTGCCAACTCTTTTGATTACTTGCATTCGTTTGTTCACAAGACCACAAATCGATATTGACAATTAGATAATTACCCTTCTGTAGTTCATATAACATGAACGTCAATCATTCTCTATTCAATATGCTATCATTGGGGAATCTTAATTCAAATACAGAGGAATAGTCCTAGCGTTTTGAAAGCTATTGAATTGAGATTATTGATTCATATCAAATGACAGACAGAAACATGTTAAGATCGGAAAGAATGTTTGCAAAAACCAACGCATAGTATTTAAAGCTTTAGTAATGAATATATCTAAGAACATCTAATTATCCAATCGGGTTTTTTTATTTACTTATTACCCTGTTTAATGACAAACACTCCAACCTTAAAATAAAAAAGGAAGTGCAAACTTGACAATATCGCAGTTTATATGGTACTTATCAAAGTTATACATGTTTTTGTTTTAAGATGCAGTATGTCATATAAATTATACAAACACTTGCAACATTTCCTCAGTAAAGATAAAAAATTGTTAGGAAAATGTAATGCTTTATTACTGGACATAATTATGTCGAAATAGTTAGTAATCGTTGTGTAGAGTTTTTGATCGCTGTCAAATAAAATTGGTTAATAAGAAGCGTCCAGGAAGCCTAACTTAACCTTTTCATTAATTCATCGATCCTAAATACAAACAACTTGACACGCACAAGTGAAGACATGTTCATTTTATATTACCTTCGACTTACACTTTTGAATTGTAATATATCTTGTGTTTTAATTTTGTTCAAATATCTTAAATTGATATTTTAATGTAAACAAATAAAAAATTTCCGACGTATGAAATAAACCAATTAATAACATTGTTGAATTTAAGAAAAATCTACTTACGATGAGTCTGTGATACGGCCCTTGCTCATATTCATATGCCAAGAAGGCATGGTACTGACTTAATTATTTCAAATTTTGGATTGTACTTGCTGTATACATACTCTCATTAGGTCAAACAAAGAATATAAATTTGTATCACGAACAGCAATGCTACATGTGTAAATACATTGCCATATGCTGTTGAGATAAGCTAAGATAATTTTATGCTAAAGCTTTGTCAGTAGTCAATTGAAGGAATTGTTTCGTCCTTGATATATATTTCATATACGTTTATGTTTCATGGGATCACAGAGAATAAAAACAATACTTTCCAACATTGACGAGAATGGCTTTCATAACTGAGGATATGAAAATGAAGATGCATAAAAATGACCAGAGGTGTAAAATCGCTACAGATATTACAACGAAAACGATTTGTCACTATTGTACAATACCGCAGAAATAAAATTATATATATATCACAATGTAATAAAGGCCAAATACATTGCCTCCTTAACGTTCTAAATGGTCAGAAAATCTGTAAGACTGCACATGCATACATAAAACTATCTTTAATTGTAACTTTCGGTGTCATCGACTTTGTTCTGACAGCGTTCTTATGACAAACTAACCTGTTATTGAATTGTTCGCTCCCGTGTCTTAACAAGTACACTTGAAAGAAGCATTTTAAGACAATTTTAACGTAGTGTAAACGTTTGAGTTGAAAAATGTCTTGCAAAAGTCATGCTTTTAAATGGGCTTTCCATTTCAAATGTAAAAGATTCACTTACTATAACCCTTTCTTTCATGTGGAATACAACTGGTAAATGAAAAGTTGATTTTAACAAAAATGTTTCTGTAATTCAACCTCTGCTCATTTAGGTTCTCCACTGACAAGGGAAAATAAAAACAAATAGCTACTGTTTATATTTAATATATATATTAAGAAGTGTTTGATTTAAGTGATGCTTATCAATTTTATCATGTTATACATACATTTTAAATTATTTCTGATGATACTTTGTAAGATTTACGCTTTCTGATTCATAGAGTATTTGGTTAAATAACCGTTTTGTTAGTTTTTGTAATAATCTGATGTAATGTTATGCTAAATCAAAAACACTTCACTTGAGAGTTCATCGCAAAACAGTCGAAATTTTGCAGGAAAAAACGATACGACTGTCTAAACTATTTTTTTTTGTTAAAAGGAAGTTATAGTGCCATTTGTCAACTGTTTCTTTATTGCATAAAGCTTGTATAGTGAAACCTGAATACGAGTCATATTTGAATACTGGTCGCGTTGAAAACCTACCTCAACCGTGAACAGTATTACCAAATCTATAATATCAGCAGAATTGTACAATTTCGTTATGCAAATTCATCCAATGATTCATTTTTCCGTTATGAAAATATATCGATTGATTACCCTTGCCTTTCATTTTCGTATCAATTAGTTCGGTGATTGGCTGAAATCTTTCACATGATTCAAGCCATGCGAACTCAACACGTCCATTTCAGTAAACTATTGAATATTAAATCTGAGTAAACTAGAATGCTTGTTTTGGTTAATATTTTTTAATCATAGTCCATTTTCGGTTTCGTTGATTGCAATGGGTTATTTAAGTGGATATTTTGGTCAAAAGTGTCAAACTTTGACACATGGGGATACTTTTTGAACAGAAGCATGCGGTGTCATTTATATATCTTCAATTTTACCTTAACTTGCATATCATTCACGCGTTCTCAAATGATCTATATCAATACAATTTACACATGGTAAATGTTATCAATTATTTGAAAACCGGCTTAAGTTTAGCTATATCAGGTTTACCACAGGGCAGTATATATCCCGTTTATGTTCACTGTGGTTTGCCTGCCTTTTCTCTACTGTATTCAAGTGTGGCTCAGGTTCTTCCCAAGTAAATCGTATTACTGAAGTTATTACTCCAATGACAGTGTGTGTGTGCTGTACGAAAGTTTGCGAAACACGGTGTAGTATAGTTAAAGTTTATTGTAAAAGTCTAGATTACACTTTAAACTTGTTTAGGCTCGCTGATAATCGTATATATCAATAATACCGTTCTATCGTTCGTGTCATGTTAAACTTGCAAAACGTACACATATCTAGGTGACTAAGTGCACAAACAGTAGCCTATACGTACACATACAAGTACAAAAAACATTTTGCAGCCTCAATATTGTTTTGGACGACCGTCATTGAAACGACTGGTTCATTCAAATTGTGTGTTTTATAATGGGTCGTGAAATATCTTCTTTATCTTTTTTAACAAAGTTTAAAGTAGATGCTGAAATATAATTCAAATTGTGTGGGATAAAAATAACAATATATATTAAATTACTAAATTTCGTAGGCTAACCTATTGCGTCGAGAATAAAGTTAATGTAAATTCTCGTAATATGAGTCCCAAAGCATTGTTATTCCGTTTCAACGTGAATACAGAGTGTCAAGCTGTTTTTAGTTTTGGGTTTCAGGTAAATTGAAAATGACTTTCGTTAAAAATGTTTTATGGTTGATACTTCTTTAACATGACTTCAGAGCATCGTAATAAAACATGATTCACATCCAGGTCAAGGTCATGTATTCGCATTTTGACTTCCTTCTTCGGAAGCGTTTCTTGTTCGATCTGATTTAATTTAAATACCGAGTAGCTAAATTAAACTTCAGTTATGTAAAGTTAAATATTGTTGCAACTTGAATGTACCCTTTTGACGCATATCGATGAATGATTTTGAGATAGGGCATCACCTTTTACTTTTAAGTAACGTATTACGTGGCAGAACTAAAGCCGGAGGCACATTTTTAACGAGACAGTCTGAGAGAGTGAGGAGGGCTGCCCCCCCCCCACCCCCCACCGAAAGTATGAATGTCAGTACTGGAACGACTTGCGTTTTCTGGTTATTTGAAGGTTGTTAAAGACAATAATATGGTAGCAGCAAAGCTGTATTTAAAGTTACAACATGTTTCATATTGGTATTAATGACTCAACCCAAGGGCAATTCTTCCACGTCCAGAATAGTTCAACAAATAATATTTCCTAAAGCCCCGGACTCTCCACATAATGCAGAAAACTCCCTATGCGTATGAAATTTTAATTAATACGGTTTGTAAACAGTGAGTTTTTGTTAGTTTTTATGTATTTGAAATCAAGTAATAAATCACATCTACCATAGTGTCTTTTCAAAACCTTTGTTTGCTGTAAATGGACGTTTCTTGTATATTATGTTTTTTCCATGTTTTTTGTTATCACTATGTTGAAAATGTTAACCATTGCAACTGCCTCGGTGTGCCTCAGTGCGGCTACGCGCCTGCATTTAACATGATCAATTTTGCATATTTTAAAGAGTAGGAATGACACCGTGATTAACCAATGAATGCGAAATACACACGTGACTCAACGCCACTCAACGCGACAAAATAGCTGCTTATTGATACCGGCAATAGTTTGGCTAGACGGCCATGGAGTGAATACATTAAATATCCAGGTTTAAACAGTGCGCTTAACATAAGGGATAAGGAAAACGACTCTTAGTGCGTGAGCATTTTATAATACTGTTTTATTCAACACTTACTTTACTGCGTTCAAAATATCGTTGAAACCATGTTTTCATCGTGTTATGAACAAGAAACAACGTAAATATAAAACCCATATTGACAAAGATTCAAGATTCAACTTAGTTATTAAGGAATTTGAACACAAACATGTTCTCATTTCATAAAACATAGTGTATATACATACATAAAATGATAATATGACAATTAGTCCTTGTTATAAAACACGTAACTTACCATATGTATCTTTTGAACGAGATTAAATTAAGCATGTACATTTACATGTAAATCAATAATAATGTGAGTACCGGATGAAATGATCATACGAAGGGAACCCACCATCTTTATTTGGTATGTTTGGAAATCCAATGTGTTACTATATTTGCACAGCTGTGATCAGAGTGCGGTTAATCATTTTACGTAAATAGACATGCGCCCAAACTTGATCTGGGCAGAATTTTAGCAAACGCAAAGGTCAAGCCATCAGTTACCTTTATATGTTTATGATTATGTAACTTTTTCCTTGCACCCTGGTGACCTGTATACGCATGCTCCTCACAAACTGAAAAACGTCTTAATAAAAACATGTTTAGTCATGTAAAAATACGTATACCGTCTTATAACTTGTATCATTTTATTACATCATTTTAATTTGTTTCATAATTATTCGCATATACTTTGATTCGAAACAAACAATAAGTCGGACGTGACGCTGATGAACAGAACAGAAAAATACATTTTATTTAGACGTGTACATTATTACGATAATTATTTCCTTGTTGCTGGTCAGCATAACATACACTATACACATGCAATATAGTGTATCGTTAATATAAAAAATATAACGAACTTAACAATGATATATATTTCTTCACAAGGCGTGTAGAAAAAAATGGCAAAATTAGTTTTTATGGAAAATCGTTAATTTGCTTCACATCTTATAATACATTTTGCAAAGGATTAATGTAGATAAAATATACAACTTTGAAACCTTTTATGTTTTTTTCTTCAAACCAATGCAGACCAACGGCTGTTTAAAATTGAACATTAAATATTTGTCTTTGAACCAAATGAAATTAGTTTGTCGAGCAATCATTACCTGTAATTATTTTTGTAATGTATTGGAGATCAACCCAAGAACTTTAAAAAAATATCAACTCAGTTAGACTTTACAAAAATATCGTTGAACACATTTATACCCCGAGTACACAGTCCCCGAGTATCATATATAGTTTCGACTTCTTTAACGACTTTGCCTCTTCATAGGCAGATGTGTCATCAATTTGAAATGCAGACACACGACTGGTTGAAGGAAACGTGAAAACTGAGATTTGTCCTTGAATGAAATGCAATATGCTTGTGGAGCATTCATTACTAAGTATGTACTTTGTTAGTAATATATTGGACTTTATTACGGTGAATTCCAGTACTTAAGAGGGCACATGTTTCACAAGAACTAACCGATTTAAGTAGTTAGACTCCAAAACAGCATACCACTGGTAATGTGTATCATAATCGTTTAATCGTTTAAAGCTTTTTCTTTAAGACACTGCACAATGGTGTGAATAAAAACCTCTGTCGGGGTTTGTATCATTTTTAAAATTATGTTTCTTTAAATTATATTGATGAAATCATCGTATTCATGTAAAACCAATATGACTTTGGTTTTTATCGGTGCTAAACATCTGTGTTCCGAAAAGACACTCTGAATATGTCTGAGTGTACATCTGGTATGGTCATTGCCTGAGGTTAAGTAGGTTAAGGTTGGTACGCGCATTTAATCCTACTCTGCGTAAGTTAGGTGATTTTAGGTGCAGAATCGTAGAACCTCACTAAAACCTACACACACTATAGTCACATGTATTCGCGTCGATGTGTAGCGATTTTGCAAAACATAAATGACGACCGGTTTCAGTAAATTAATGGACACAAGTACAAATTGTCATAACTTTTTATCATTTCAAGCATGTATTTAACATATTAATGATCAGCAATATAAATTTAACAATATCGCGTACGGCACAATGACAAAAGTTGTACATCGAATACCGTAACAACAACTTTATTTTTTATAGGCACAATGCTATGAACGCTGAACGAGAAAAGCAAAACGTAAAAACATAACAAATAGACACGCATAAAAAAACTAGTATGGAATTAATCATATTGAACTTTTGTTGAAAGAAGAATTCAGTGGAACAGGAAGTCATTTGGGTTTAAAATCGTATGTACATATAGACATCCTAAACATTTATATATAATTAGTAATTAATAATATAAACTAACAAATTTGACAGTCGTTTTAAGTACTAATCAACCGGATACATTTATCACCTGTAAACGATCTATACTGTCGGAGCAGAAGTGCAAAACTCTTTTGAGTACGATGCAGATATTCAAAGATATAATCTTATATATTTCACCATAGAAATTTAAAGGTTTCAATTATGTTTTAAATAGGTTTTTGCATTGCATAAAGTCATCATCATCATCATCATCATCATCATCATCATCATCATCATCATCATTCTTGTCGTAATCGTCATCGTAATCGTCATTGATACCATCATCATCATCAGCAGCAGCAGCAGCAGCATCAGCATCAGCATCATCTCTATCATCATCAGCAGCAGCAGCAGCATTAGCACCATCATCTATCAACATCCAACATCAGTCATGACCCAGATAAAGATATTTAGAGTGTGACTCCATGGACAAAAACTCTTCTACCTTAAGAACATATATCCCTTTATATACCATACTTCCCTATACTTTATTCTTCACCAAATTAGCCAAAGGTGTCTTTCAAGTTTTCTTTAAAATAATATTGAATTAAACGCCTTCCTTATCATTTGTGAAATTGATCTCAGTTACAAAAAGAATAAAAACACATTTACTATTTTTAGGACAATCTATACAGTTTTAACATTTCTTCCCTACTCATCTTTCCTGTTTTAAATTAGTCTTGAAATATAAGAACTTGTTTATGAAATTCACCACTTTTTAACATGCATCTGTAGACGAAATAAATTCAAAGCGTTACGATTGTAAATTTTGATTAAACAAGTAGGTAGAAAAGAATCATGAGCATTCTATTAAATTGATCCAATACCAAGAACCTGTACGTCTGCAATTTTGACAAACTTTTTTGCATTAGATTTATAGTTTTTACATGTTTTGTTTCTATCTGGACATATAATATTTTCCTTTGCATAAGTATGTTTTTCTCGGCTTAGGTAGAAGGATTTCAAAAGAACGCAAAATATCAACGTTGAATAAAATGATTGATTTAATTGGCACTTAAAATGGTTTTCCCGTACAAGACAAAAGTATCGGCGAGATATCCAAACATTGCAAAACAGCATTTGTATTCATGTCGAGAGTTAAGCTTAGTGTAAGACTGCTTTAACGCTTTTCATTCCTATTTTCAGTTACACCCGCCTTGCATGACGTAATCGATTTTTTTATTTGCTGCAGCATAAGCATATGCGAACCATATCAAGTCTCCTCTAACGATTTAAAATGTAAATAATGATACCCTTATTTAAACTAGCTTCAGTTTAAACTCATTATACTTGAAACTGTTTGAGAGCCGAATTGTCAATAAATTGAATAATATTGCTGTTTAAACTATCCCGGATGATACTCAGTTAGATCTACGCTTTCTGGTTGATAGAATATTTGGTAAAATAACCGTTTTATGTTTTCTAAAAATTATCTCATGTAATCAGACACTACGATAGTTTAGCGCAAGACAGTCGTAACTTTGTCGAAAAGAACGATTCAACTATCTGAACTAACTGTTTTGTTAAAAGGAAGTGTTAATAGTTTCATTTGTCAACAGCTTCTTTATTGAGTACGATTTGTATAGTGAAACCTAATTATTTGGAATGATTGCTGCATTGAAAACCACCTGAACCGTGAACAGTAATATCCGACTTTATAATATCAGCTGAAATTTGACAAGGTTACGTTTGATTCAAATGCAAGTTATATCTTTTCACAAGGCATTTAAACAAAAACACATTCAACAATATCTGAACATTCTGACAAGCTTAATTTTATATTGGATTACGCGCACCACTCATCTTACTGTTTAATTTATTAGAGGCTTATATTGTTTATTTTGGGTGTTAGGTAGATCATTGTGTATTTTCTAACTTAATAACAGCTAGTATGTTTTAGATTAGTTTAAGGAGAAAGGGATGTCGGAAAAAATCACTACAAAAATATTCAAGTTTTTATATACTGAAGGACGTATTCAGTTGTTTTATGTCCGCCCGGTTAGCTCAGTCGGTAGAGCGTTGGACTGTTAATCGGACAACCCGGGCTCGATTCCCGGGCGGACCAGGTCACTTCTGTTGTGATTGGTTATGAAATCCTTTCTACGACCATTCGCACTGTACCACTGCCCCTAGCATGTACAGAAGTTGTCAGTTCCTTGCAGAAGTGAAGGCACCTAGTACTGGTTAACCGCCCAGGATATGTGTGCGGTGGTTGAACTGTCACTCTGGGACCCTTCAATGTGCTCACGCCGGACCCGGAGTATAAACTACTAACACCACCACCCAGTTGTTTTATGTGACTTATAGGTTTAATTTTAAAACTCAGCGGCCATCATTAAATTGTATTAGCACCAAATTTATAACTACACTTGAATAAGTTCGCGAGCTGGTATCATGTGGATGCACGTTATTTTATTTTATATGCATAAGTATTGCAACGACAACGCTCTTTGAAACCGCCCCCCACCCCGCGAACGTCATATACAATAATCTGCCTCGACATGCAATGAACAATATTGAATATATAGAGGATATTTGTTTATTTCAGTGTAAGATCGTATTTTATTTCACGAGTGTCATAGAAAATGTAGTTTTTTTATGATCACGAGTGAAATTAAATACGATCTTACACTGAAATAAACAAATTTTCTGTTCTTTTATGCTTATTTTCGGAGTTTTATTTGTTTTTTATTTATTTCTGCATTACCCCCTTTTTGAAAAGGGTGGGCTTTACGCCGCTACCCGTGGGGTGCCCCTCATGCATAAATATAGCTGTCAACTTTTCTACTTTCGGTTTGCTGAGAAATAGTTCTCTGCTATTCATTCTTATAGCTTAATATTCGCTCGTTTTTTATTGCAAAGCTTTATGAACAGTAAAAAATGAAGTTTTATTAGTGCACAAATGTTCCAAAAAATAATGAAAACACTTTTTATTTTAACCAAATTACTACGCCGCTATTCATAGAATGAAAATTTGGAAGGTCAAATGTGTTAGCAAAACAAATGTGGATACTCATTGGATTTTAACTATTCTTCTTAGTTTAAGACTGCAGGTACGTGTGTTTTTATAGTAAGTTAATATTCAGTCATCTTACTGTCAGAGACCAGTCTGTTTCGCTTTAAGATGTTTGTTTTCCAGAAGAGTAAATGCCACGCTAGTTTGTTGACACATTTTGAGATGTGGGTGGGGTAAAAAATATGAATTCTCCAGGAAGCTCATTTTACGTACTACAACGTTTAACAGTTCAAAATACATTTGAACGATGCTATAAAATTTTATTTATGTTCGAACAGTTGTTTTTGTCTGTAATTTGTTTGGAATGAAAGCAAATGTTCGAACATTCAGCTTCAAAGAGTAGTAAAATGTTTAATAAACGGGATAACCGGTAATAAACGGTAAGTTGTTAATTTCCAATTATATATTTATTTAAATTTATAAAATATTTCTTTATTTTTTTTTTAACATTTTTTGACATAATTTACTGAAGTCCAGTGTTCTGTTTTGACCAAGGCAAGTACTTGTAACAACAAAGGATTTTAAAAGTAGTTCTGAAAATTGATATTTTCACTCCTTATTTTGCAGTGAAAATATCAAACTGATATTTTCACTGTTGTTATTTCACTGTTAAAGCCCCATATTTCATCGTAAAGCATGAAAGAAAAAAGTTTAAAAGTGTTTAATGACAGCATACAAAAATGTATAATGTTTTTCATATTCATTTATTTAAAAGATTATCAATATCTATACTCCAAAGTAAGCAAAATTGTATGCATACGGTCTCTTATGGGATTACTGGACTTTGGCGTCCAAAATATTATTCTTATTAAAAATTGTTTATCTGTAAAAGTTACTACTCTCCCTTTAATATTTATATGAAAAACTACAAAAACAAGGTCTGTAGCCAAAAGTTTAAACATTAACCCCGTTTAAAGCTGCACTCTCACAGATTTACCGTTTTTCCAACTTCTTATATATTTTGTCTTGAAATTAGCAATTTTTGCGTAAATATCTGCAAACCTGTAAAAAAAAGACTGATAACAAAACATCAGATCGTAGATTTTCACATTTCCATACGTTAACAACAATTTTATCTTTGAGATTTGAAGGTCATTTGGTCGTTAGTCATATGGTATGTAGTTCGGATCCTCTTTAACCTTTAGATTCTTTCTTTATTTTTGTAGTATATTAAGTTATACATTAAAAAATGATTATGTATAACCAATCACCTAAATGTATTATAAATGTCATTTTTGACTGAACTTAACTTGCACATGCATCATAATATGATTAATAGTAACTTTCGGTGTCAACGCCTTTGTTCTAACAGCAAAACGGGTCACTTGGCGTTTAATCTAGTTTAAGGGCCCAACCTCAGACATATCCCAACATATATCAATTACATGAAAACTACAATATTAAGCCCCCCCCCCCGAAAAAAAAATCTCAATTCATGCCTTTTTAAAGGATTGTTTCTTGTTATTTATGATGTAACGTTTTGTTTTAGAAAACAACAATTCATTGCTTTTTCAAAGATTGTTTTTTTTTGTTGTTCATGATGTCACGTTTTATTTTAGGAAACAGCTAATCACAACTCACTCCTATATCGCCGTATTGAAATCAATACCCTGTTTTAAATCGAAACTTAAAATTCCCTTAAACTAGTAAATGAATTACGCCCATACGACAGAGTGCGTTTGGGCTTAAAGGAACGAAGAAGAAAAAGAAACTCAGGTACATTTAATATTTGTTTGTACATTGTATGATTGATTTTAATTTAGTATGTGCAGCGTTACTTAAACTAACCAAAACAAACATGTCACTGAATTCTTTGCTTCTGGGTCTCAACAAGTATTCTTGTTAAGAGCATTTAAGAACATTTTAACTTATAAGCGTGAACGTCTGAGTTGAAAATTCTATGGTTTGAAAAGGGGTTTCCTTTTTTAAAGCTATTCTTTAATTTCCAAAATTTTCTAAAACCCTTTCTGTCATGTGAAATAAAACTGGTAAATAAATTGTTAAAATTTAAATTTGAATTGAAAAAAAGAAGTGCTCAAGATGAGCTATTGTGACCGGTCTTTGTCCGGCTTCCTTCTGTCAGTCCGTCCGTCTGTCCGTCCGTCCAATTGCTTAAAAAACATCTCCTCTAAAACTACCTGGCCAGATTCAATGAAACTTCACAGGAAACTTACTTGGGTATACCTCTAAAAAAATACAACAAGGGGTCAAGATTGAGTAACAACAACAACAACATCAAGAAAATGGCCAACTTCTTGTTTTGCTTTAAAAAACCCATCTCATCTAAAACTACCAGTCCAAATTCAATTAAACATTACAGAAAGCTTTCTTAGGTGACCCTATACAAAAATTCAACAAGGAGTATTGATTGATCAACAACAACAACAACAACAACAAAATGACCGACTTCCTGTTTTGCTTTAAAAAACATCTTCTATGAAACTACCACTCCAAATTCACTGAAACTTTACATGAAGATTCCTTGGGTGACCCTTTACAAAATCCAACAAGGAGTCACGATTGATCAACAACAACAACAACAGCGACAACAACAAAATGGCTAACTTCCTCTTTCGCTTTAAAAAACCCATCTCCTCTGAAACTACCACTCCATATTCAAAGAAACATTACAGGAAGCTTCAACAACAAAATGACCAACTTTCTGTTTTGCTTTAAAAAATATCGCCTCTTAAAGTTCTTGTCCAAATTAAATGAAACTTTACAGAAAGTTTAATTGCATGACCCACTTCAAAAATACAACAAGGCATTGAGATTGATCAACAACAAGAACAAAAAAATGGCCGACTTCCTGTTTTGCTTTAAAACAATATCTGAAACTAACCGGCCAAATTAAATGAAACTTTACAGGTAGCTTCATTGCATGACCCTTTACAAATATAAAACAAGGCATCGTCATTGGTAAATATATGTTTAAATTGCAACATTTTTATTATTGCTTTATCACAGAGTTGTGGCCCTTTGCTTAGGTGAGTGTTTTAGGGCCATCATGGCCCTCTTGTTATATTGTGCGACGTCTTTTAACCACAGGTATACGATGATATAAGTAACGGGTTGTATGTTTTGGATCAACATCTTCAACAAGTAAATAATCAGCTTATTAACAGAAGATATCACTATTTAAATCAGTGTTTAATACTTTTTTGAAATGTATATATAAGAAAAGATTGGCCATTCTATCCAGGACATAATATACTTTACGACTCCTTGAATATTCATAGTTAAGCCTCTACCTTGGGAGGAGGACAAAGAAATCGTTTGTGTCAAATTACTGTTTTGCGTCATACCGTGAGATCAGCTCTATTCAAAACGTTGGCCTGTTTTCAATTATGTTCAAGCCAATAACGACATATGTTGAATGGAGTATTTGTAAACAGAATAAGATCTTTAAAGACACTCTTATTAAAAATCAATACATACACCTGTATAACAAACATCAATTTTGACTGATAAATCTTTAACTGCTAACTAAATAATGCATTTATGAAACAAACTAATTACTTATAAGAAGATTGTAGCAGTGTACTCAATAGCAGAAATATTAAATAATTGGTAAATCATAAAATATTTAATGTGATCTACTTAAGTCTCATAAGGTAAAAATTCTGTGTTTTATGCAAATTTCTTTCAAATTAAACTCGTTTTTATTCATCTGAACCATTGTTTTCGACAATTATTTATCTTTTTTGGAATATTGAAACAATATTATTAAACGTGGTAAATCTTATTTGGGAGTACAAGTGCATCTTTAACATTATATTAAACACTGACTGAATGCTATACATATAACATTTTAGGTATCAATTTAAGCCCGAGGTTTCACAAGGCGGTCAAAATAAAAGTTGTTTATCAAGGTCGCGAATAAAACAAAGTGAACAGTTATATATCTCAACCTTGTTTTACTGGTACAATGTGAAGTTTAAACATATAATACAAGTTTGTTTAATGCATGCCTTTACAGCTGCACACCCGTTTCTTATTAGCATTATCATGCTATTGTGTGTCTCTCTTTCTGTGACTATCATACATTATTTCATTAAGTGGTCTACTACGGATTAAAAAGATAATAAGACAGAAAATACATATAACGTTTAGAAATGTTTAAGAAAATACCAGCTTTTGGCGTGCAGATTTGAGGACGCTCATTAAAGTGTTGGTAAGTTTAATGAATTGCAAAAACATGCTTTGGATTTAAAAATAAGATGGACTTAACATTAAATGTTTATGTAATGATGGAGCTTACTTATCCCTCGCCGATATGTGGATGGGATATAGTAAGGGAATGATAATTTATGCGTGCGTGTGTGTGTTTGTGTGTGTGTGTGTGTGTGTGTGTGCATGTGCATGTGTGTGTGTTTGCGTCTATGCGTGTGTGTGTAGTCGGGATATCTAGTGCAGTGCAATGGAACCATAACTCTGTGTGCAGAGGTTTGTTTAGTTACTGCCCTTTGTTCATTTTCGTACTTATGTTTGGCATGGATATAATTTAAAAGGTCTTTATAATATTGATTTTATATACGGATAGATCACTTCACGTAGAAGTGCCGTTTAAAGAAACATAATTTGGGTGCAGTATTTTTAGAATTCATTGAGAAAGATTGCAGTGCACAGAAACCATAACTCTGGGTGCAGTATGATTTGGAGTTATTGCCAATTAAATAAAAATTATACTAATTTTGGTCGGCAAAATTGGTTAAACGAATATTAGGTTTTGACTTACATCCTTAATACACGCAAAGATCTGATAAAGAAGAGTTAAAGTGCACAAGAATCATAACTCTGGATCATTTTTTAAATTTTCATTCTCATTTTTTTTCCAGAGCATAATTTGAGACTTTGAGATATTGACTTGCACTTCATATTTTAACTAATTATAGTACTGATATGTATTGTACCTGTGCCGTAGGAATATTTATGGTTAAACATGAGTATAGCTTATTTCATAGGTGGTATATATTGTACCTGTGCATGGCTTATATGTATGGTTTAACAAGAGTATATCTTATCTTATTACTGGTATATGCTTTTTTCTATAACTGGCTGATATGTATGGTATACCATGAGTAAAGCTATTTATATAATTGGTATATGTTGACCCTGTGCCGGGCTGATATGTATGGTTTAACATGAGTATAGCTTATTCTATAACTGGTATATGATTGATGGTTAATATGTAGGGTTAAACGAGAGAATGACTAGCTATATTATTAGCATATATTGTATTTGTACCTGGCTAAAATGTTTGCTGTAATATGAATATGACTGATAAAAGTGTTTGTATCAATAAATCTTAACGGTTTAACGTAAGAATGACTTAGTATAGAAGTAGTATCTATTGCACCTGTGCTGTGCTGATATGTGTTGTATAACGTGAGAATGACTCAATATTGAAGTGGTATATATCGTATCTGTGCCGGGCTAATATGTATAGTTTGACGTCAGAATTACAATATATAGTACTGGTATATATTGTAACTTTTCCGGGCTAATATATGCGGTTTATCAATGGAATGACTAACTATAGTTCTGGTATATTTTGTATCCGAACCGGGCTGATATGTGTGGATTAAGGAGAGAATGACTGATTATAGTACTGGTATATATTGTATCTGTGCCGGGCTGATATGTGTGGTTTAAGGAGAGAATGCCTGATTATATATAATACTGGTATATATTGTATCTGTTCCGGGCTGATCTGTGTGGTTTAAGGAGAGAATGCCTGATTATATATAGTACTGGTATATATTGTATCTGTGCCGGGCTGATATGTGTGGATTAAGGAGAGAATGACTGATTATAGTACTGTTATATATTGTATCTGTGCCGGCCTGATATATGTGATTTAAGGAGAGAATGCCTGATTATATATAGTACTGGTATATATTGTATCTGTGCCGGGCTGATATGTGTGGATTAAGGAGAGAATGACTGATTATAGTACTGGTATATATTGTATCTGTGCCGGCCTGATATATGTAATTTAAGGAGAGAATGCCTGATTATATAAAGCACTGGTATATATTGTATCTGTGCCGGGCTGATACGTGTGGTTTAAGGAGAGAATGACTGATTATAGTACTGGTATATATTATATCTGTGCCGGGCTGATATATGTGGTTTAAGGAGAGAATGACTGATTATAGTACTGGTATATATTGTATCTGTGCCGGACTGAAATGTGTGGTTCAAGATGAAAATGACTAATTATAGTACTGGTATATATTGAACCTGTGCCGGGCTGATATATGTGGTAAAAAAAGAGAATGACTGATTATACTACTGGTATATAGTGTATCTGTTTTGGGCAGATATGGTTTAATGTTAGTTTGAATATAGTGCCGGGTTGAAATATGTGATGTAACGTACTTCTGATTGAACTTATCGATGTTAAGCACCACTTTTTAGACATTGAAATGGTTTAGAACTTTGGTTTTGAACCTTGTAATTGAGGATAACATCTGTGTTCTTCCATTTAACGATTAATATGCGAGTTAAATTTGTGCATAGTATTTTTTTAATAAACTCTAATCACCAGCTATTGTTGAATACAGTTAAATATCACCAGTAACTGGAGTAATCAGTGGAGTTGAATATCAGCCGTTATTCAGGATATCATCAGGGCCGTTTATTATCTACAGTCATTGACGATTTTATCAGTGTGCTTTTATATCCAAATCTGGTTGTGGAGCATCATTGAAGTTTAATATGACCAGTTATTGGGGGATAATATCAGTACAGTTAACTTTCACAAGATATACGGGATAACGTAAGTGTAGATTAATTATACGAGATATCTGAGATAATGTCACAGCAGTAAACTTTTACCAGTTATACGGGATAAAATCAGTTTAGTTTAATTATACGAGATATCTGAGATAATGTCAGTGCAGTTAACTATCACCAGTTTATCGTGATAACATCAGTGTAGTTTAATAATGCCAGATATCTGAGATAATGTCAGTGCAGTTAGCTATCACCAGTTTATCGTGTTAACATCAAGATTATTGCCTACAATAACAAAGGAGCCGCTTAGAGGCCAAATCCAACCATGAAATAGAAGCAGCCATAGCCATGCAGCATGTTCTGCAATCATTCAAATAACACACAATTGCACATTGTGCTCATTGTTACAAACCATCAAATAAAACTTCAGCTATGTGAAATTACAGTTAGCTATTGAAATATTACCCATTCTACACATATGCAATTTTAGCTACAAGGACAATTTGTTCGTACTTGATTGACCTCGAAGAATGTTATACAAGATATTCCCTATAAGCATCGTGCGAAGCCGTTGAACTGTATAATTATTACATAGCAGTAATAAGCGCTCTAAAAATTATATTTGGGGTCTAATACACTTAAGCTTTCAATTAACATTCATAGCTTGTGAGCATTCTTTGTAGTATGGAAGCAATGACATATTGCTTCAATAAGCGTTATTGTTAGGACCTAATGAATGGCTACCAATAAGCGTTGATTTTTTAGACCAATGTCCCATCGCTACCAATGAGCGTGTTGTTTTGGACCAGTGTCCAAGCGCTACCAAGGAACATGTTGTTTCGGACCAATGTCCAGTCACGAACAAGGATCGTATTTGTGAGCAAATAATAAGTGATATTCACAAACAATCTGTCAAATTGATGTTGCAAGTAGTAGCCCGTGGTTAATGCAGGATATAAAAGCAATAAATACAGTTTGGAATAATTTGTTGCGATGTGTTTTAACTTATAATTATATAATCATCATCCACAAACGTTTTATGATCAGCAATAAAACTTTAGCAATATCGCCTACGGCTAAATGACAATAGTTTTATATCGGATACCTTAACAACAATTTTATCTTCAGAGGCATTGTATTGTTGTTAAGGTACCCGAAAGCGTTACGATTGTTTGTGAATTTTGATTGAGTAGGTAGTAATATAAAAGAATCATGAACCATCCATTAAATTAATTAATCCTATGCAAAGAACCTGTAAGTCTGCAATTTTGACCAAAATATTTACATTTGATCGATAGCTTTTTCATGTTGTTTTTTGACAGATAATATTTTTCTGTGGCATAAGTATGTTTTTCTCACCTAATAGGTAGGATTTCAAAAGAACGCAAAATATTAACTTTGAATAAAATGATTGATTTTATTGACACATACACTAGGTTGGATCTCTTCCATGTATGATAGTTTGTTGTTGAGCAAGTTAAGTGTATCATGTGCAAAGTCCCTAAACCTTGATAGTTTACGAAATGAGCGCGAGACGGGTAGCGGGTGGGATATGTTTTGGGTGGGGCGGGGGCGAAAACATTTACTTTGAAATCGATGGTTGTCTAGTTGCAATTGGTGTTAATTTTCAAGTAATTATATTAATAGATGTTCATGGTATAAATTAGAATAACTTGTATCATCGACATTCGTAACTGTATTAAAATATAGACAGTTGATGGGTCAAATATCAGTTAAAATGACGATTGCGTCACAAATATGGATCTCATTTGAAAAATATGGTACGAATACTGTAATTAAATTAAAATGGGATCTGCTGTATTGAATTAATCATTTAAAAGGAGAACTTCCTGGTTTCGCGGATGTGTTATGTACAGTTCAATCATCATGAACATTATCTTTCGACAACGTAAAAACGCAACGTCGTGAACGTCGAAAGATACACTTACATAGCTGTATTTAAATTAGTATTAATTTAGTGTTTGTAAATTACGAATTATTTCATGGATAATTGTGAAGATATATGCTAAGTCGACTATTGTTCACAACTTATATTCTGTCCTGACTCATTGTATAGAACAGAAGATCATGTTGAAGTGTTATATTGTTAAAGGCGCTTATTCACAAAACGTATATATCAAGGCATTAACTGACTTATAATCGTCATTCATTCCACAGGTCCTCATCTGTAACGGAATCGAACACAAAAAACATATAGGACTAAGTTGTTATCAGTACGCGATTTAATTGTGTCAATATTCTAACAGAACAGACCATTTGAAGGTCATTTGGTCGTTAGTCCTATTGGATATAGTTTGGATCCTCTTCAATCTTGAGATTCTCTCTTAATTTTTGTAGTTTATAAATATATACATAATAAATGTTGGTTATTTATACACAATCAACTAAACATAATATAAACAGAAGGTACGGATTTTCTTATGTTAATGCTTAAGGAGTTGATACAGATATAATTTATATTCTCAGAGAATGAAGGATTTAAGAATTCAGAAACTGATGCATACACAACCCAGCAGTTTGGGCTTGACGTAGACTTGGTTGGAAATTGCAAACTTAACAATAATTATAAGTACATTCCTAGCAACAGCTTAAAAGGTATGTCATTTTCGAAAACGATTTTCGTAATAATACTTAGTAAACTACAGAGTCAACCACTGCAGTCACATATTGAAACGAAGAACCTGTTTAGAAGGACATGTTTGCGGCATATCCAACGTTATTTGGTCAGAATATTATTCTATGTAAGACTCCACATATATCAATATATGTTTAATAATTACTACCGGTGTCACCGCATTTGTTCTGACAGCAAATCGGATCACTTGGCTTTTAAACTAGTTTACAGGCCCAACCTCACACATATCCCAACATTTATTAATTAAATCAAAACTTGAATAATAAGCTGTTAAATTGCCTAAATCTTTTGACTTTTCGAAGTCTTTGATTTGTTCTATATGATGTCACATTTGAGAAAACACGTAAAGACAACTTTTTCCTTTGACACGGTTTTGACATCTACAGCTTCTTTTAAATAGAAAATTGAAATTACCCAAACATACTGAACTGCGCACTTTCAGTGCGCTTTTGGACTACACAGAAGTAAGGACAACAAGATACACAGGTACAATTTATAATTTGTTTGTACATTGTAGGATTGCTTTTTGTGAAGTTTATGCAACGTTCCTATGGCAAGCCGAAAACTAACCTGATATTGAATTCTTCGCGTCTGAAATTTAACAAGCAGACTTGCAAGACTCATTTTAAGAAAATGTTAACTTTTTAGCGTTTGAATTGAAATATATATTGAAAAGGTCATGCTTTAAAAGGTTTTTTTTTCTCTTTATTGGAAATAAGCGTTTACGAAATTCACAAATGTATTTTGCAAGTTAAGCATTTGGAATTATGTGTAACTTATAGTATCCGTTTATAAACTTAAGCTCGTAAGTCCATTTTACGCCTTTTAACCAGCTCTTCGTCCAATCGACCGACGTTTAAAAACTGGTGTATTTTTTAATAAATGTTCGCAAATGTAGGATCACAAGAATGGAACATTTTTTTTAAAAAAAAGGTATTTTATCCGCAAACGTCCCTGAATTTTTAGTGTAACTATCAAGTATTTGGTGTAACTTTTGAAAATACTACACTTGCATTTAAAGATCTGTGAGGGCTTGAGAAAGATATGAATTGCTGATTTAAACATCGTTGTGTATACTATGGTATATGTGTTCTTTTCTACGATGATACTGACATTGAAACATGACTTGGGCAATCGTTGGACAGTGATTGCCCTCAAGTTCTAGATCTAGGTAACAGCACTATAAACTGTGTCATTGACATTTATTTTGTGTCTCTGGCACTAAACCCATAGGGAAGAATTAACCGTCTATGATATCCTACCATTTACGATTCATGCTCCTAAGTCAAACGCTTTTTAGCTGGATTTAGCTGTTTTTAAAGTCCAAGTTTACCGATGCAGCTGTGTCCTTATTGCCGGCGTTGACAAAATAGTCGACATCATTGTTCAATATCTCTGCCTCCTATTTTACTTCAGCGCTCTTGTTATATACGTTTACCATTATCATGACGTATTATAGGGTTAATACACCTTTTTGAGGTCGTTTCCATCTGCAAACGCCCGAAAAATGGTTTTCAAACCAAGTGCGTAACACGAGGGTTGTAAACTATTTTAAGGGCCTATGCAGTTGGTAACGACCGAAAAAAGGTGTATTATCGCTATTATTGCATATAGATACACACCATGAGAAACGTTTGTATATAAAAAGGCTGTTAAATGTCTCGAAAATGCAAAATAAGTTAGTTCAAAATAGCCTCCATAACAGGACTTATGTGACGTCATGAGTGATGTCATTGAAAAAGTTCTACATAAAGCTCGATTCGGGCCGCAACATAACTCGGCGGTTGCATTTTTGTTTCGACGCCATTTTTTGTAGTGTTCATATGTTTTGAAAGTGTTGTTTTTTTCGGAAATTGACTGGATTAATAGGATTATTTACACACAATACCTATTGGGAAATCGATTAATTACCGATATAGTCCTACTTTAACCATTATTTGTATTTTAAGCCTGAAAATTTTGTAAACATGTTCTTGATAAAATGTACAGCATCTTCAGCATCAGAGAAAAAAATATACGTGAAATTCCTTTGTTCATTGCAAACGACGTAATGGAATCATGACCACATTAGTCGTTTGTTCTAAATAAAATTGACATAAATAACTAAATTCGGAGGAGTTGAACGGTTTAAACTGAATTTAGTGCTTTTAAAACAAACAAATAGCCAAAACAACTGCAGAAAGTACTATCTAGTAAACACACATCAGCTTGCCTGGAAAAGACAGCTCAGAAGAAATTATATATGTTAGATGCGGTTTATTTTATTTGTTGATATTTGTATACAGCTATATATGCAGAAATTTGTTATTGTGCAAAAGTTGACATCGTTGACCCACTTTCGTTCAGAAACCAGGTCGCTCAGCTGCCATTGTTATGATGCGGGCCCTTATAGCGCTTATGTGAAACAAAAAGCCGGGCATTAACGGCACGTGATATTACTGAATTATGCACGTTTTCTACCTATAACGCTCGGGGTTTTGCGTTTTTACACACCACGATAATGGACCGAAAACACACATTTTACGCAATAATACGTATTTGGCCTTGAAAACCAAGCGGCTTAACGATAACCCGAGAGACCGTCGACAAATTATTTGATCGACAATACAAATTATTGGTTTGCGTTTTCTTTTCAAAAGTCAATAATGATAATGATAATGATGATAGTGTTGCTGCTGCTGCTACTGCTGCTGCTTATGATGATGATGATGATTATAATGATGATGATGATGATGATGATGATGATGATGATGATGATGATGATGATGATGATGATGATGATGATGATGATGATCTCATGATTACCGCTTTCAGAACTTGGTGGAAATTCATTATTATTTTCGTATTCTTTTTATTTCAGGCGAATATTTTAAGACATGGAGTTTCCTTCAAAAAGGCAAGTGCACGGTAAGTAACTCTATTTGCGTGTGGAACCTTAAGCAATTTTGCTAACAATGATCATGGCTTAAGACACCAACATTAGTTTGATCATTGCTGATATGTTATTATTTTCCATTAGCTCTTCACAAATATGTTCATAAACAAAAGGAAAAGTTGTGGACTTTTTTAAACTCAAGCATCGGTTAAAAAACTTAAATATATCCAATAACTGGTTTCCAAATCACATGAAAAATGTTGTTCTTTAACAAGGAAAGTGTTGTTATTTAACAAAAAAAAATGTTGTTCTTTAACAATGGTTCAATAAAACACACCTGATCCAATTACTTAAAGATATAAGTTGTCTATTGTGATATTAATTGGAAGAATGATTTCAATTTAAACGTTTTGTATAATGACTTAAGATACACATATTTGGATAAGTATTACAAGAAAAGACCAAATGCACCAAAGTTTTTGAACGAATGCATTCCGATAATGTTAAAGTGAAAATAAGTAATGTATTTTCAAGTCATAGATTTGGGGAGAGAGAGAGAGAGAGAGAGAGAGAGAGAGAGAGAGAGAGAGAGAGAAAGATCTAATGTATATGAGTTATCCTCTCTCCTATTGGATGTATGGGTATTTTCAATTCAGAACAAATTACGGATATTATTTGAAAACATTTTATAGACTAAGTGGCGAAATGCACTGATACTGCTATTGAACTACAATTACATTAAAAACTACTTCGGAATTCTGCAACATACGAGAATAGGCTAAATTGTCTGGACAACTAGCTGCACGCACCCGTAATTCGAATTTGCTTTAAGGCTTACAAATGGTCCTAAACCATTTTTCATACACTGAGTTTGTTTAAAGAATGATTATATGGTTAAGCCTAGTACACTTAATTATGGTGCTGAAATATTCGGTACGGGAATACCTTATACTAGTAGTTTGGATCAAGTTCAAATTCAATATGAACTATGAAAAAGACTGTGTTGCATGGGGGAGTAAGGGTGGTTTTCTTTCTGTATCGATCATCATGTAAAATGCATCAGTTATTGGTGAAAACTTCTATATATGTCTTATGAACGTTTTCCAAGAACTTTTTATTTAACTCCTAAACTAAATTATGATTTTGGAAGTAAAAATGAGTTAAATCAATAATTTATTATGCAAGTCTGGTGTTAGCTTTGTTTGGCTTAGTGAGGAAGTTTGTGCTATTTTGATATCACGTAAACAAAGATTAGTTGATTTTCAATGAAAACTTGTTGAAAATATGTGAGTCTCGACACGATGCAGCACATATAAGCATTTTAAAAATTTGTATAACCCAGAAGTAGTATTAACGTATTGAGTATATTTTTTACCATATCCTTTCAGAGTTCGATGTTCTAGCCATAAATTGGTAATTAAAACTGGTAGAGAGAAAGCAGAGTGTGAAGATATTGCTTTTAAATTAAATTTGATGCTAGCGTATGGAATATGAATTTCATGTATTATTTAAAAGTATCAAAATCAGACAAAAAATATAATTCTATATCTATTCGTGGTACACAGGTAGGTAACATTACCAAAATTTTACTTAGTAAATGCAAAGTCTAAAATATGACAAAATACGAAAATATAGCATTTACTGTAAATATAATAATAAATCAGAACAATTAAGAATAATTACTGTCGATAAGAAGACACAACTGTAATGAATTGGTTTTTAATTGGTTCTGTTGCTTTATGCATTACCTTTACAAATGAGAATTTGGCATGACTTGAATGTTTGTTTTTCTATTCTTTGTTTTTGGTGTCGACCTAATGGATTGAACGGCGTTTGTGTTTAAACGTTCAACTACTCCACCTGTTTCTGCAGTTTTCCATATATATAGGGATAAGGAAAGAAACCGACCAATCAACAATTTATTCGGTCATTTATGAATATTTTATGAAATATGTTTAAATTAGAACAACAATGACTCTACAAAATAATTGTTTGTGAACCGATACGAAGTTTTTTTAACAATTTAACAGAATGTCAAATACAAGTGAAAGTTATTATTCTACGGCATCGTGGTTTTGATAAACACCTTGCTTAATAGGTTCAATGACTGCATCGTATCTTTGAAAAGTGTTTGCATTAGGTACACTGAATTGGGATCTATTATCATTAAAGTACTTAGGGTTTACCTATCAGCTTATTATTATTTGTTTTATTATTAAGTTTCCTCAAGTTAATGCATACTTTGATAAGATTTACATATTACGTGTTTTTCTTTGTGCTGGATTGTTAGGACAAAAGTGAGGTTGTGCACACCAACTGGTTTAAACCAACAGTGAATTTACATTTTACTGACCGTTCCAAGGCGGTACCTAACAATCCTTGATAAACATACCTATTTCATATAGTATATATGTACTGTGCTGTTGTGGAGTTTTGTGCTGTTATTCCATGGTTCTTGCTTGTGATGTTCTATGTGTTGGCGTTTACCCTGTGCCATTAAAAGAGATTTATGGTTAAACCTTTGGCTAATGAGCTTGTTTCTGTTGTTTTTCACGTAAATATTAAACTATCAGATGTCTGTAATTGTTTAAGATATCAGATACCCTTCAGCAGTTGCAAATAGAAAATGATAAGTAACAGTGAAACTGCCTAGTAGAAAATGAAGTCGTAAAAATAAACGTTTTCGTCACTCAAAAAATCTCCGCAGCGATGACCTTTTCTAAGATAAATAGCGCGCAAAAAGTACTATGTCTTTGGCGTCTTTTTAGGGACAACAGGTTACTGCAAACCTACTTTTCATACACATAACCATCAAACATTGTCAGTAGAAATATTTAAGGAATGAATTGCGGGGTTGATATCATTATCGGGGTATGAACGCAATTGGGTTGGTCAATGTGTTTGGAGTCCGAAGGACCAGCCCAATTACGTTAATATCGCCGATAATGACATCAATCCCGCAATTCATTACTTATATTTACATCAAAAGTGCATTATTTCATTCTAGAATTGCTAAAACAATACTTCATTTCATTTAAGAAAACTTTTCAGTAATCCTTTCTTACCCATTCTCTAAAAGGAATGACCCAACTGTAACCGGATACTCTTTTTTTCAAATGACGTCACAATAACGCTGTAAAAGATTAACCACTTGAAATCACTTTTAAACCTTAAATAGAATACATTTAAGATATGATAAATTAACACTTTCTAAAAAATTGATTTATATTTACGGGACCTGCTAGCACAATACAAACAATAACAATATCAACAGTGTTCATGTATATTGAAATCCGATAAATAGCGATACGAACTTATCCGAAGATGTTGCGTTCATAGATTGAATAACGCAATTGCCGAAAGGCAGTTCATTTATGGAATGGAAGTTGAGGTGTAAATAAACTTTTATAACTCACGAAAAACGGAAAAAGTTTGATATCGCATCCATGTTTTTTCAACAAATGTTACAACGTTATGTTTTATTATTTAAACAAAAGCTAATCTTGACCTATATTTGACATGAATGATACAATGAAAATTACAAGAAGAAGCCTAGAAGTCGAAAAGTAAAATAAAATAACAACGAAACTTGTTTCAGGGCAAAAAGCCAAGGGCTCAAACAATCAACTAGATATAGTTACATATAAACACCTCATTCACAAAAACACTTCAAACTGAGAACAAAATCATCGAAATGGCTTTACCGATACTTGAATGCATTACCGCCTAGGAACGGTCACTGAAGATAAACAGTATTTCAAATTTCAAATATATAAGTTAAACAAGCGTTATTTTACATTATATCAATTGACCTACATTTGTTAGTTAATATTCCATATTCAAACTTTTCTTGAAATGTTGGTACATAGTGTAGCTGCTAAACTTGTTGTAAAAACATATTGAAGACAGAGGACACACAACAAGCACAAAAATGTATAATCTCGATAGACTAATATTCCAGTAAACTGATTTAATTGCGAAACATAATATTGTTCATATATATGTGCTTGTATCAACAGATCGGATAGAGAGCAAACTTGCGAATTGGAAGCGCAAACGTCAAAACACCATCGACATTTTGCAAGGATGTGCCCAAAAAATTGGTAAATGTGACGTGGAAAAAGCTGATAAGGATGGATTATCATCTGCAATGTCACTTACAAGCAGTAAGATAGTTTTCCTTAAATATCAATGTTGTATTGTTTATATTGCTTATGATTTTATGACAGTTTGAACACTTTCAAATTTTATAAATGTACCCAATATATGTCAATAATCGCATTTTTGTTTAAAACAATGAGCAGTCCTATCCTATATCGTGACGGCAAGTCTACCATAAAACGTTTTATTTGCGTAACATTTATTCTTCGGAACATTGTTTGCATGATTTATTTCCAATAAATATTAGCACGAAATGTATATTGCATTAAAAAATGAGATAATGCAAAACTATTATGCAATTTAGTATATGAACGCAAGCACAGAATAAGAATGAAGCAACATACCTAAATGCTTTACATTAATAAAGTTCTCAAGTTTGCATATCACTACGCCTACGTCGCAAAAAGAGCTTTAATTATGCTAGTAAATAGTTTATGTCGATATGCATAACAGCAACCGTACACTACATAACAATGCCCCATTTCAGTATCCAAGTAGCCAAAATTATATACGGGGATGTCCCTCCCATCAATTTATCACATTTGGTGATACGTCTATACTACCATGTGTGTATATATGGTGTTAATAATTGAATACAACGTATAACTTCGGTATTTTGTTAATTTTGTCTATTAACAGGTATCTTTGGTCTTGCTGGAGTTTTGCTGGCACCAGTTACTGGGGGTGGATCTTTTTTATTATCGCTTGCAGCTTCCGGATATGGGGTCGCATCTATTGCGCAAAGCTATGTTTCAGAAAAGGATTTCAAGGTGTTAGTCGAAAAAGAGC
Organism: Mya arenaria; assembly: GCF_026914265.1. NCBI lineage: Eukaryota > Metazoa > Mollusca > Bivalvia > Myida > Myidae > Mya > Mya arenaria. The sequence continues at coordinate 42,847,483 of NC_069137.1, read as the reverse complement.
TTGAAATTGCCAACAAAGCCATTGAGGAAGACTGTAGAGAAACTGGACATTTGCTAGACATTGTTCAACCCCTGCTCAATATCATTGATGTCCTCCCAATACAAAGAATGGAACAAATTCTACAAACCGTTTTCAAAGTTTCAATTTCGGAATTCGTGTCGCGCATAGACATTTTGCAATCTCCGTATATTGCCGTACCTAAGACTGTTTTAACTCTAGTCGGTACATGGCATGCTTGCGCAACTTCATCAAATGTCGTTCGTAAGATATCGACACAGACATTGGTAACAAAATCAAGCACCGCTGTCATAAGCAAAAGTGGAACGGCTATAGTATCAAAGAAATCGTTCAAATTCGCTCAGAAGCAAACGGTTGTTGTAAGTAAAGGGATAAGCAAATTCGGAGTAGCTTGTAATCTGATTACAGTTCCTCTAGATGTTTATGGCATTGTCGAGGCGTCTAACCGTGGTAAGTCAGAACTAGAATATGAGCTTAGGAAAACAGCTAAACATCTCCAAAACGAGGTCACGTCAATTGAGGATATTATTTCACGTACTCCCGATATTTACGAGAAATTAGAGGAATTAAAAACAGCATATTTCAAGTCTCTTCAATCTGATGAGCGATTCTTTGCGCGCAAACATGACTTTGAAGAGCACCTAAATGATTTTGCGAGAAACACCCAATATGTCTACAAATAACGTAGAACACATACAAAACGGAAAACATGCAAATACATCGATGTACCCGATTCAAAATATATTTAAAAGTATGCTGTTGTCTCCCGTTTGAAAACAAAACTCTATCAGAAACATGTACAAAAGTGTTCCTAAAAGGACAATTTAAATGTCGTGTATAACATCTAAATTCGACGGAACCATACTTCTTTTAAGAAACGTCTGATGCACCCTCAAGTGTAATTTAAAATTGTGAAAAAGCCTCCCATTTTCATTTATTCGAAGCTTACTTGATCATTCATTTGCATAATAAATGTTCATTATAAACATTTGAATTGACCAGCAATACAAATTTACAGAAAAGTGCAGAGACGAAACCTCCTCTTTATGGGCAAACAATATCATTTCAGTTTTGTTTAATCATCATGTGTGTTCGAATGACAAATATCATTTCCAACAACTAGTTAAGGATAACATTTTACGGGTGATTAAGAAACGACATATAAGTATGTCTAGCTGTTTGTCCCTATTTTCCTGGTTGCCATAACAGCATTGTTCATAATTAAAAAAGACCAACCGTTGCACTATACATAATTCATTTGCGTGTATCGTTTTCTTTCCAATCAATTTCCTAAAAAATGTTAAATCATGCTGTTGCGTTATTTCAGATAAAAGTATGTTTTATCATTATAAATGCGTAATTATTTAACATGGGAGTACTACTGACACTATATCGCCATATGCATATCCATCCATTTGGTCATGACATTTGAGCATGCACTCTTTATGTCTTTACTATTTTGAGAATTGTATTTTGAAGGAATTACAAATTAAATAAAAAATAACAAATAGCAAGGTTCGTTGATTACTGGAAAATGTTGGCTCGTGAAATGTTTGTTCAACGGTGTAATTGAATTTTGAATTACTTAAGTATAATCTACCCTCGAGATACTTTATGCTGATCAATATCGATGTTTTTTTTTGATTCAATAGTTATTTTTTAATATTATATTTATTGTTTAAAGGTTTGCAAATGCAATGTCTTGTGTGTTATTTTTATTTTTATTGTAGTGTAGTAATGTTAACCTATCTTTTTTGCTATACTAATATTTGGTATAAATATGTGTATGTATTGTGCACTGGAATGACAATTATGAATATGTTTTTATTCAAAATTTGTGGAAAGGTAATTCAACCATCATAAATACAAAAAATGCCCTCACGTAAAATCTAATTATAACGTTACAATATGTTAAGCTGTAAAGAGCTTTTCATAAATGCATCACGACATCTAAACATCTTAAGTAGACTAATTCATCTAAGTATCCTGGCCCCAATTTCTCGAAACTTTTTAAGCTTATTTCAATAAGCCAAAATACATACTGAAAATGGATTTTGTTAAATGAAAAATGGTTTATTCTGATAAACAGATACAGATTATTCTTACATAATTTCTGAAAATTCTTGAAGTAAATATAACACATTTTATAGAACAACAATAATAGTGAGATTAGCTTAATCCTATTATAAGGGACTTAAGACGTTTCGAGAAATTGGGGCCTGGTGATGGGTGGCTTACCTTAAGGTTATATATTTATGAGGTTTTTTTTAATGCGTCGATGCTATATGAACGCAAAAGGGCACGCGAGCGATTTCCATGAAGGCATCCCTTCTTTGCTCACTTGACCTTCTACATTCATACAATATGAAGGTTAAGATTTATCTATACAAAGAACTTGGAAAATGTAAATATGGAGATTTGTGTGTACCAAAAAGTGATATTTACTTGTTCAAACAATGAAATAAGTGAATTAGTAAATATTTGATATTTTTTGATGTTTTGATATTTGAATGTTTGTAATAATTGATTGTTTCAATGTGAGATTGCAATATAACAACAACCAAATGTTATACTTTTCACTAAAGCACTCCTGAAAATACCGTATGTTTCATACTCGGTAAAAAATGCGATTTAACACTGTAACAAACAATTATCGTGTTTGTGTATAGTTACACTGCAGTGGTATCACTTTATTATTGTTTGTACATAAGTTTTGGTCCACATCATAAATATTTTTCAAATTATCTAATTTGTTAATCGCGTTATTACTTGTACAATTTTATTTTGAGAAAAAAATATGAACACCGGATTCTTTTAACACATCAAGTGCAGCCCACTAAACGCTTTTTACATTTTACAAATTAAATGACGCATATGGTGATAATATTGTTTATGTAATATAGTGTTAAAATTCGTGATGCTATTGTAATTTATATAATTATATATTATATGCTCTGTCAAAAGATGATTTATAGGGATTAATGTTTTACATACGCGCTTAAAGGACCGCATCGTAACAATGCATAAGTTTGTTATTTTAAATTCACCTCAACCCTACTGATGTCAATTCTGAAATTATCAACTATGTGTACTGTAACACTGCAATCGTTAATTTGTATTGTTTGTATATAATTTTTTGAAAACACCATGTAAGTTTTGCATACATTTTTATATAGTTATTGAAGAGTGGGCATATATTATTTTTATGGCTGTTGGTGTTTAATAAACATGTATATAGGATTATTTCATGTACATTTAACTTCCGTTAAATCGATTTTAACCTGACTAATGAAACGAACGAAAATATATATAGCTTTTGACGCTTTGATTTTAAGTGTTTGTATAAAGTTATTTGAAAACAGCATGGAAGTTTGCACTGAATCCTTCTTATGATTGTGGGTATTAATATGTAGATTGGGTTATTTCATTTGTGTTCGAGGAAAACTGATATTGATATAGCGTACCGTACGTACATTAGATGCAAATTTATACTTCCAACATAGATATATGAAGCTCAAATCACAGTCATGATTATTATTAAAGAACAAAATATTATTACGTCTGTCAATGATTATTACTGACCTTTAAAGACAGAAAATGTGTTTGTTTTTGGGAAATAAAGCA